>NC_137976.1:9155805-9755805 GCF_963924665.1 Micromys minutus
CTCATTCTGTTGCATACTGCCCATGCCTGCCTTCTCCTTACCCTGGCAGAGCCAACAGCGCCAGCTAAGAGTGTGAAATACAACATCTAAAACCTTTCCTTTCTAGTCCCTTATAAGAAGGAGTTTAGAAAAACATTTGTGGAAGTTGGATACTTCTGATGCACTCTCTCTCTTTTTAACCAACATGCTAATAGCAATGTACTCTCTTAATCCCAGCACTAGGGAAACAGAGGCAGGCAGATCTCTTCTGAGTTCCAGGCTAGGGCTACATAGTGAGTTTGTCTCATAACGTAGCCTAGCCTAGCTTGGCATAGCATAGCATAGCCTAGCAGAACGGAACGGAACAGAATAGGATTGCAGACTCCAGAAATCTGTGCTAACCTTGAATTCCATCCCTCCTTTGATTCTAGGGATACAGTATGAAGCTTAACTGCAGCTTCAACCATCTCCAAAAATACCTGTCCACATACCAGGATTTTCTTTTTGTCTACGCTCTCTTCCAGAAAATGGAGCACTGTTCTTGCAGTCTCTTGTCTGTGCTCACATGAATTTTGTATTTTCTGTGGTAATATGTACAATAAGGAAATAAACCCATAAACAAATCTGCCCCGTGTGACCTCAGATCATACCGATGTTTCTGTTCAGCCTGTGTAAAGCAGCAGATCCCTCTAAAGAATCAGCTACTTCCTTTGTGATGGCTTAGTGCGTGATGAGGGCTCCAGACAGACAGAGAAGTGGAAAGACAGACAGACAAAGAAATAATGAAACAAGTAAATACTAACAAGCTCTTCCATACAGACAGCAGTAGTAGAGCTTAAACCAAGCTCACAAACCTTCTGATGCAGGGACCCGGGCAAATGCATAGGTTACATGCCAGGAACCTGGCCTGAATCCTAGGACTTTAGAAGCCAGAGGGACATTTTGAGATTTAGTTATGCCAGCTTTCAGCTGCCTAGAAGAACAAGAGCTCTGCATTGTCTGGCAGCTTTCAAGGGGCCCCACTAGGAGTTCCTGCCTCCCCACTTGGACGTTGGTACTGGCTCCTGTGCTTTCTGGATCTAAATGTGTAGCATTTCTGGACTGCCAAGCCTCTCAGGTCTTGCCCACTGGCTGGCTCTTTCCTTAATACCTGGAACCTATTTTTAGGTGATCCACAGTGGAGAGATTTGACATGTAATTTTCATGCCTGAGGGTTGAATTTGACAGGGAATGTTACAAAAGTTTAATTTAATGCAACTCACACATTAGCAAGGGTACGCTGACTTTATTTTTTTGACTTCCTACTAAGATTTTCTATTTTAAGTCTTTCTTCTTCTTTTTTTTTTTTAGTGCCCTTTTCTAAAAGTTTTCCTCAAACTCACAGGTCTCACTTGCCAGTGCTGTGCCCTTCGCTACCTACGGATTTCCTTTCTGTCACCTGCTGCCAGCCTGCTTGGTTCTCTGTGATGAGTGAGGAAAGGTGCTTGCCAGCTTCCTCTCTGCCTTTCCCAGGCTCCTTTATGCAATGATTCCTTTGGTGTGACTAAGTTCCCTTCCTAGTGTCTAGACTATGAATATCAGGATTGGATCACTTTGTCCAACCCAAACCTATCATGAAGTACAACTCATCCTTGACCATGCCTCATGCCTCTCCTCCTCTCTTGTTCCTCGACTCTCTACCATCCTCCCCATTTGTATTAGATTGCGAGAGTGCCTAGAATGTGCATCCGTACAGTGTGAATATCTCACGTCCCTTAGGACCGAGGTATAGCCTTAAGACCACAAATTTATCCTCCCATTTTCTTAGAACTCTAATATATATGTGATAAGTGACATCTATCCCACTGGGTCTTTTGAAGAGCCCAGTGAAGTGATGTGTACAGTACTTTGCAGCGTCAAAGGGGAGACTCCAGCAAGAGCTAGAGAATAAATGTAAAGGAGCTTTTGCCTCGGGCCTGCAATGGGTGACCCGAGGAGGCCATTTTCAGTGTAGGAAATAAAGTAGAAAGAACACATTTTGCAAACCCGCCTGAAGTGAAAGTGAACGAGAGAGAAAGAGACAGGTTCCCTTTGCACAGGAAGGTGCACCTGGAGCTCTTGTGCGTTTGCAGGCCCACCTTGGTTGGGGTATGAGATGCCACTGGGTGGGCAGGCACAGCGGGTATATTCCAGAATGACTCATCTTCTAGTGCAACAATGAGGTATGTCTGCAGGCCCTGGTAGAAGAGCAAAAGCCCAAAACTTCTCTTGTTTTCTTTCTTTCCTTTTTAATTCTATACAGATTTCTATTCTTACTTTTAGTGCACAGAATAATAAATTTATTATGACATATGTACTCTGATTATATTCTCCCTCCCATTGTTCTCTATTGTCTCTCCTCCCCAGTGTCTTGAATTTTTTGGAGACCACTCATGAGCACCATACTAATGATTGGAGATTCCTTACCTTTAGTTGCTACAACTGGAGCTCAGCTAAACACCTTATGTATAGCATATTCTCCACAATCATTTGTGAACTCAAATTATATTTGATACAGGCTTAAACACATGAGAGAAAAATTACTTTATATGGCTTATAAATAAACAAAAGGTCCTGAAAAAAAGTCTGCGGAGATAAAAATAGTCCAGCCACCAGAACCAAGGCTGAAGGGTTACTTCTTGCACAATGGAGTTGTGTCATTTGGAATTTTTGGAGAGCATATCAGACTTTCCACTTCCTGAAGATCTTGCTGTTCTAGCATTTTCTCCACATGGTAAAAGGCATCAGAATAGACTTTGATAAAACAGAATATTTTTAGGCATTGGAATCAGCCAGACTCTGCCAAATTCCTGGCCTTTGGTATGTGCTGCTGAGCAACGTCAGATGCTCACACGGACACATGCTGACATTTACAAGGCAGAAGGTAGGTTTTGCCAAGTTCAGAAGCATTGCCTTTTTCATCAGCTCCTTGTAACTTCCTCAAATGCGTCTATGCATTTCTTGTTGGCTCCTAAAGAAGGGACAAGCAGTAATTGAATTCTGATAGAACTCTACTTGAAATGTATTCAAGGATCTTAGAAAACTCCAGAGGAGGCCTACTGTTTTCTTTCTATAAATGTGACCTTTTGTCTAAAGCAATACAAATGAAAAGAAAGCATTACTTTTTTTTTTTTTTTTTTTTTTTGCAATACATACAAAAAACCACCAGTGATCTCTGGAATTTCACTGACTTTTTAAGTGGAGAACCTCAGTAAAAGGGCAACAGGAGAAAACTGTGGAAGCTTGTGGGTGTTTGTTTCAGTCTGTCTCTTTCTAGACAAACATACTAGATAAGTAGGAAAAAAATCTATAAAACTGTGCGGAATAAATTCTGTTTCCTGAAGAGTGCTTATGATAGTTAATTTCATTGGTTTGCTAGAATTGATCAGGAGAACCCAGGATGTTTTCGAGGTTCACCTTTGGGTATTTCTGTAAGGTTGTCTCCAGGGCAGGTTAAGTAAAAAGGAGAGGCCCAGCCTGTGTGTGGGCAGCAACATCCTCTGGGATGGCACTGGGAGGAATGGGAACAAGGCTGGGCCACCAGCATTCTTCTCTGTTTTCTGGTCAGCCAAGTTAGAAGCTAGCAGCCTCATGACACTGTTGCCACAACTGAAGATACTCTTCTGGGTATGTCTTCCCTTCCAGGAGGAGCTACACCTTTGAAACTGTAGCTGAAATAAAATCCTTTCACTGTTAAGCTGTTTTCTGTCAGATGTTTAATCTTCACAGCAAGAAAAATAATGATGTCAGGGTTAAGGTTCATTTCGATATGTGTGTATTCATGAGCTCTGTGAGGCACTACCACAGAGAAAGCTACTACTGGGAATTCAAACCATCTGCTGTATAGGGTATGTGAAATCATGTGTGTGTGTGTGTGTGTGTGTGTGTGTGTGTGTGTGTGTGTGTGTGTGTGTATGTGTGTGTGTGTGTGTGTGTGTGTGTATGTGTGTGTGTGTGTGTGTGCATGCCTCTATGTGCATGTATGTGCATACACACACACCCACCCACACACACACACACACACACACACACAAACACGCAAATGCAGTTATGCACATTGTCTTCAGGTAGTACTATGTCCAATTTTCTGCGGTATCACCAGACTGATTTCCAGAGTGGTTGTACCAGTGTATAAGGACTTCTTGATTTGGCTGCATAAAGCCCAGTGCAGCGCAGTGAGTGATAGCTGTTAAGTTTAGGAGCTTACCAGAGTAATAACGTTGCTCCTGACTATTTAGACTTTCTTTAAGAATAAGTATTTCATTTTCTTTGAGGCCAACTCATCTACAAAAGTGCATCTCCCCTGAACAGCCCCCTACACTTTTCATTGCTATCATAAAATCCCTGAAAAATAAGGCAAGCTAGGAAAGGAGGAGCTTCCTTTGGCTCACAGTTTGAAGATTCAGTCTATCCTGGCAGGGAAGATACAGCTATAGGAGCGTGGGGTGGCAGTCACACAACCAGGAAGCAGTAAGCCATAATTGCTAGTGCCAAGCTTTTCCTGTTTACACACTAGGAACCCCCACACCCAGGATGGTGACATCTACACACAGAAAACATATTCCCATCTCAATTAAAAACGGGTGGAGACATCCTCCCATACACCCACACACCCGAGGTTTGTTTCCTAGGTGGTTATAAAACTCACCAAACTGACAATAAAGATGAATTGTGGTCGTTTCAAACAAAGCATGGATATCACAAATTAGTGTTTTAAGTTTTCCATCAGGATCTCTATTTGTAACATTTCTTCTGCCTACCAGGCTTCCAGAATAAAAGGAGCAGAATGAACCAGTCCACTTTTTCTAGAATAATTTATGCAAGAGCTCATTAATGTTCCCCCTCCACTTTGATCTTTCTAAGTTGAGCAGAGATGCTTTGAACAACCAACATACAAAATGATAGCGTCTTCTTTTCATATAGGTTGAGATGAGCCCATTAGTTCGGGAGGATGTCAACAGCTCTGAGATGCATTAGATAAAGGACACCTCAGGACTCCGCTGTGTCATGGGCTGAATTAGTGGGTGTTTATACACTTTGAAGTCTCTGTACATGTGGGATTGGAAGAACAGGCAGAAGGGCTGTGTAAAGGATAGTTTGGGCTCACTTCTATTTTCAAAAATCCCTTCCTTTATTTCTTTGAAGTATAGGTTAGTATAGGCCTAGTGGGTTGCAACAACCTGGAAACACCATTTAACTTCTCTGAGAGGTTGATTTCTGCTTTTAAAAATTATAATTGTTATTTTATTTATTTACACTCTAGCTGTTACTCTGCTCCTGGCTTCCCCTCCCATATTTCCTCATCCCATTCTTTCTCCCCCTGTCTCTGTGAAGATGCTCCTCCACCCCCAGGTCTCCCCACTCCTTGGGGCCTCAAGTCTCTCAGGGAATAGGTGCATCTTCTCCCACTGTGTTCAAACCAGACAGTCCTCTGCTATGTACGTGTTGGGAGCCTTGGACCAGCTCATTTATGCTGCCTGTTTGGTAGCTCAGTGTCTGGGAACTCCCAGGGGTCTGATTTAGTTGAGACCACTGGTCTTCTGCTTCTTCCATTTTCCCACTGATTCAGTCACAGTGGTTCCCAACTTCAGTTCTATGGTTGGGTTTTTAAGTATCTGCATCTGTCTCAGTCAGCTTCTGGTTGGGCCTTTCAGAGGACAGCCATGCCAGGCTCCTGTCTGTAAGGACATCATAGCATCAGTAACAGTGTCAGGTCCTGGTGTCTTCTCATGTGATGCATCTCCAGTTGGGCCTTTTCCTTCAGTCTCTTTTCCATTTTTGTCCCCCCAGTTCTTTTAGATAGGAAAACTTCTGGGTCAGAAATTTTGACTGTGGGATGGAAAAACCCATCCCTCCAATTGATGCCCTTTCTTTCTACTGAAAGTAGACTCTACAGGTTCCCTCTGCCCTGTGCTGGGTATTTCATCTAAAGTAACTCCCACTGAGTCCTTACTGTCTCTCTCATCTCTGGTCTCTGGTACTTTCTAGAGGGTCTCCCCACCTCCTGCCTTGTGAGGCTGCATATTTTAATTTCTTCTGCTGGTTCTCCTACCCCCACCTCATACCTGATCTTATCCCCCTTTCCTCTCCCCTCTCCCATCCAGGTTCCTCCCTCCCTCTGCCTCCCGTGGTTATTCCCTTCCCCCTTCTATCTGTGGTTGAAGCATCCTGACTTAGGCCTTTCTGCTTGTTACACTTCCTACAGTCTGTGGATTGTATCCTGGGTAATCTGTACTTTTTGATTAATATCCACTTATCAGTAAGTACATACCATACATGTCCTTTTGGGTCTGGGTTATCTCACTCAGGTTGATATTTTCTAGTTTCAATTCATTTGCCTGAAAAATTCATGATGTCCTTATTCTTAATAGCAGAGCAGTGTTCCATTGCATAAATGAGCCACATTTTCTGTATCCATTCTTTTTTTTTTTTTTTTGAAATCCATCTAGGTTGTTTCCAGCTTCTGGCAATTACAAATAAGGCCACTATGAACATCATGGAGATGTTGACTTCTAATCTATGAAATGGGCTGGGCCAAATGAGCATCTGTGGTGATTTCTCACAGTGGTTTCATGGGTCTACTTAATACGGTGTTCTACATACGCTACCTGGTAGATAACCTTTATATTAAAACCAAAGATCAGTAATCACAAGGGAATCTAATTTCTTAATACACAGACTATTGCTCCTTCCCACCAAACTCATTTTGTAGGCTTTATGCACTCTTCATCCCATAATTTAGAGCACATTATGTTTGAGTTTGTACACACATCAACACTAATCTCTCTCCACTGAGCCGTGGAGAATGCTCCTGGCTAATATATACTCTATGTATTTCATAAATTCTCAGTTGGACAGATCTACCTCCAGGGATTCACTGGATTGGTTGGTGATAAAATTATGACCTTCATAATTATTTGTATTTTTCAATTGGTTATTTTGGAATAAAAATAAAGGTATTTTGTCAATTTAGAGAAAAGTAATTTGGGGGAGAAAATATCAATGTCATGCACCCATAAAAGTTTCTTTGGGTTCCCTGTTTCTCCTCTCCTTTCCCTTCCCCTCCTTTCCCTTCCTCTTTTTCCTCTGTTTTCTTTCCCCTTTCTTTTCATATTTTGAGTTTTGGAGACAGACACATACTATGATGCCCAGGTTTACCTGGAATTCACTATATAGCCCAGACTGGCATAAAATTTGTAGCAATGCCTCTGCCTCAGCCTCCCCAGTACTCAGCTGACAGGCACATAGCAGAAACCTGGATTCCTCTTATGTTCTTCTCAAAGCCTTTTAGGTTATCTCCACCACAGTTCCTTGCTGGAACATCTGGTGATGTAAATTGACTTAGAGTCATATCCTCTCAGCCGTAAGCTATGAGAGTTAGCTCTCTTCCAAAGAGTTTATCTCTCTGAACTGTGTGCGAAGATCACAAGGAAACAAGAGGTTCTCTTTGGAGAATGTGCACTAAAAGATCAAGTTCAAGGTTACCAAGGACTTAGCAATGTGAGTATCATCTTTCTTCACTGGAGTTTTAAACTTCTTGAGATTATCAGGGCTATCTGAGATTTTGTTTGGAATCTTGGCTATGCATGGCAAATCTAAAAGATCTGTGCTTAGCAAGGTCATCCTAGAAACTGGACCTTGAGGCAGCATTTTGTATCCCGACCTAGAGAAAGATATTTTAAGTTTCCCCAGTACAGTTCTTGCTCTTTAAGACAAGACAATCCTAGTATCTGTTTGTAAGTTTTTAAGAGAATTATTGAAATGAGAACAATTTCCCTCTCCCTCCTTTAGTACTTCTCAAAAAATTCAGGGCCTTCCACAGTCTAGGCAGATGACCTATTATGGTTCTCCACCATAATGTTTTTGATAGAGGTGTAGAATCACAATTCTAAGGTTCAAGAGATATTAAAATGTTTGTAGTTCAAATTATTGTCCAACAATTAAACTACTATAGTATTTTTGTTCAAGAGTAGAGTAAACTTGAAGATCCAATGTCATCCATTAGCTAAGTTGGTGTGTCAGTGGCCATACCAACCAAACTTCAAGGCAGGCCCCACAACCAGGGTAAGTTGTCCAACAAAGCATAGATTACATGGGTTTCTGTTGTTTGTTTAGTTTGGACATTTTGGCCTTATTACTTGCTTGTTTGTTTTGATGCTAAACACCCCGCTGGACTGAAATATGCATAAACTCAAAAAAACAATTGATAAAAACCTGAAAATGAAAATTTAGTGCTCGTCAAGGGAATCTCATGGGGAAAGAAAATATTCTGAAGGGTAGTCTGCATGCCAATCAGTAGATAGAAACAAACTCGATGGCATCTTCGTAGGTTTCTTGTCTCATAATGTTGTATTGTTTTTTTTTTTAAATCTTTATTTTAACCACATCTTTTGATATACAGGTCCTTTGTGCGTATATTATGATTTCCAGTTTAGTGTTTTTATGACATTCCTATTGTGCAAACATGTGGGTCTTTGTATCTACATATCTGTATGCCTTTATTTGGGCTATAATGTTGAAGTAAGGCAGAAGCCAGTGATTGGGCAGGGGAAGTGAAGGTGGAGAGAGGGTCTGGGAAGCAGGAGGAGAAGGTGGAAGAAGAAACTAAAACACATGGCCTGGAGAAACCACCAGTTCTAAGGGATCTCATAGCTGGGGTGGATTTGTACAATCTAGGTGCACAGCTTGTATTCATATTAACTGAGTTGTATTTTCATTGAACAGGCTTATTTGGGTTGAAGAGGTTACCACAACACTATTTCCTTTTTGTTTGTTTGTTTTGTCCTATTATGATGTTAGCTTTTGCTTTATAATATTTTATTTTACTGCTTGTTAAAAGTAAAGACAAAAAATGAGTGGGAGGGGAGGAACTGGGAGGAGTAAGGGGTAACAATAATTAGGGTATATTATGTAAAAAAATCTATTTCCAATAAAATTATAGTTCTAATTTGGCAAACTAATATATATATATTATAGGGAGATGAAGAAGAAGAGAAGGGGGAGGAAGAAGAGGAAGAGAAAGAAGAAAAGAAGGAGGAAGATGAGGAGAAAACAAAGGGTAATCTGTTCCCCTGCAGACAATAAGAGACAAGCAAAATAGGAAAGTGTGAAACAGTATAGAATAATTTGTCTAAATAGCAATCATTTCATGGAGCATGTATCTTGGTGGTTTGGGGCAATATGAATAATTTAGTTGTTCTCCAAGTCTTCGGAGGCAATTGACTAGAGAATGGAAATTCTGTAGAAGTTCTGAGGACAGGGTAGAACTATTCCCAGTCCTCACAGCCTCTTGCTGACAGTGGAAAGGGGCTGGACTCTTAAGTGCAGGTTAGCTCTGTGGAGTGGATAACTGTGCATGCTTTCCCAGAGGATGAAACAACCTTTTCCGTTTCATATTTCCACTGAAGTGCATGGGTGCTGCCTTCAGAATCTTTATGAATTTTTGGGCTCTTCTTAAAACCAACAACAGATTATAGCAACAGCCATGGCCAACAGCAACAACCAACCAAACAGCAACAAACATGATTACAAAATGGATATCAGGGCTGTTGAGGTGCTCAGTGGTTAAGACAGCTGGCTGCTCTTGCAGAGGATACAGGTCTGATTTCCAGCATCCACAAGGTGTCTCACACACATCTGTGAGTCCAGGTGTGAGGGATCTGGCGTCCTGTTCAGCCCTCCTTGGACAGCAGGCACATACACGGTACATACAGAAACACATAGGGGGAAAACTACATAAAACAAAAATAAACAAATATTTTTAAAATAAATTATTTGTATGTTCCTTAGTACGTAGCCTACACGTGTGTCTACTGGTTCCCCATGGTTACAGGCATTTTGTGAATGTAACTTCCCAGTTGTGCTGGGAATTGAAGCCAGGTCCTCTGGAAAACAAGCCCGTGCTCTTAACTGCTGGGATACCTCTCCAGCTCCAAGAAACAAATCTTTAAGTTAAAATAATAGATATTACAGCACTAACCCTCAAAACTCACATAATTTTTTTATTGGATAAATATATTTTACATTTCAAATGTTATCCTTTTTCCTGCTTTCCCCTTTATAAACCACCTATTTTGTCCCCTACCCCTGCTTCTATGAGGGTGTTCTCTCACCCATCCACCCACCCCCTCCCACCTCCCCGCCCTGACATAACCCTATAATGGGACATCAAGCCTTGGCAGGACCAAGGGCTTCTCCTCCCATTGATGTCCAACGAGGCTATCCTCTGCTACATATGCAGTTGGAGCCATGGGTCTGTCCATGTGTACTCTTTGGAGAGTGGTTTAGTCCCTGGGAGCTCTGGTTGGTTGGTATTGTTCTTATGGGGTTGCAAACCTCTTCAGCTCCTTCAATCCTTTCTTTAACTCCACCACTGGAGAACTTGTTCTCAGCCCAATGGTTGGCTGTGAGCATCCACCTCTGTATTTGTCATGATCTGGCAGAGCCTCTCAAGACACAGCACTCTCAGGCTCCTGTCAGCATGCACTTCTTTTCTAATGGCAATCAGAAAAACAAAGAATTGAGCCCAAAAAGCACAGTACTGGGTAGAGACTAGTTCAAAGATAAATGTCTTGAAAAATACCCACATCTTCGCCTGCACTTTTCTATACAAGATCAAGTTCATTTTAATGCACGTTTCCATACGTACCCAGCAGCCAATGGCGCTAATTATAGGTAGAGGCACTGAGCTTTTATTGTTCCGTTGCTGCATTTTTGACACATGGGAATGTGGGTCCTTGATAAGGCTCAGTGACAAAGTTAACTAAGCCATTACCAAGATACTGGAACCCAGTTCTGGGTCTCATACACAACTCTGGATTTCCTAGGTCAGAGGAGCCTCCTGTAGCCAGGGCTCCCTGTTAACTCATGTAGCTCCCCCTCTTCCATTAGCACGCCTGTATCTTACACATCGCGCCTTGGGTCCTACAACTCAGGATCGCCAACTTCCCTCTGTGCTCTATCACAAATATTTATGGTACTTCCATTAATGACAGCAGTGCCCCCTTTTTCTGACCTCACACCTTCTAAAGGCTTTTTCTTCTCACCTAATATCTATGCCCCTCCCCATTATGAGCTAGCTTACTAGGTTGGCCCTCTGTGTTTTAGGGTGTCTGACCCTGGAGCGCCCTCCTCCATCTTTTTGTTTCCTATCGTGAGCATTATTTATGCCCGTCAGGGTTTTCGCACCAGCTCTTCGTTTCTTCCTGGAATGCCCTCCACAGACCATCACACGAGTAGACCAAACATTTATTTAGATCGGGCAGAGTTTAATTTCGTCTCTCGGAGTGCTCAGTGCGAAACAGCTCCTTCCCACCAGCACATAGTGTAACGAGAGAAGAGGTTGTCTTTTCTTACCGATGCCTGATTTCTCAGAGCTCAGCACTTTGTGATATCCTCTATTTATTTATTTATTTTTTTTGGTGCACTCGCATGTAAAAGATCAGGCATGTGTGCAGAGCCCTTAGGAACTTGCTCTCTTCCCCTGTCTTGTGGGATTCAGGGCCTGAAATGAGACCATGAGGTCTCCACACAACACCTTTATACGGCACAGCCTTGATGTGCCAAACCTAGCAGCTTTTTTTTTTTTTTTGGATGGACTCAGGGTGTCAGAATTCTTACCACACAGCACCATGGTTACTTGTTATCTGCTAACACCGGAAAGGGAGCACTAACCAGTACTGAGAACCACGGACTCTAAAGTCAGATGTCACAAGGCCATGTGAGATGTGTGGCTGTAGACCAGGTGGCCTTCAAAGACCTCACTTTCTTCCTCTGTTACAGGAGTTATGGAGGTAATTCTTTTTTTAAAAATTATTTAATGGGTATTTGCCATATTTACATTTCAGATGTTATCCCCCTTTCCCCCAATCCCCCCTTCCCCCTCTACTTGTTTCCATGAAGGCACATGCTCTCCTAGTCACCCTTTCCAGGTCAGTGCCTTGGCATTTCCCTACACTGGGAAAATGAGTCCTCCCTGGACCAAAGGCCTCTTTTATGGAGGTAATTCTTAAAAGGTGTAAACGTGCCAACAATGACAAGACACACAGAACCCCGTCCGCATAGAAATGACAGCTCAACTCGAGTAGGGTGTGGGGTGAGTATGTTCTTCTGATGACCATTTAGATTCATTCTGTAGGTGTGCCATCTAAATCGTTTGTAAGCTTTAGGTATTATACATATATCTACAACACAGATACAGTCTTAGTTACTTTCAGCCCCCCCTTCACTTGACTGAGTTACATAGAAGACAGTGTGGATTTAGCAAAATCAGTGAGCCAAATGTCACCCGCCCCTTCCTTAGTTGTCTGTTACCAACTCCAATCAGGTTTTCCTACCAGGGTAATGGCTCTAGAAGTGCATTTACCTGGAGCTTCCTGAAGGTGGCGGTGGAGCTCCAACCTTGGAAAAACACTGCTCTTCTTGAGGGCAGTTAGGATAAGATTTGAAAGTTACCCGTGGGCTTAAAATTCCTTTGCTTATAACTCTTGCCGAGAGAAGGTGTGGGTTGTGATAGGTTGGGCACCTGACCAGGTACAAATGATATCTGATGGAATAATAAAACATTCTGTGTTTATTATTCTGAAGACCTCAGGTAGAAGACCCCTGGCCAGAAGTTCAGGGTGGAATTTTCTAAACAGTCTGGCAGACCATGGCCTCCTCCATCCCCCCGCGTCCATGTTCGCAGGGGCAAAGTTTTCGGAAGTAAAGATGCATGAATACAGGAGTCTATTTTGTCTACACCTACAAATCTTCTTGGCTGCTAGTGGGCTGAGTACATACTAATTAGAGGATCCTAGGAATACAGTTAACAGTTACTGTCTCTAAATAAATGGACATACTTCACGCTGGCCACCAGATGGCACCATTGCACCACAAAATACTTGCTGTTGAGTCCATCTTGTTCTGTGTAGTCCTGGCTGTCCTGGAAATTGCTGGGTACTCCAGGCTGGCCTTGAACTCAGAGATCCACCTCTGGCACGCGAGTGACACGCCCGGGTGCACCACCACCACCGCCAGGCTCCACCTTCTAAGCTCTTAAGAACTATTAAAATCATGCCTACTCCACTCCCGAGTGTGGGAATAACGCTTAAAGGAGCCTTGAACGTCTTCATTAATGGAAAACACATTTCCCCAATAGTGACTGATTAAGTTAATACTTCAGCTCCTCGAGGCCGATAGACATAGAATATATCAGCTGCTATAAAATTGCAAGGCATTTTTTTAAAGCGTTTGGTTCATAATTTAATCTTTTCGGCTTGCACTCTTGGAAACCGTCTAAAAGCAGCAGACTGTGAAGTAGAAACACGATCCTGCTTTATTTAGAGTTAGCCTCAGCTGTATAACAAAGTTGAGACCAATATGGGTTGCAGGAGACTTTATCTCAACAAAACAAAACAAGACTTACGCATTTTATGCCCCAATCTGTCTCAGATTGCTTTCGGTACATATACATGTGGGGTAGAGGAGTTTTGAAGCTCATTCGAAAATGGTATCTGTAAACTCCCGGCACAAGCCTCACACATAGGAAGGATTATAATAAACAGAGGCTGTTGCTCAGTGTATTAAGAAATAATAAATGCTCACAAAAATCCTCTACTGGCGCAGGTAGGAAAAGCTGAGGGGTGCACGTTCAGGGCGCAGGGCCCCACTTTTAGGTGAGTGGGGAGGTCGTGGGAAATGACCCTAGGTTGCTCACTGCTTAGAAGGTGCTCAGCGATGTGATACTAACAGTGCCCAGTAATGGAGGGGGCCCCGTGGAGACCCGAGGCCTCTACGTAGGGGAGTGCTAAGCTGGTGAGCCGCAGTGGGTGGCTGGGTGGGGAAGCTCCCTCACAGAAGCAGGGGGTGGGGGGATGGAATAGGGAGTTTGAGGAGGGAAACCAGGAAGGGAGATAACATTTGAAATGTAAAGAATAACTGATGATGGTGGTGATGCTCATACTATTAGCACTACTAAACCAGTGTCCAGAAACAGCTCGGATGTCTGCTGCAGCAGAGAAGGAACGCGCTGGGAGGCTGTCTACTGGCATTGCCTTAACTCTCTCGTTCTTCGACAACTTCAGAATTACACTGAAGCTTCGAAACGCGCTACATTAACTTCACAGAAAAAATAAGATGGACGTTCTTATTGGGATTGTCCACCCTCTGGTCACGAGACTCACTGTCCTCCTCCATCCCTGCCCCTCTCTTCTGGTCCTAAGCTGTTTTTTTTTTTTTTTTTTTTTTTTTTTTTTTTTTTTTTGTCTTCTGCTTTCTTATAGGGTGGCTTCCCTCACGCCCTCCCTCCCATCTCTAATCCCTCCTCTCTGTTCCTGACACAATGGAGTGAATGTCGTACCAAGATAAAGTTTCTCATCGGGCAGATTTAGATTCCAGTTACCACCAACCCTTTCTTCCTTCTCTCCCCCCATCTCTGAGCTTTCCTGGTGGTCCTGAGGTCTTATAACTGTCCATGTTCTGTAAAGTTTGGGTACCAACAATAGACAGAGGAGTCTTATCCAATTTCTTATTTCTTTTTATGGACGGAATGTTTTCATCCCTATCCTGGCTCAGTTATTATGTTGAATTCTCATTCTGTAGAACTGCAGAATGTAAATACATGTATATATATATATATATCTATATATATATATATAGATATATGCATATATAAATGTAAACGTACGTATACACACACACACACACACACACACACACATATATAAGTATAGAATATAGTTTATTTAGGGGCATTGGAAGGGGAGTTGAGAGGTAGAGGCAGAGAAAAGGGGGGCAGGAACACATGGAGAGGGGGAGGAAGAAGGGGAGAGTGGGAGAAAGGTTAGGGAGAACAAAGTGGGTCGGTAATTAGTGGAGTTGGGGTGTGTGGAGAAGTTATTAGGGGTGAGTGAAGAGCTTCAGGTGACTGTAATAATGGCCTCACAATGGAGACCCTTCTGGCTCATGGTTTTAACACCCGGTTAGCCAGAGAGACCACTGTGGCCGCCAGTGAGCTGAGGATCCTGGATGCTCAGCCTCCAGCATGGTGAGACTCAAAGCTTGGTTGTCCTGGTCACCTACTGTGTGGCACTTCATTGCAGCTGCCATAGCACAGGAATGCTCCCTTCCATTTCTCCTGAACTGTTGAACGTGATGAACTCCTCTTCCTGCCAGTCTCCGAGTCATCTGAATTTCAGGGTCCAAGCTCCTGGAAGCGAGGAAGCACTCTCCGGGATCCCTTAATCATCTTCCAAACTGACCAAGATCTTTTCTTTTTCTGTTTTCTTTTCGATTCCCCAAACTGGCTCTTCTGGCTAACACCTCCCCGCCCCCCCCCCCCCCCCATACTACGGCTTTGACGATGGTGGTGACACTTGTGTGTGGAATAAATGCCCCAACAGAGCATTTTAAAACAGCGCTGTTGCATTTCTAGAAGACACAGCAGTGATCCCTCCCAGTAATCTCTGCCACCTTGACTGCCCAAGCTCCCAGGGAGTAGAACGAACTTAAGTGTCCTTCTGCGTGGACGCACAGATACAACCATGACCTAAGGGAACGTTTTGGTCTAAACGTCTCTTTTTCCTGGGGTACTAGGGAAGCTCTTCTTCCAGTGTGGGACTGGCACACTTCTCTTAGAGGTCACCGAGGTGCCAGTGTGGGCTTGAGCGCTAGAACTGCAGATGGCAGTAAGACACCACACACGAGGCTGTAGGAGCACACCCAGGGTGTCGTCATCTGCTTTTGCTTTCTTAGTGGGTAAGTTACTGGAACACTCAAAAAATTTTTTTTTATGGTGAAAAGTTGGAAAAGCGATCTTGCCTGAGTTTTTAAGTTCACCCCTCCGGCTGGGCTGTAAAGTACCAGCCTCCCTCCGAGGAGGCCCTCAACAGCCACGGCGCTGCTCCGGCTACCGGCTCGTGCAGAATCCCAGTGTCAGGCTGACACAGATCTTGAAATCCAGCTTTAGAGAAGTTCCTAACCTCCTTTCAAGTTTCTAAAGATATGGTTACCAAACATCGACGGGGAAATAACGATTCTCAGTCCTTACGGCAAGGCGTGTGACTGGACGCAGACAAATCCTGACTGGGGGCGTGGATGCCCCCGCTCCGCACCAGATAGGAGGAAAGAGTTCGAAACCCGACCTCTAAGGAACTTGATAGTTACTGTTTCCAGCAGAATGTAACTTTATACCCGAGGACAGCAGACTTGATGGACAGGTCCAGACACTAAATCCTTCCGGTTTTATGAGCGCTACTGCTACCCAGGTCTTGAATTGTACCCTTAGAACAGTCACTGGCAACACACACACACACACACACACACACACACACACACACACACACACGCATGCACGTGCCGTATGATCCCTCGAAACGACCTCCAAATACAGGTGGCTCATTTCATAGCTTGCTGGAATCTGCCTCAACCTAACCTAATTTTTCATCATGCTACAGCTAGGTTTGAACTCTTTAAAAGATAAGTTTCCTCTTTTGTATTTCTCAAAAAGTTAATCCTTTTGCCTCCTGTATGTCTCAGACATGACTTTGTGACGCCGTGCCCCCTTTTCTTTGTTTTTAAGAGGTAAGATGTTGAGTTGGGCAGAAACAGGAAACCTTATCCTGAGGTTGCCATTGGAGAGAGGTCTAGTCATCTTTTTGGCTTAGGCATGCTTCATTTTGTCTTATTTTGTCTCATGTGGTTATTCTGGCTTGAGCTCAACCTTAGGGTTGAGATTTGGAGTTGTGCTCACATTGGAGCTGGACCAGCGACGTAGAGGGGCTGATGCTGGCCAGATAACGTGAAACAGAATGTGCTCTCGTTGCACAAACAAGCCGGCAAAGGGAGTAAATTCTGCTTTCATTGTGCTAGAGGTGAAGTGTAGGTACCTTTTAGAACCATGACCTGTATCAAAGAAAAAACAGTTAAGGATTCTCAGAAAAGTGATGTGTTAATAGTCAGGTCCTGTAGGAGGTAATTACGGACGATGTTCGCAGATAGTTACTTGCCAATGTTTAATCCTTGTCTGGTAATAGTCCAGGTTTGAATACTGCTGCTGAGTGAGTAAACCTGGCCATGAAGATCAAAGAAAAGAGATCCCAAGGTCTCTCTCTCTTTTTCTCTCTCTCTTTTTCTCTCTGTTGTATTCTTGTGTTCCAAGTATGAACTTTCGTGAACTTGTGCTTGTGCAAGTGGACGCCCGTGGAGGCCAGAGATTGACCTCTGGATGTCTTCCCAAATCCCTTTTTACATTATTATTATTATTATTATTATTATTATTATTATTATTATTAAATTTTGGAAAAGGCTTCAGTTTAAGTTTACATGTATGTATGTGGGTTTATATATCAGAGCACGGTGCTGCGTATCTTGTAGCTGGAGTTGTAGGATATTGTGATTCTTCATGGGTGCAGGGAATTAAACTCAGATCTTGCCAAGGGGGCAAGAGCAGGGGGAAAGCTCAACTGTGGTGCTGTCTTCCCGTCTCGTCCACCTTAGTTTCTGAGGCAGGGTTTCTCATTCAGTCTGATACTCACCTTCAAGTTGGTTGGCTGTCCATCAAGCCCCCAGGATCCGCCCACTTCTGCCCCTCCTGTTGGTATCACAAGTTTTCTTTTCTTTTCTTTTCTTTTTTTTTTTTTTTGAGAGCAACCAGTATATAAAATCTTTTTTTAAACTTTATTTTAAAAACCAAAGATAGAAAAAAAGAACAAAAAAAATTAAACATTTTTGCATAAATGTATACAAATACATTTTTGTCAGTGCTTGGCTTTTTTTTTTTCTTTTTTTAAGGTTTGATATTCTGCATTAAGGTCTTACTAGTTACAATGAGGAAAAAGTACATGTAAAACAGGATGTAACCCAAAATTAGTCAACGTTTCCTTGGTGTGTAAGGATTGAGCATAATGTTTTTTTTTTTTTTTTTTTTTTTTGTTTTGTTTTGTTTTGTTTTCTTTTTTTCTTGAACTTCACAGTCTGTGAATTGTTTCTGGGGCAGTCTGAGCCTCTGGGGTTAGCATCCCACTATCAGTGACTGCATATTATGTCTGTTCTTTTGTGACTGGGTTATCTCACTCAGGATGATATTCTCTAGATGCAGTCATTTTCTTAAGAATTTGGTTAAGTCATTGTTTCTGATGGCTGAGTAGTACTCCATTGTGTAAATGTACCACAATTTTTGTATCCATTCATCTACTGAAGGACATCTGGGTTCTTTCCAGCTTCTGGCTATTATAAACAGAGCTGCTATGAACATTGTGGTGCATGTATCTTTGTTGTATATTGGAGTGTCTCTGGGGTATATGCCCAGAAGGGGAATAGCTGGATCTTCAGGTAGTACTATGTCCAATTTTCTGAGGAATCGCCAGACTGATTTCCAGAGTGGTTGTATCAGTTTACAACCCCACCAACAGTGGAGAAGTGTTCCTCTTTCTCTACAACTTCACCAACACACCAGAGAATCAAACAACCCTACTAAAAATGGGGTACAGAGCTAAACAAGTTTTCAACGTGATTCACATGGTTGTGAAGCAGGCCCTTTACACTGGTCCTGTTTAGCTTTGTGTAAATATATTATTTGAGAGAGATTGACTTGCTAGGCTCTTTTCAGCCCATCTAGATAGCATCAAACTCCAGGAGAGTGGAGCAGCTCATCTCTAAGATCACCCTACTTCCCAAATAAACTTCACAGGACAGATTTTGGTCTCCCTTGGATTCTAAGCTTATCTACTTGCCAGACATTGTAAAGTGAAGCTGAAGTTGGTGAAAGGCATATTTCTCACAGAGTCCCTTCAAACTTCAATTGGGAGTTGAATTTACACAGATTGACCTACGATTACTTACATTATTTTCCTTTGAACTATCATATCCAACTATAAAAGTTTTGTAAAAATGGGCATAACTCAGCGACTGGTGCTTGGGTTTTGACTAATGATCTTTGGAATCCTTGCTTTGTGGAAAATAAATACACTCTAGAGCTAGACCTATACGTTGTTTTCAATTTTCATGGTATCTTTGAAGTCGTACTGTGTCTTGGGCTGCAGAAAAAGATGCAAATGGAGAAAGTTGCCTATGAGACAGTTTTGGAGAATGTGGTTGCTGAGATAAAGGTGGGCTTTATGTAGGGGAATTTCCATGCGAATTTTCTGGAAAAAGGAACTTAAACCTTGGAAACTGTTCTGTCTGTAGAAAGCTGGTTTTAAGTCCAGGATGAAACAGAGGAGTGCTCCTGAGAATTTGCTCAAGGTGTTGGGATAAGGTACTTGTTTAATTATTGTTGGAATGTGATGGAAAGAGGAAAACACACCCTCCAACTGACACAAAATGTGTTTTGTGTGTGTGTGTGTGTGTGTGTGTGTGTGTGTGTGTGTGTGCACCTCATAAAGTCTTCTGAGAAATACTACCCATTTCTCTCCATGTTTGGAAAACCTTGGGAGTCTATTTGCATGCCTTACCCAGACTTCTTTCAGAGCGGGCACTGCTGTTGGGCTGGAAGAACACTGGCCACATGTAGCCACTGAGTGCTGAAAATGTATCAGTTATGACTGAGGAACAGTTCTTTACTTTGCAGAATTTTATATAAAAAGTTCTAATTAAACAGCTCTGGAAGGTGACTGACTACTCACTAACCCCCCCTCCCTCCTTTTTCTGTTTTTATTTTCTCTTTCTCTTTGTTTTTCTTTCTTTCCTTTTTTTCTTTCTTTTTTCTTTCTTTCTTTCTTCTATCCTTTCCCTTTTCCTTTTTCCTTCTTACTTCTTTACCTCATTCCCTCCCTTTATCTCTGTCTGTGTAAAAACAGGGTCTCACTACATAGCCTTTGCTGGCTTAGATCTTGCTACACAGATTGAGTTGGCCTAATGCTTGTAGAGTTCAACCAAGTCTGCTTCTTAGCTGCTGAGAATGTACTCTTTTAGTTTGGACTCATTCTGTTTTTATCCATAGCATTTGATACTTGGTTTCTTTCTTATGCAATTAAACAAAAATACACTAGTTTCTGGAAACACCTTTTTAAGGTACATGAAATGCCCTTACTAGTCCTTAGGTGTAGAAAGAATAGGGCTGATCGAACATTCTCCATGGGGCAGAAAGAAAGACCCGTTATTTACTTAGCTGGAGAGGGAAAATGCACTATTTTGACAATAAAAAGTTCAGAGAGAGGAAACATTTTGGATTATCCACTGGTGTTATAAACAAACATACCTGCATACCCACACTTCTCTAAGTAATATTCCCTAAAGAAAAGCTAACCCAGTCTTAAAAAGAATTATCCAGTTAAGAATAGATAAAAAAGGAGTTATGTAGTTTTCATCATGTAGGCGTATTTTAGGGTTTTCTAATAATGTCAAAACAGCATAGAGATATACAGGAAAAGTTAACTAAAGGCAAATGGCCTAAGGAGTTAACACTGGAGGCATGTGGGCCCCAAGAAGCACACATGCTGTAACTGGACTTCATGACATGGGCACATTTGGACATAAACATCTTTTTACTGCTGTGAGGGTAAGAAATGTCACAACAGAAGGCTAAAGAGATGGCTCAGTGGTTAAGAGCACTGACTGTTCTCCCAGAGGTCCTGAGTTCAATACACAGTGGTTCACAACCATTTGTAATGGGGTCTGATGCTCTCTTCTGGTGCGTCTGAATAGCAGACAGTGACAGTGTACTCATACAACATAAAAGAGAAATGCTACAACAGCTGAAACACTGTGATCTGCGATGTCCCTGTTAATTCCCTGGAGCATGAGTTCTATGGATTAGGGGATGATGGTTTTGGGCAGTGACCAGCGTAAGTAGCTGGAAGGGTAAAGACCCAGCACCCAGGCCTCTCCATATGCCTGTGTACTGGAGAGTCACAGGAGCATTCACTGAGATGTGAGAGGCAGATGGGTGTATGCCTCCCAGTGGGTATTCACATTTAACTTGGTGGAGAGAAGAAGAAAGTCAGAGAGATACGTGCACATAAACACACATGCATGCACATGAACACACATGCGTGCACATGAACACACATGCGTGCACATGAACACCCAGTTCCCTCCTATCCCCATTATCCTGTTACGCCTTACATCATTAGAACATCAGCCCTCAGCAGCATCATGCCCTACTCACAAGTTTGCCAACACCTTCTCCAAATCATAGTGATCAACACTTTTAATAGACTGCAGCTGTCTTTTTGGGAGACCTGGCAACAAAGTTAACTGAAAAAGTCATTTAAAAAGTAAGTAAGGAAGAAAGAAAGAAAGAAAGAGCGCTTTATGGCTTAAATTTGGAAATAATATAGGCCAACAGCTAAGCTAATAAATAGTTTTGTAAAAAAAAAATAAAGCAAAAAGTAAAAGAAAATGTTCAGGTCTACTATGTACATAAATGAAAGGTGGCAAAAGATCGCCCTCAAAAGATCCTACATTTGCCAAGAAACTATTGCTGTTATGAGTGCTCCAGCCACAGCAATGCTCTCTGAATGCTCTCTGAAGGACCTAAGGGACAATGCTCAGGTCTTCCAGAAAGGCCATTGGCAAAGGACACCATGAAAGCCATTTTCCAAGAATATCTCTAATATGCTCTTCTGTGCTGTGTTGGTCCCTGAAGAGGATCCCTTACCCTTCTGGGATTCTCAGTGTATATCACTGGCTGGACTTTGCTCACCAAAGGAAACTTCAATGAGCACTGGTAGACATGGGCTTATAAAACTGTATACACGTCAGTAAAACTGGCCATGATGTGTGTCTGAGATCTGAGAGCAACAGAGTGTTGTGTGCAAAGGGTGGGCACCTGCAAGGTCCAGAGAACCTTAAAATCAGAGGACATCCACTAGAGCTTCTCTGTGTATATTTAGTACGGGTTTTCAGGGAGGTTGGGGAATCCACAGTGGCACATCTTTCTTCTTTTGTGTTTTTAAATCTTTCATGAAGTAATTAACATCTGAAAAGAAATATAAGCAGACTGTTATTTTTACACCTCAATATAAAATATATTTTATTATATATGTAAATAATATAAATATATATGTAATACATGTAGTATGCGTACATCATACACAGAATATACATATACATACAGATGTGCATATATATGTATATTTTATACACATATAAAGTTAGTTTTAAAAATCTTGTTTTCTTTTGGGCTCTGCCTTCAAAAACACAAAAATCTTTAATGGTAAATATGTAAAATTTCACTGAATACAGAGACTTTTTTCTCTTTTAATTAATGATTTTGTACCGAAATAATTATCTTCCTTTACTTCTTAGTTATAAAAAAGTGGTTTATAAAATCAGCCCCTCATAATGAAAGCAGTGCTAAGAGGAAAACTCATAGCTCTGAGTGTTTCCTAAAAGAAACTGGATAGAGCATAAATTATCAGCTTGACAGCCAGCTTATCTAAAAGCTCTAGAACAAAAAAGGGCAGATACACCCAAGAGGAGTAGATGGCTGGAAATAATCAAACTCAGAACTGAAATCAACCAAATAGAAACTAAAAGAACTATACAAAACCCCAGCAAAACCAGGAGCTGGTTCTATGAGAAAATTAACAAGATAGATAAACACTTAGCCAAACTAACTAGAGGGCACAGAGACAATATTCAAATGAACAAAACCAGAAATGAAAGGGGAGACATAACAACAGAAACTGAAGAAATTCTAGAAATCATAACCTTACTACAAAAGCCTATACTCAACAAAACTGGAAAATCTGAATGAGATGGACAATTTTCTAGACAGATACCAGGTACCAAAGTTAAATCAGAATCAGATAAACCATCTAAACAGTCCCATAACCACTAAAGAAATAGAAGCAGTCATCAAAAGCCTCCTGAGCAAAATGCCCAGGATCACATGGGTTTAGTGCAGAAATCTATCAGACCTTCATAGAAGACCTAATATCAGTACTCTCCAAACCCTTCCACAAAAATAGAAACAGAAGAAACACTACCCAATCTCATCTATAAAGCCATAAGTATGCTTATACCTAAACTACACAAAGACCTAACAAAGAAAGAAAACTTCAGACCAATTTCCCTTAAAAATATCACTGCAAAAATAATCAATAAAATTCTCACAAACTGAATCTAAGAATATATCAAATCAATCATCCATCATGATAAATGTTTTCAAAAGAGCAGTGATTCGAGGCTCATACCTGAACATAGTAAAAGCAATATATAGCTAACCAGTAGCCAACATCAAACTAAACAGTGAGAAACTTGAAGCAATTCCATTAAAATCAGGGACTAGACAAAGCTGCACACTCTCCCCCTACGTATTCAATATAGTGATGGAAGTCTTAGCCAGAGCAATTTGACAGTAAAAGGAGGTCAAAGCGATACAAATTGGAAAGGAAGAAGTACATATACTACTATTTGCAGATGATATGATAGTATACTTAAGTGACCCCAAAAATTTCACCAGAGAACTCCTAAACCTGATAAACAAGTTCAGCAAAGTGGCTGGATGAAAAATTAACTCAAGCAAATCAGTAGCCTTCCTCTACTCAAAGGATAAACTGGCTGAGAAAGAAATTAGGGAAATGACACCATTCACAATAGTCACAAATAATATAAAATAACTTGGTGTGATTCTAACCAAGCAAGTGATAGATCTGAATGACAAGAACTTCACGTCTTTGAAGAAAGAAACTGAAGAAGATCTCAGAAGATGAAAAAATTTCCCATGCTCATGGGTTGGCAGGATTAACATAGTAAAATGGCTATTTTTGCCTAAAGCAATCTACATGTTCAATGCAATACCTATCAAAATTCCAACTCAATTCTTCATAGAGTTAGAAAGAGCAATTTGCAAATTCATTTGGATTAACAAAAAATCCAGAGTAGGGAAAATTATTCTCAACAATAAGAGAACTTCTGGGGGGATTACCACCCCTGACCTCAAGCTATATTACAGAGAAATAGTGATAAAAACTGTATGATATTGGTACAGAGACTGGAAGGGTGATCAATAGAATAGAATTGAAGATCCAGAAATCAACCCATACATTTATGGTCACTTGATCTTTGACAAAGGAGCTAAAATCATCCAGTGGAAAAAATATAGGATTTTCAACAAATGGTGCTGGTCCAATTATCTGGCAGCATGTAGAAAAATCCAAATTGATCCATTCTTGTTGCCCTGTACAAAGATCAAGTCCAAGTGGATCAAGGATCTCCACTTAAAACCTGATACACTCAAACTAATAGAAGAGAAAGTGAGGGAGAGCCTTGAGCACATGGGCACTGGGGAAATTTTCCTGAACAGAACACCAATAACTTATGCTCTAAGATCAAGAATCAACAAATCGGACCTCACAAAATTGTAAAGCTTCTGTAAGGCCAAGGACACTGTCAAAAGGATAAAACAGCAACCAACAGATTGGGAAAAGATCTTTGCTAATTTTACATCTGATAGAGGGCTAATATCCAAAATATACAAAGAACTCAAGAAGCTAGACACCAGAGACTCAAATAACCCTATTAAAAATGAGGGAGGGGGCAGAGCTAAACAAAGAATTCTCAACTGAGGAATAACACATGACGGAGAGTCACTTAAAGAAACATTCAACATCCTTAGTAACAAGGAAGATACAAATAAAAACAACCCTTAGATTCTACCTCACACCAGTCAGAATGGCTAAGATTAAAAACTCAGGTGACTGCAGATGCTGGTGAGGAGAAAGAGGAACACTCCTCCATTGTTTGTGGGATTGCAAGTTGGTAATAAGTCTGGCAGTTCCTTAGAAAATTGGACATAGTACTACTACCTGAGTTCCCAACTACACCACTCCTAGGCATATACCCAAAAGATGCTTCAACATATAATAAGGACACATGCTCTATTATGTTCACAGTATCCTTATTTATAATAGACAGAAGCTTGAAAGAACCCAGATGTTCTTCAACAGAGGAATGGATACAGAAATTGTGGTACATTTACACAATGGAGTACTCCTTAGCTTTTTAAAACAACGACTTCATAAAAATTCATAGGCAAATGGATAGAACTAGAAGTTATCATACTGCATGAGGTAACAATCTCTCTCTCTCTCTCTCTCTCTCTCTCACACACACACACATACACACACACACACACACAATCCACACATGGTATGCACTCACTGATCAGTGGATATTAGTTCAAAAGCTTGGAGTACTCAAGATATGATTCAAAGACCACAAGAAGCTCAAGAGGAAGGAAGACTAATGTGCAGATGCTTCAGTCCTTCTTAGAAGGGGGAAAAAACATTCACAAGTGGAAATAAGGAGACAAAGTTGAAGCAGAGACTGAATCGAATGACATTCAGAAACAGCCCCACTTGGAGATCCAGCCCATATACAGCCAGAAAACCCAGACAATATTGCTGAGGCTAAGAAGTGCATGTTGACAGCCTGATATAGCTGTCTCCTGAGAGGCTCTGCCAGATCATGACAAATACAGAGTCAGATGCTCACAGCCAACCATTGAACTGAGAATGGGGTCCCCAACGGAGGAGTTAGAGAAAGGATTAAAGAAGCTGAAGGGGGTTGCAACCCCAAACAAACAACAATAGCAACCAAACAGAGGTCTCAAGGACAAAACCACTATCCTAAGATTACAAATGGATGGACACATGGCTCCAGCTACATATGTAACAGAGATGGCCTTGTTGGGCATCAGTGGGAAGAGAAGCCCTTGGTCCTGCCAAGGTTCCATGCCCCAGTGTAGCATAATGTCAGGGTGGGGGAGGTGGAAGGGGTTGGTGGGTGTGGGGGACCCTCATAGAAGCAGGGGGAGAGGAATGGGATGGGGGCTTATCAGCGAAACCAGAAAGGAGATAGCATTTGAAACATAAATAAAATGTATCCAATAACAACAACAACAACACAAAAATAAAATCAGCTTCTCAGTTTACATATGGAAGATGATGAAGATCTCTTCAGACTTAGAAGGCAAATACTGATGTACCCATGAATGCCAGAACATCAGGAAGAAATAAACATCAGTTTTATAAATGTGTTTGTGTTCTTGTCTGTACATGTGTACTGTAGGTCAAGATCAATTCTGATGCCTTTCTCAGTTGTTTTCTACTTTTTTATTTGTGAACTGTTAAAAATAAAATTAAAAAATTATTTTTAAATCGGGGCTGCTTAGTCAGTGTTCCCTTGCTGGGAAGACACATCATGAGCAAGGCCGCTCTTATGAAGGACGGTATTTAATCAGAGGCTTGTTTACAGGGTTAATTGTTTAGTTTAATATCGCCATGCCAAGGTTTATGGAGACATGCAGACAGACATGGCATTGGAGAAGTAGTCAAGTGTTCTATCTACATCCTGATCCCTGGGCAGCAGAGAGGGAGACTCTGGGTCTGGCTCGAACTTCTGAAATCTCACACATGCTTCCTCACCAAGGCAGCCCCTGTACAACAAGGCCAATCTTTCAATGAGGCTGACACATTGCCTACTGTGCTAAGGAGGCATGTTGGTCACACCTTTTTATTATTAATTTATCATATATATCTCTATCTATCTATCATCTATCTATCTATCTATCTATCTATCTATCTATCTATCTATCTATCTATCTATATCTATCTATCTGAGCACACTGTCACTGTTTTTAGATACACTAGATGGGGCCATCAAATCCCACTATAGATGGTTGTGGACACGATGTGGTTACTGGGAATTGAACTCAGGACCTCTGGAAGAGCAGCCATTGCTGGTGCAGCAAGATTTTTACAGGACTGGGGATTTAAACTCAGATCTTCATATTTGCACAACAAGTGTGCTATCAGTTGAACCTTCTCCTCATGCCTGGAAACCTGGCAGCTTTGGGTTTCCCACTGGGACTTGTGTAGCTTTCACTTTCCCCTCAGTTTAACCTGGGATTATCTGCTTTTGTCTTTAAAAAAAATCTACTGTGATGTGAACAGGTTAAGTCAGGTTGTTTGCTGAAGGAAAATTCCATATTATCTCAGAATAATCTATACCCTTGCATTCACTGGCTCACACTATGGGAGTCTCCCATGACTTGGACTTATGCTATATTTGCAGATCTACTTAACTTTCTAAATCATTTCAGAAAGGACTGAACTAAGACAGGAAAATGTTCCAGCTGGGTTTTGCTTGAACGTATGATCAATTTTAATGTAGAAATTTAAGAGGTCAGAGATAGAAGCAGTTGAAGATCTGAAGGAGTTGGCTATTCTACCTGGCTTCGAGAGAGATGAGGCTCTATGGTAAGAAATTTGAATGTTGTCTATTGGCTGAGAATAGCCTCTGGATCATAATTTTGCAGGAAATGGATACTTTGACCTTGCAACCTTGCAAGAAAAAAATTGGACATTGTTTTATTCCTTCAGAGACTTCAGACCCAAACCCATTGATTTCAGCCTAATCGCTATCACTCAGTCCTAGTGACAACAGCAGAGATGCCGGTCACAGAGGGATAGACTTGTGACTTAGGGAACTGCGTGGGAGAAATGAGTCCTATGTTAGGGTCCCGAGGTGACAGTGGTTCATCCACAGCTTTAGACAGCTAACAGCTTCTGAAGAGCTCGCTCCACTCCCTTCCCCGGTTTGGAATCTGTACACCGCATGAGCTCACTCCTAGATCAACCTGCTGGGGAGTGAGAAAGCCTGCACTGAGCAGAGCTGAGGTACCCTGGTCACAATGGGCGAGTCTCCAGAAGCCAAGCCTCCTAACCCAACCACATTTGATTTGCAGCAGTATCTGACAAACACAGAGTTCATCTTTCTGATCAGACACCTCACTTCTGGAGTCTACGTGGTGCTGAGCACACACACTGTTTGTTACTTTTACAAAGCTAAACGTAACCATTTTCAGCACACAAACCTGTTCTCTGCCCCCTGATAAAACCCCATTTCTATGAGATGCTCACATTCCACCGTGGCTCTGCTTCTATGTGGTTTTTCTCTCTGCTATTGCCATTACCCATGGTCACGGTCAGTTGCTTCCAAAAATTATACTTTAAAATTCTACAAATAATCAATAACTTTTAAATTGTGTGCTGTCCGCCTAGAACTTTGAAGTCCCACACTGTTCTGTGTCCAGTGAATCCAACATTAACTATGCAACCCTCCCACTAGCCACTTAGTATATGTCTTTGTTACCAGATTGTCAGTTTGGCATATCATAGTATTTGTACCCTGGTAATCTTGATTTCATTTAATAGTGGATCCAAAATAGTGCTGCAGAAAACTTGTATATGCCAAAAAGGAGTCATAGCTCACTATCATTAAGTCAAAAGATGGACATTTTTGACTTAATATGGAATGAGGAAAACTTATATCCAAAGGTTGGTTATTTATAATATTATTGGTAATCTTATATAATGCCTAATTTGCAAATTAATCTTTATCATTGGTGGATATATGTATATGTATATATATATATATATATATATATATATATATATATATATATATATGAAGAAACAAAAACCTTCCATAGTATTTATAGAGTTCAGCAATATATGTGTCTACAGGGATCTTGGAAGCTATTCTCCAAGTGTAAAGAGATGTGTCATAGAGCTTTAAGACACTGTGGTATGGCTGTGGGCAGGAATATTATACAGGAATTCCACACGGAATTTCTTGTTGCTTCTCCAGCTAAAGTGGCAACCCAATCACAATACTATATGATGAAGACCTTGGGGGTGAATCTTAACCTAACTATTTGCCATCGTAAATACAGCTGCAAATTTTAAATATGTGAAAAATAAATAAGTGGTCTTGTCAAGCTTCTGATTATGGTCAACAGCAGACATGCTGTGGTGAATGACAGAAGTAAAAACTGCAGATGAAAACATCTCTGGTGCTCTTGCATTGTTATCCTTTGAGTACACATTTCTAAATACATGCAATGAGTCCCCACACATGAGTCTCAATCATCTTCAATGAACTTGGGAGGCTCTTTCACAATCTTGGATCTCGTATTCAGTCAGCTACAACCTATATTGTGTTCTGAAGTGAACAGGCAGTCTGTGAAGCAGAGCCAAATGTGAATGTTCAACCACACCTTGAATGATACCTCTGAAGAATGTGAGGGGATATTGGCTTTGCAAATTCTAGGTTCCATATGTTTAGAATACTAAATGTTAATATCTTTGCCCCCTATATGTACCCCTATACTCTTGGCATGTAAATCTCCAATTTTATTCATCTCAACTCTCACTATATATCACAGAGTCAGACACAAAACAAACACTCAAATTTGGAATAAACTAAATATGGAAGTGCCCCTAGGCCCATAAAAAGAATCACCTTTTCTATTTCTTAATGATGAAGGTAATCACAAAGAAACGAAAGTTCCATGGGCCATGATTATGTAAGTAGGTAGGGTTAGAAGTATCCATTGTTCAGACCCTGGGCCCCACAGGCAGTAGGAAGGTAGGTCCCTCCATCTTCAGTTTAGCCTTTGTCAAAGGACAGAAGGGCAGAGATCTTGTGCACTTGGTCAAAGCAGTGATGTGCCTCCAAGTGCAAAGCAATGCTGGTTCCTCCTGTTAAGATTTTAGGAAAGACACATCCACCCAGTCACCTAGATAAACCTCAGATGGATGTCACCATCTCTTTGTGGGTCACAAGCTCTTGACAGTTCTTGGGAGAGCGTGGGTCACACTGTGATGACAGTCCATAGCTTCCCTGAGCAGCTGGTGGTTGGATACACTGATGATGAACCATTTCTAAGCCAGGTGTAGGTTCTATTTTGATTTTCATCAGTCTCATAAACCCTCATATTTAAGGGACATTTAGGGACATGAAAGGCACAATGGAGCATCATTCCCGGAATGGGATATCTGTGCCTCTTTGTCTGTTGTGGCGAGTTAGTTCCAAGGCAAATCCACAATCTTCCAAAGTTTGACTGATTTGTCATTTCCTCCTGTCAGAACACAATGAAGTCCACAGCCAGTTTGGGCAACATAGAGAGGAGACTACATTTTTTCTCTTTTTTTTCTTTAACTTATTATTGATTCTTTCATATTCTGTACCCCCAAAACCCTCCCCCAAAGAAAGCAAAAAATAAAAAGAGGAAAAGGAAAACAAACAAACAAAAACCACCTCCACCACCACCCATCTGGCCATCATGGAAGCTGCCATGAGTGTGTCACAGTATGTCACAGTGTGTCACAGAGCATATTCTTTTGCCCAAACAGATTTCCTAGCAAATGTTCATTGCAAGGAGCCATTGGTTTGGTTTGAAGCCTCTGGTTTCTGCTATGGCATCAATTCTAGATCCTCAGCAGGACTTGTCTTGGACATCCTGTTATTGCCCTGTGTCATGGAGATACTACAGCTTTGGATCTGCAGGACCAGCCCCATCATGTGCTCCAGCAGTCCATAGATGGGATTGATGTTGGGTTGGGCTAATTCAGAATCCTGAATCTGGGCCTGGGTAGAAGCTGAGTTGTTTAGCCTGCCAGCTCTCTGGCTTTCCCCCAGGCAAGTAGAAGGACCAGCTATCCTGACTGAGGCAGCTGGCAAGGGAGACTGGCTCCCCCATCTTTTGGAGCCAGCTTTCCTGGACCCACACCACCAAGGCCAGCTTTATTGTGCTGTCTAGGTTACATGCAGGAGCTAGTTTCCAGAGTGCTATACCAGGTGAGGGGCAGGGCCAACTCTGTGCAGCTCTTGGACATTAATGTGGCCCTAGATAGCAGATTAGACCAGAGACATGACATAGCCTTTGGTGATAACATAGGTCATGGATTTTGACACAAACCCCACTGGTACAAAGCCATGGACCCAGACATGGCCCCTGGCAGCTTTCCTGGCTGAAACATTATCATGGCCCCAGGTGGCAGGACAGGTTTCTCATATCAGGCAGTTTCTTACCACCCTCCCTTCTCTACATCTGCCTTTCTTTCTAGTGCACAAACCATCAGGCTTCTCTTTCTCTCTTATCTTTCCACCACATACTTTCTCATCATAATAGCAGGCAGGCCTCTGAGTGTCTTCTGCCTGATGCAACATGTGGTAACAGGCTGACTTCTCAAGATTCCTTTCTTTAACAAAATAAATCCATGGCTATTAATCCACTGAGGATTTTTGCTGTTACATAGAATTTAGGTCACTCATGTCTTTGGGTCGATTTGGTTAGTATTTATATTCAGCTGCAGCCTCATGTCACCCAGATGTAAGTACCATCTCTGTCCTGGACTAAGCAAAAAGATGACATTTTGCTCTCTACCTTGCTTCCCATGGATTCATTAATAAGAAATACCAGCAAAGGAGTGGTTTCATTCACTATTCTCTGTGTCATAGAAGTCTCTCCTGAGATTTTGGTTCTCTTGAAGAGTTACCCTGGGGATCACTGCAGTTTAGGGAGTTATGGTAATCATTAGGGAGGCATGGTTATTTTTGTCTCTTGGCTCCTGGTAAACATGCATGTAGATACTTTCTTGGCACTGCCCTAGAGCTTGGCAGAGCTTATATGCTCTGAAGCCCCTTACCTTCAAGGTAGATTCATAAACGTTCAAAAACCACTGATATGACGTTTGCTTTTCTCAGGATTTCCCCAGTGAAGGCTACAACCTTTGCAAGGAGACTTCAAATTCATGTGTAAGAATGACGTGTGTGTGTGTGTGTGTGTGTGTGTGTGTGTGTGTGTGTGTGTGTACTTTGAGGTTACTTACAGAGAAGAATTATCCATGATCAGAGTGGCATGCCTGTTACTCTAGAGAGAAGCAAAGAGACTTAGCAATATTCCTGAATGCTTCCAGACCCTGCAGAAGATATCAGCGAAAAGACATGCACGTAGGCATTCTTTACTGTGTCTCAGTTCAGTGGGAACAAACTGTGTACACTTGGTTCTAGTGTTTGACTCAGCCCGATGTCTTTCAGGCATGGTCCAGAGATGGCTGCTGAATGAATGACCTCTACTGTGTGGTGGCCTCTCCCTGGGATTTTTGTCATGGATCTTTTCAAGAGGGGAATGGGAGGATCGTGACCTGGCAGCATAAGAAAAGTTGAAATTCACCATGTCTCTCCTTCTATTTTGTATCCCCCTACAAAAAGAGTACTTAGAACATAAAAATGGCATTTGGGTTTTATAAAGCACAACAGATCAAATCCTTCTTGTGGTTTCACCCTGGAGCCTGGCATGGAGAACCATTCTAACAGAGATTTTTCAAAAGTCGTTAGGCTCACCAGAATTCAGACTGGCTCATGACATTTGGATGGGATCCATCGTTTCAAAACTAATTCGTTCTATCCCCAGTGGTCTCTGGCCCTCAATCCTGCATTCTACATCATGGATTTAGGAAAACACAAGTATTTGTCTACTGCAGACATACACAGAGTTCTATCTTCACAGATTTCCAGGTAAGCACAGCCCTTGAAGAGAAACCAGAAGCACAGTCAATGCATAGCTACTCTTTAAGGAGGTTCCATGCTACTTATAACTCCTGATTTCTGCCATCACCCCCCTTTGAGCCTTATTGGTCCTTTCTTCAGGATACATTATTTTCACATGTGTCCTAGACAAAGTCTAGATAAATAGGTTAAAATGGTATTTATTTATTTATTTATTTATTTATTATTGGATATTTTCTTTACTTACCTTTCAAATGTTATTTCCATTCCCAGATTCCCCTCTGGAATCCTCCTATCCTCTCCCTTTCCCTTGCTTCTATGAGCTTGTTCCCCCACTTATCCAATCCCTCCCATCTCCCTGCCCTGGCATTCCCCTACACTGGGATATTGAGCTTTCATAGGGCCAAGGATCTTTCCTTTCATTGATGCCTGACAAGGCCATCCTCTGCTATATATGTAGCTGGAGTCATGGATCCCTCCATGTGTACTCTTTGGTTGGTGGTTTAGTCTCTGGAAGCTTTGGGGGATCTAGTTGGTTGATATTATTGTTCTTCCTGTGGGGTTGAAAACTCCTTCAGCTCCTCAGTCCTTTTTCTAATTCCTCCATTAGGGACACAATTCTCAGTCCAAAGGTTGTTTGAGAGCAGCTGACTCTGTATTTCTCAGGCTCTAGCATAGAATCTCAGAAGACAGCTATTGTCTTGGTTTGGTGACAGTATATGAGATAAATCCCCAGGTGGGGCAATTTATGCATGACCCTTCCTTCACTCTCTGATCCAAACTTTGTATTTCCTCCTATGAATATGTTCTAAGAAGGACTGAAGCATCTCCTCTTTGGTCTTCCAATTTCTTGAGCTTCATGTGGTCTGTGAATTGTATCTTGGGTAATCTGTGCTTTTGGGCTACTATTCACTTATCAGTGAGTGCATACCACAGCTGTTCTTTTGTGGTTGGGTTACTTCACTCAGAATGACATTTTCTAGTTCCATCCATTTGCCTAAGAATTTCATAAAGTCATTGTTTTTAATAGCTGAGTAGTACTCCATTGTGTAAATGTCCCACATTTTCTGAATTCATTCCTCTGTTGAAGGACATTTGAGTTCTTTCCAGCTTCTGGCTATTATAAACAAGGTTGACACGAACATAGTGAAACATGTGTCCCTGTTAGATGTTGGAGAATCTTTTGGTGTATGTCCAAGAGTGGGAACCCACACAACTATGGTCACTTGATATTTGATAAAGGAGCTAAAACTCTCCAGTGAAAAAAAGACAGCATTTTCAACAAATAATGCTTGTCCAACTGGAGGTCAGCATGTAGAAGAATGCAAATTGATCCTTTATTTACTCCTTGTACAAAGCTCAAGTCCAAGTGGATCAAGCACCTCCACATAAAACCTGATACACTAAAACTAATAGAAGAAAAAGTGGGCCAGAGCCTCAAACACATAGGCACAGGGAAAAATTTCCTAAACAGAACACCAATGGCTTATGCCCTAACATCAAGAATCAACAATTGGGACCTCATGAAATTGCAAAGCTTCTGTACGGTGAAGAACATTGTTAATAGGACAAAATGGCAACCAACAGATTAGGAAAAGATCTTTATCAATTCTACATCTGATAGAGGGCTAATATCTAATATATACAAAAAACTCAAGAAGTTAGACTCCAGAGCCTCAAATAGCCCTATTAGAAATGGGAGTTAGAGCTAGACAAAGAATTCTCAACTGAGGAATATCGAATGATTGAGAACCACCTAAAGAAATGTTCAACATCCTTAGTCATCAGTGAAATGCAAATCAAAACAACCCTGAGATTTCACCTCACACAAGCCAGAATAGCTAAAATAAAGATCTCAGGTGACAGCAGATGCTGTGAGTATGTGGAGAAAGATGAACGCTCCTCTATTGTTGGTGGTACTGCAAGCTGCTATGACCACTTTGAAAACCAGACTGGTGGTTCCTCAAAAAATTGTACATGGTACTATCTAAAATAGTAGTTATTAATAATGAATTTTATTTAGGACACTTTTACATCTTTTTCTTTTCTTTGAGATAGTTTCTCTGTGTCCCTGGTTGTCCTAGAACTCACTATGTAAGTCAGGAATGCCTTGAACCTAGAAGTACACCCGATTCTGCCTCCCAAGTACTGGGATTAAAGCATGTAGCTCTTAGCTCCTTGTTTATTGTAGAGTATGTTTGCATAGTTAGTTAGTAAAGACATTGTTATTTCACTAGGGTATGTATTAGGGTCTTATTACTACTCTAGCAAATTTTCACACATATGACATTATTTATTATTGCCTCATTCTGGAGGTCAGGGCTCTGATGGTCTCACTGGTCATAATGACAGTGTCCACAGAACATTTTCTGAAGTGCACAGAGAAACTTTATCCAGTTCCTTTGGGTTTAGGGCACAGAGTATAGTTCTCTGGGAAATCAGTTGGATGGTGTTTTCCTGGGGCAAACACGTGAAGAAATGTTTCATTAAAATGGATACAGATGTAAAAGGCCATAGCAGACTCTTGAAGGAATGTTTTGATGAAGCAGACACAGGATAGAGGATGTTCTGCTAAAGCAAGCACATGAAAGGACACATGATGAAGGGTTCTTTGCTAACAACATTCATGTTTTGGTCAGCCTTACATTGCGAAGTTGAGCTATACTTGTTGGGACTCCATAGAGAAAAACACACCAAAAAACTTCTGGTGAGGTACTGCTTCCAAGAATTTGAGCTGATTGGATGTACATACTAAGACATGACAAGCACTAAGGCAAGATCTATGTTGAGGCAAAACTAAGGCAAGGCACGTGGAGGTCACGTGATGTTTCATTGGTATAAATAGGATTCCTGCTGACTCAAGTCAAGGATGAGGCCTGGCTGTCTTTCCTAGGTTGTGTCACCACTGTTGCTAACCTAACTCTACCAAACTGGACTGTTGGTGTATCAGAGAAATGTTTGTGAGTGGATTGATGTTAAAGTATTTAAGAACCATCACTAAAAATAAGGATTGTAAAAAACTCAAGTTACAGCTGAGTTACTCCAGTCTCTGAAAACCCAGGAAACTCTCATCTATTTCAAGATTGAGGCAAATGCCATCTGCAAAGTCCACCTGCCATCAAACTTACTTTGTTTACAAATTCTAGAGCTGATGAGTGTGAGGTGTCTTTGTGAGGGAGATTCAAATTATTTTCCTCCCCATAGATGTTTTCAGAACAATTTCCACATCTACACCAATCACTGGATCATTAGGGACTATGTAGCAATCGCTGCTAGAGGGTTATTGGTTCTTAACTTGGATCTAACCCATTTCCAGTCACGAAACAATGCAACTGGTGTTTTCACTCTTCCACAGTCACAACAAGGGCTTGCCCTCATGCCCCACTTTTCTTAGTAAGACAGGCTCTATCCCTTCAGACTGCAAACCAGTATTAACCCATTCTCTTTTGGTTGCTTCTTGTCACAAGTTGCCATGGAAATAGCAATGAATACTTTACTTTCTGGTCTTGTGTATTAACCTGACACCGGCTAGAGTCATCACAGAGAAAGGAGCCTCCCTTGAGAAAATGCCTCCATGATATCCAGCTGTAAGGCATTTTTCAATTAGTGATCAAGAATGGAGCACCCATTGTGGATGCTGCTCCGGCTTCTTGACCTGCTTGAGTTCCAGTCCTGACTTCCTTTGGTGATGAATGGCAGTGTGGAAGTGTAAGTTGAATAAGTCTTTTCCTCCTTGACTTGCTTTCTCGGTCATAATGTTTGTGCAGGAATAGAAACCCTGACTAAGGCAAATACACCAAGGCTGTTGAGAAGAATTGCTGCAGAGGCCAGGAGTGGGGACTCTCCTCACACAGTAACTGGACTTAGGTGGTGAGAAACCAGTGAGATCTAGCCCGATCTCTGCTTTGTCTCTTGTTTACAATCTCTGGGAACCTATTGAGTGTATATGGGAGAAGGCAGTAGAGAAGGTTACACCACTCGAAGAGCCCGTATTTCCTCCATGTGGTTATACCCACAGTACTGTAGGTTGGAAACCAGCCATGTAACTTATCTGTTGTCCATCCCCACTTCCCCATCTGCCTTGTTTGTATTTTTTGATGTCATCTCTCAATGAACTAAAGGACGGAAGTTTGTTCTATCTTAGGTTCTGTATTTAACTGAGACATGTCCCAGAAAGTATTCTAAAGTACAACCAATTTCAATTCAACAGAGACTGTGTGCATTGCAAATTGGCTTTAGTAACAGCCAGGTGATTGATTATCCAATAGTGAAGGACCGAAGTTTCAACTAGCTTTCTCTATTGAGTGCACATACAGAAATGTGAAAAAAAAACTTGAAGAAACTAATCTTTAAAAGCAATATGTGTAACCAAGAAGTAGATCTGTAGAAAGCCAGGACACGAATGCAGAGACATAATAAACTGAAATATTTAGGACAATTCTTCTGGAATAACTGTAATTTTTCACAAGACATTTTTTCCTTCTTATGAGATTTTCTGCCAGTCTCTTGTTACAACCAGGAACTAAGAAAGGACTCAACTATACTGTCTGTTTTTTTTAAGTTAGTCTTTATTTGTAATAAGACTAATGCTCTATTTTAAAGTTAGTAGAAGTAAACAAGCTTGTCCCCTCAACTTCCATTACAATCCTTGGATCTAGCAATGTGATTAGGTAAAAGTCTACTTAGGGTTTGAAGATTACCATTCTTATTTAGCTGTATTGTATTACATTTTACCTCAATGGACTAAATCTTATATAAAAAGTTTTAATTTCTAGTGAATTGTGTAAGGCAGAGGCCCTGGCAGATTAAAAGTTATCTAGCCATGAACTTTGAACAGGGTTTTGTTTATAGCCATAACCAGAGAAAACCAAAAAGAGAGAAAATTAATAAGTATATATATATATATATATATATATATATATATATTAATAGCTTTCAGAAGACATTAACATGCAGAGCCAGTGGGTTTGGGTACAAGGGTGAGGATCTGGTCCCTCTTGGGTGGTTCCTTGACATACACAGTCATCAGCAAGCATGTACTCATCTTTTATCCCCTGAGAATGAAGGCGACCTTTTATATGTGCCATCTTCAGTGGGATACTGGTACCACTTTGTCTGCTGCGTGATGTTCAGCATTTCTGAATAAATTCTTCCCTAACCACTAAGTTACAGAGCTTTAATAAGTAGCAGGCTCAGAGGAGAAGATGAGGCACTTGGAGAAAGGCAGGGCTACTCACACATGAGAAGGTTGCAAAGAATGTTAAGATCATCTAAATCAGCGGTTCTCAGCCTGTGAGTTGTGACCCCTTTGAGGGTTGAATGACTCTTTTGCAGGATCACCAAAGATCATCAGAAAACACTTGTATTTACATTACATCTTATTAAAGTAGCAAAATTACAGTTATGAAATAGCAACAAAAGTAACTTTATGGTTGAGAGTCAGCACAACATGAGAAATTTTTATTAAAGGGTCACAGCATCAGAGAAGTTGAGAATCACTAAATGTTCAGAAGCATTTTGACTCTCCCCTGTGGAATTGTGTCTCTTAGTATTTTCAGAAGCTACACCTGTGACATCTCAACAAGGTGGCTGTCTAAATGTGAGCTGAACAAGGACAACAGCAATAGACATGCTGGAGTGCACGGAGAAAGCCCATGGGGACTTGTCCTTACACAGAGAACTACAGGCAACCAAACAATACTGAGGGTGGGGGAAAGTCTGCCTCAGGAGGAGCACACTGATTGGTTATCCAGAGCCAAATGGTCAGCCCTGAAAACAAACATGCAAGTAACAGTATATCGATTGAGCAGGTTGTATTTTTACATTTGAGGATTTATGTGTGGGTGTGTGCGTGCACACATGTGTGAGCATGTTTTGATGCATGTGTGCATGTAACAACAATTAATAAAAAAGGGTACATTAATCTGAACAAATGTGATATACATATAGGAGGTCATGTGGGGAGGAACGGGAAGGAGGAAAAATGATGTAATCATATTATGATCTGAAAATAAAAAGTAAAAATAATGATAAAACATAAAAAAGTCATTCTGCATTTGCACTACACACTAGGAAGTATGACACCAAAGACTTTCATAGAAACAGTACCTCGTGGTGAAGAGGGTGAAGCCTCAAAGTTGCAGAGGATGGAGTTCAGCCCTGTTGTTAGAAGATTTGTCCTTCTCCTTTAGAAAAGCCCCCCTTGAAGCTCTGCTATGGCAGAGATCCCTGAAGCAACAAGAGACAATAACTCAGGTGAGGCTTCTGACTCTGGGCTTGTGACTCAGGAGATGACTGGCTGAGTTTCAGTACACAGAGACTCTTGTTATCAGAGGGCTATACTGGTGTCTGCCAGGCCTCCAGAGCCTTGGAGATATGGAAGCCCTGGACATAAGGCATTGAACTTCATGCCCTTCCTCTCCCAAATGCTGCCTCTACTAGAACAGCACAAGAATGAGACCCACATCCCTGCACTGGTGTACATGGAAATGAGTTTTACTCTTTAAATGCACATAGCTCATTCAGAAAGTTTTCAGGAGACTTTTTGAACAAATAAGCCATTTTATACAGGTGGTTCAGGTGTTTCTCTTCATAATTTTGTAGTCTATTCACTCAGCAATTTTCTGCCCCTTCTGTAAGATTTCTATTCTGACTATCTTGGGTCTTCATTGACTTCGGTATATTTGGCTCATCAGACACTCAGTCTTTACACACCATTTTTTTTACTTAAAAGAATTTTATTTTGTTTACTAGAAAGCATCCTGGAATTTCCTTTTAACTCTATTATTTTTGAAAATTTTATATGTGTATACAATATGTTTTGGTCAGATTACTTTCCCACTCCCTTCAGCTTTTTACAGCACCCCAACCTATGTTCTACCCCTCTCAACTTCTTGTCTCTATTACTATTAATATTTTTCATTCCTTCCCGCTTCCTTCTTCTGTCTTTGATTTTTTTATACTCTACCCCCCAAAAGCTATGGGGGTTCAGTCTTGCCAAGTTTTGTGAATGAACTTTTGGAAGCTAGTCCTCTCTCTCTCTCTCTCTCTCTCTCTCTCTCTCTCTCTCTCTCTCTCTCTCTCTCTCTCTCTCTCTCTCTGTATGTATATATGTATGTATATCAAACAAACTGGTATAAGTTGCAGTTTTACTAGCAATACATAGAACTTTAATTGTGAGTGAGCTAATGCATCAAATTTGCACGTGGACATGTACCTTTGTGGATCATATCTGGTATGACCATAGGTAATTCACTTAACTTTTCTTTGCCTCAGTTTTCTCAGCTGTAAAATGGGAGTAGGCATCAAGGTCGGTCTGGAATGCTTTTAGTGAGGAGCAGTGCAGGTTAGTATATATAATGCATCAGAGCAATGCAGGTAACAATAACTAGTAAGCAGAATATAAGTGTTTGTTCTTACATAGCCTTTAAAATGATCAATGTTCTCACTGTAAACCCTCACAAGCCTATTCAGTGATTTAGACCAACAGTTTCAAGTAGAAAACAAGGCAAATGCTTCATTTAAACATTTCTAATAGTCACATTTCAAAATGTAAAGAACTAACTTATAATGATATGTTTTGTTGAGTATTTTTGCATCAATGTTCATAAGTGAGATTGGTCTGAAGTTCTCTTTCCTTGTAGGGTCTTTGTGTGGCTTAGGTACGAGGGTTATTGTAGCCTCAAAAAATGAGTTGGGTAATATTCCATCTGATTCTATCTTTTGGAATAGCTTGGTGAATATTGGTGTTATATCCCCAATAAATGTCTGATAAAATTCTGCACTGAACCCGTCTGGACCTGGGCTTTTTTTGGTTGGGAGGCTTTTGATGACTTCTTCTATTTCTTTAGGTGTTATAGGGTTATTTAGATGGTTTACTTGGTCCTGGTTCAACTTTGGTACCTTGTATCTGTCTAGGAATTCGTCCATTTCCTCCAGATTTTCCAATTTTGTGGAGTATAAGTTTTTGTAGTAGGATCTGATGATTTCTTGAATTTCCTTAGTTTCAGTTGTTATGTCACCACTTTCCTTTCTGATTTTGTTAATTTGGATACTCTCTCTTTGCCCTTTAGTTAGTCTGGTTAGGGGTTTATCAATCTTGTTGATTTTCTCAAAGAACCAACTCTTTGTTTTGTTGATTTTTTCAATGGTTTTTTTTGTTTCTATTTGGTCTATTTCTGCCCTAATTTTGATTATTTCTTGCCGTCTACTCTTTTTGGGTAAATCTGCTTCCTTTTGTTCTAGGGCTTTTAGCTGTGCTGTCAGGTTGCTGATGTGAGCTCTCTCCAGGTTCTTCTTGGAAGCACTTAGAGCAATGAGTTTTCCTCTCAATACTGCTTTCATTGCATCCCATAGGTTTGGGTATGTTGTGTTTTCGTTTTCGTTGAATTCTAGAAAATCCTTAATTTCTTTCTTTATTTCTTCTTTGACCCTGCTATCCTTTAGCAGAGTGTTGTTTAGTTTCCATGTGTATGTGGGCATTTTGTTGTCTTTGTTGTTGTTAAAGACCAGCCGTAGACCATGGTGATCTGAGAGGATGCATGGGAGTATTTCAATCTTCTTATATCGATGAAGGCTCGTTCTGTGTCCAATTATGTGGTCAATTTTCGAGAAGGTGCCATGGGGTGGTGAGAAGAAGGTGTATTCTTTTACTTTAGGATAGTATGTTCTGTATATATCTATTAATTCTAGTTGGTTCAAAGTCTCTGCTAGTTTTGCAGTGTCCTTGTTCAGTTTTTGTTTCCCTGATCTGTCCATTGGTGAGAGTGGGGTGTTAAAGTCTCCCACTATTATTGTGTGGGGTGAAATGTATTTTTTGAGCTTTAGTAGAGTTTCTTTTATGAATGTGGGTGATTTTTTATTTGGAGCATATATGTTAAGGATTGAGAGTTCCTCCTGACAGATTTCCCCGGTAATGAGTAAAAAGTGTCCTTCTTTATCTTTTTTGATAACTTTTGGTTGGAAATTTACTTTATTCGATATTAGAATAGCCACTCCAGCTTTCTTCTTGGAGCTGTTTGCTTGGAAGTTTTTTTCCCACCCTTTTACTGTGAGATAGTGTCTGTCTCTGTCTCTGAGATGAGTTTCCTGTATGCAGCAAAAGGCTGGATTTTGTTTATGTATCCAGTCTGATAGTCTGTGTCTCTTTATTGGGGAGTTAATGATATGTTTTAACTTAGGATTCTATATAAAAATACTTTAGGATGCAGCCAATATGAAGCTATTGACAAGCAATTTTAAACAATTATCATGCTGTGTCAGGATATGGGTATATGTCATCCTGACAGTTCATCTCAATTTGGGCTGAGCATCCTTAAAGGCTCAATACTGTATCATCCTGATGGATAGTATACCCAGTGCTGAGAGATAGACCATAAAACATTAAGATTAATATTGTGAAAGAACACCTCTTTTGCCTTTATAGTCTCTGTGATATTGTTATCAGACTGTTTAAGGTGTTGGTAACTTTGGAACAACATTGTGCTCAAGAAAGTGTGTTGCAGTATGCCAATAATCCCAGCCTTAGTCAGGAGGATTTAAAGTTAGAAGACAGACTGGGCTACATAGCAAAACCTAATCTCAAACACATGCGCGCACACACACACACACACACACACACACACACACACACACACACACATCTGCTGTTCCTCTAGCCCCAGTGAGGTTTTTCCTCCTTTCTGGGGCTGTCTGGTTCTCAAATTGAAGCTCACTTTAACAAACCCTTGTTTTCTACATTCCCCACTGTTGTGTATCTCATTCCTCCAGGACCTTAGTGTGACTAAACTAGAGTCAGTTCTCATTATTCTCAGGAGTTGCATAACTGTTATAGGCATTGAATTAGTAAACATGAAACCATAGTTCCCAGGAGAAATGTAAGATTAGGTTTCTGTGAGCCTCTCGCCACAATATGATACTAACATAATGTCATTTTATGCACATTTCCACATATAGACATCTAAATGTAGGTCTTATCCATCAGCATTAAACTCACAACCAACAGTACAATAATTTATGGTCAAGTGAGACCTTTTAATACATATTCTAGACAACATTTCAGCACTATGCTTGGATGGTTTTACCAGTGGAAGTCAACAGGAAGCCCACAGATATAAAACAGGACAGTAAACGGACTTGTAAAAGGACACTTGTTTTAAAACGTGAGGGGAAAAGGCAGGCAGAATGTTGCCTCAGTTAACCTTGGCTGGGATCTGCTGCACTGTGCATTTCTATGAATGGCCAGGAAAGCAACGTCGAGCACTAACTCTGAAGTTACAAATAAACGTCAGTGAATAGGCGTATCTGTGAATAATGAGGATCAGCTGGACTCCTTACTTTCTTGACAACATTTTCATTTTCAGGAATGCCTTCAGTATACTTGGGTGGGCAGTTGTGAAACTTCTTGGGTTCTTCAAGCCTCATCATGTTCAGCACCAGAGAGCTGCTGGCCCCGGGAGTAGAACAAGCCAGGTAGCGTATCCTGAGATTTTTCATGGGTAGGGTCAGCTAGGAACAGCAAAATCCAGAGAAGGATCAAGGCTTCCCACTTGGGAAAGTGCAAAAGCAAAGAATCTCAGAGAACACAGACTTTAAGTTCAAGTTCCCCACAGTGTGGGATAAAAAACAGGCAGTAACGAGCCTTAACAGTGGGGACATGTCAGTGAGGCTCGGTAGGATTCTGGGTGAATGTGGCTGTGGTACCCAGAGTAGACTTTTCTAGCCAATTTGCACTGTAGACCCCAAGTACATCAATTGTGAGATAAAGATACAGGATTTCGCGTGCAGGCAATTGCTGGCTCACAACCCAGCTTACACAGCCAGCTGCAAATTATGCAAGGAGTTTTGATATTTTCATCTAGTTATCACTAATCTCATCATTAATCAAGTTGACCTAATTTTCCAAATTCGCCAGCACCAAACTCTGTTTCTTGTCAGAGCATTTCCTGTTTGAAACAATGGGATATATATGTAAGAGACACAAGTGGTCTTAGTGTATGGAGGAAACTGAGACATATTTAAAATGTCCAGTGATTCTGTTATCATGTAAATTTAATCACTCCATGGCTTTCCTTCTGAGAAACCTTGGACAAACAGGGGACGGACTATTTTTTATAAACCAGGGATGGGGCTTGCTGTTCTTGGGAACCAGTCCCATTTCACTGGGAAAATTCTCTGAGTCTGGTTTGTTCTTTTCGCTGGAAGTATTCTCATGTTTCCCTTTCAGCAGGAGACAGCTTCTCCTAGGGCTTATTTTATATACGATTCAGTTTTGCTGCAATCTCTTCCTACTCTATTCTAAAAGGTTCTATACACAAGAAGACATGTTTATATATTAATTTTTAAAAATTGGCATTCAAGTTGGCAAATTTTATGACATTTTTAGATGGTTTTGGTTGCTTCTCACTCCCTGATCCCAATATCTACTTGTCTATTCTCTCTTCATGTTCCTTCCCTGTATAATAAATATTTTTTTTATTAATTCTTTTAAGACATTCATAGAATGTAATTTGCTCATTCACCCACACTTTCCCCTAAGTCATCCTAGATCCACTCCCACTTTATCATCTCCCAATTTAGTGCTCTTCTGCTTAAAAAAATAACCCATCAAGTCTAATTTGTGTTGCTCAAATATACTCCTGGATTTAGGGCCATCCTTTGGAGTGAGGCTGTCCCACTAGAGGCTTACTGAAGCTGACTTTTCCTCCTGTGACTGTCAACAGATATTCAGTGAAGGGTCATGGCTCATGAGATCCCTCTCTATCCATGCTAGCATGTTTTCTTTTGCAGGCTTCTACAGCTTTTTTGATGCAGGAGTGCAGGGGTCCAGTGATGTGCAGTGGACACTACTTTGCTTGCTTCTGGACCTCTGGCTTTTTCAGTCTTTCTACCTCCTCTGTCATGATGTTCCTTGAGCCTTGTGTTTGGGGCTGTGCTATATATGTCCCATTTATGACCAAGACTGCACTGAAACTTAGTTTTTGTCTCTTGATCACAAATTCCCACTCTCCTATGTATTATATGAAATACTTCATGAATGCATATTATCTTTCAGAGAGAGAGAGAGAGAGAGAGAGAGAGAGAGAGAGAGAGAGAGAGAGAGAGAGAGAGAGAGAGAGAAGCATGCTAGGCTGCCCTGTATTATTTTGACTTTGGTAGATGCACAACTGAAGCATGCACCATATTTATATTTTAAATAAGATTAGCCAGCCTCCTTGAGTGCATTTTTGCATTTTATTCCAATTTTGTAAAAGTCAGTGGTGAACACTCACACACAAAACAGGGAAAACTCATGGGATGCTATAATGTGATACCACGAGAAGACCAACTATGGTGGGAAGGTGTTAAGAGTCAAGCAAGTGAATCTGAATAAGACGAAGCTTAAAAAATCAACCTCATAGAAATATAAAGGGAATAATTACTACTACTAGGCCAGGGAGGAGAGGGGACCAAAGAAGATCACAAGTGGGTTTGAGGGTGTGTAGCAAAAACCAAATAATTCATTATTCTCTTATATAACACATGCCAATTGCATTTTGCCTTCCTTTCATTCCTCCCAATCACCTCCCCATCTCTCTTAGGTTTGCTCTTCTTCCATTTTCCCTCAGAAAAGTGCATGCCTTACAGGGATACCAACCAAACATGACATAGCAAGTTACAGTAAGACTAGGCACAAGGCCTCATATCAAGACTGGATGAAGCAACCCAGTAGCAGAAAAATGATCCCATGAGCAGGCAAAAGACCAGAGACAGGCCACTCCCACCGTTAGGAGTCTTACAAGAACACCAAGCTATAAAAAAATATCAAATATTTAGATGAGGATTTTATTAAAAGTTACCAAGACTGCAAATCAAAACAACCCTGAGATTCTACCTCATACCAGTCAGAATGGCTAAGATCAAAAATTTAGATGACAGCAGATGCTGGTGAGGATGCGGAGAAAGAGGAACACTTTCCCACTGTTGGTGGGGTTGTAAACTGGTACAACCACTCTGGAAATCAGTCTGGCAATTCCTTAGAAAATTGGACATAGTACTACCTGAAGACCCAGTTATTCCACTTCTAGGCATATACCCCAGAGAAACTCCGATATGTAACAAAGACACATGCACCACAATGTTCATAGCAGCCCTATTTATAATAGTCAGAAGCTGGAAAGAACCCAGATGTCCTTCAGTAGATAAATGGATACAAAAATTGTGGTACATTTAAACAATGGAGTACTACTCAGCTATCAGAAACATGACTTTATGAAATTCCCAAGAAAATGAATGTATCTAGAGAATATCATCCTGAGTGAGATAACCCAGTCACAAAAGAGCAGACATAATATGCAGTCACTGATAATTGGATACTAACCCCAGAAAGCTCAGAACACCCCAGAAACAACTCACAGACTATATGAAGTTCAAGAAAAAACAAAGGCCAAAAAAAAAAAAAAAAAAAAAAAAAGAAAAGAAAAAAGAAAATGAAAAACCATTATGCTTAATCCTTACACACCAAGAAAACTTTGACTAATTCCAAGTTACATCTTGTTTTACATGTATTTTATGCTCATTGTAACTAGTAAGATTTTAATGCACACTATCAAACCTTTAAAAAAAAATCAAGTACTGCCAAAATGTATTTGTATACTTTTATGCAAAAATGCTTAAAATGTGTACATTTATCTTTGTTTTTTAAAATAATGTTTTGCAATTAAAAAAAAGTTACCAAGACTATGATAAGTAAACTTATTGAGAAGAAGAGGTTTCCATGCCTCTTAATACTAATAAAACTCTATAAATGTCACATATTTATTCTGTTGTGCACTGAAAGGTGGGCAGGTTTTGTCAGCTTAGGTAGGCATTAAGAGTAATTTCCAGGTCTTTCATTCCTGCAGAGAAGACTAGTTGAGCCTCACTTCATTTTCTTTTCATAACTGCATACAAAAATAAACAGATGATATGTGCAGGACAGTGAACAAGGTATCTGAGGTAACTATAAGCATGTGGGTTTTACACTTTGTTCTGTACCATCACAACACATCTGAATGCCCAAGAAAACAATTTCCAAGCTGCCATTCTGGTATGGGCTTATAGAACAGAGGCTATACTTAAACTTATTCATAGCATGTCTTCCACAAGATTGAGAGTTTCCAATACAGCCTTACATATTTTGCTCATTAGTACATATTTCTGAAAATATCCTCCAACTGAAGCTGTGTTCCAGTGAAGCAAGTTCTGCGATTTCAAGGAATCTAGGTTTGGAGGTAGGTGTCTTAGATTGGGTTTTACTGCTGTGAATAGACACCATGAGCAAGGCAACTCTTCTTTTTTATTTCAACTTTATTTAAAAAAACAGAGATACATGTACAGATTTTTAAAAGAATTTTGGCATAAAACTATATGAATATATTTTTGTCAGTGCTTGATTTTTTTAAAGGATTGATAGTATGCATTGAAATCTTACTAGTTACAATGAGTATAAAGTACATGTAAAACAAAATGTAAAATGGAAATAGTCAAAGTTTTCTTGGTGTGTAAAGATTAAACATAATAATTTTTAAACACCAAAAATTTCCCCAAGGCTATCTTCTTAGCTTTTGAATTATTAATGATTTAAGGTCTATGTGTACCACACACTGAGAGGGTGCTATACACTTATTTTTTTTTTCTAAGAAGGACTGAGGCTTCTACTTTTTGGCATTTCTTTTTTTGAGCTTCCTATGGTCTTTGAGTTTTTTCTTGAGTATTCAGAGCTTTCTGGGCCTAGTATCCAATTATCAGTGACTGCATATTATGTTTCTTGTTTTGTGACTGGATTACCTCATTCAGGATGATATTCTCTCGATACATCAATTTTCCTAGGGATTTCGTAAAGTCATTGTTTCTAATAGCTGAGTAGTACTCTATTGTGTAAATATACCACAATTTCTGTATCCATTTATCTACTGAAGGACATCTGGGTTCTTTCCAGCTTTTGGCTATTTTAAATAAGGCAAGGCAACTCTTCTAAGGACGACATTTAATTGGGGATGCTTTACAGGTTCAGAGGTTCAGTCCATTATCATCAAGGTGGGAGCATGGCAGCATCTGGGCAGTCATGGTGCAAAAGGATATAAGAGATTTACATCTTTATCTGAAGGTAGCTAGCAGAAGACTGGTTTACCGACAGCTAGGATGAGGACCTTAAAGCCTATGCTGCCCATAGTGACACACCTCCTCCAACAAGGCTACACCTACTCCAACAATCCACACCTCCTAATAGTGCCACTCCCTGAAACAAACAAATATAAACCATCAGAGGAAGTGACACTGGTCTTATTTTACTGAGCACCTTCAGACTTGTCATAGTGGCAGTCTAAGATTCTGAGCAGATAGTCTTTTGTTGTGGACATTCTAATTGCAGCAACCTCCTCATTCATATGTTAAATTTAGTCTCCAATGAGGTGAGATTAGAAGAAAGAGCCTTTGGAAATAAAGTTAGTGTTCTTACCACAAGTAGTCCAGAAATTCCTCTTTTGGTGGGATGAGAACACAAGGAGGCAACAACCTCCCAGAACCTGACCATGAGGGCACTTTGAGCTCAGACTTCTGGCCTCCTGAGTGCTGACATAAGCATACATGCCTTTTAAACTATCTACTCTCTATAGTCAATTTTCACTGTCTGAACAAAGATGTCTCCAGATATCAGTCAGGCAATTGAAGACTATGCCAAGGATCTTTAACTTCCCCAGGGCTTATGGCCTTGTCCAGCATGCTCTTCATCTTGGCCAGGATGCTCTAGAAGCTGAAGAGGAACTCAGGCAGAAAGATACAACCTTCTCAAATTACAAAGGCAGTGATAGTACCTGTGATCCTCCTTGTGCACCACACCCTCATCCGTTGGCTATTTTCTTATTTGTTCATCATGTACCCAAAGTTCCTCCTTCAAACAACTAAGAGGACAGGGTATCTGGAAAGGAAAAGGGTATATGACCAAAAGAGAGTGCTATAGAGATCTGTAGTTTTTCAAAATTAATGGCAGAGAACAGGAGCCATTTAACTACACAGTGACAAACATTTTCTCATGAACGATATGATGTTGAGACTGTTTAATGAAGAATTTAGATGGAATTTTATTTTAGAAATATATTTTCTGGAGTCTTATCATGCTGCCCAAGTATTTTGTGTGAAGTGTGCACATGGAGGGAGGCTTCTTTGTGTCTTTCCCAAGAAAAGGGGACAAGGAATGGTGTTTCATCCTATTTTATATGTTCAGACTGTGCTCACTGTTCTCAGATGATCCATCCTCCTTTTTAGTCTTCTACCTTTGACTCCAAGACAATTCTCTTGCTTCAATTTTAGGGATCTGGGATGATAGGCTTGAGCTGCCCTACACAGTCTTGGTCACTTTTTATTGCTGCATCTCTTCCTGACTTTTAGTGTTGATTATCTTATAAAGTGATGTGTTTTTGCAATGCTTGAACTTTTTTTTTTTTTTTTTTTTTTGAAAATGAATCAGCATGAACAGTGACCCACTCAAAAAGTATTTAGGTGATGTGTGGCCAACAAACATGAAGAAGGTGTTTTAACTTGGAAAACAGGTTAGAAACTTATGAAGCTCAAAGAGAATGCCAGAAGGTGGATGCCTCAGTCCTTCTTAGAAGGAAGAATGAAATGCTCAAGGGAGGAAATAAAGGACAAATAGTGGAGCAGGGATTAGAGAAAAGATCATCCAGAGACTGCCTCATCTGGGGGTCCACCCCATATGCATCCACAAAACCCAAGCACTATTGCTGATTCCAAGTAGTGCTTACTGGCAGGAACATGATATGGATGCCTCCTAAGAAGTATGGAGAAACTTATGGCCCCAGTTGCATATGCAGCAGAGTATAGCATTCTCTGGTATCAGTGGGAGGAGAGGTCTTTTGTCAGTGAAGGCTCATTTTTCCAATGTAGGGGAATGTCAATGTGCAGAGGTGGGAGATGGTGGTTGGGAGAGGGAGCACCTTCATGGAGGCAATGTGAGGGTGACTGGGGTGAGTTGGGGGAATGTGATTAGGGGAAGGGTATAACATTTGAAATGTAAATGCAGAGAATATCCAATAATGAGAGAGGAAAAAAAAAGAAAACAAGTTAGAGATCCTTCCTCTCAACTGTGGCACCGTATCATGAGTACTATTTTAAAAGTAAAGGAGGTGAAGTTTGTTGAACTTGTGTTACTTCAAATTACTTTGAAGAGCAAGATCAGACGACCCATTGACTGGTTTTTCTGTTTTTGAATCACAGTCCCAGCAGGAAGCCAATGTATGAGTTTAAGTTATTATTACCCAAAGTGCAAGTGAGTGAAATTTTAATCTCTCCTACTAACCACTCCATGTTGGCTTTATCTGTAATTAACTTAGTGACAGGCCCCCGATGACAGGTTTTTCCTTGTGCTGTAATTACCTTACTCAGAAGGTTCTCCTCGGAGTTTGATTTAACCACTCTCTACAGAAGAGTGCCATGTGTTAATGCCAGGATATTAAATAGGAACACTAGGTGTTTTACCAAGGTATCCCAAAGGTATTATTGGATGAGCTCACATCAAGAATGTTTATACAGCATTGAATGGTGTGGTCAGGTCCTGGGCAGGATCGTGGTGAAAAGAACACAGGACTGAAACCAAAATGAGCTTCCAAGGAAATTAAATCCTTAACAACTTTCAAAAGTAATGCTTTTAAAAACTTCTTCCTTGTGTCCACCCACTGTATGCTGCAGGTGTTCCTCCTAGGTTTTTATTTTCAAACGTTATTCACCAGGGGAAGCTGCTCATCTAATTATACCCTCCCACCCCAGGTTTCTATGCTTGTGTCCCCTGCTGCCTGAAGGATTTTCCCTGCATGCTGCTCTGAGAGTCAATCTGCAAAGAGGAGAGTCACTTGCTAAGTGGAAAGAAGGAAGACTGGCTAGGGGAAGTTAGCATCCCTTTAAAAGATTTTTGTTGCTTTTCAAAAATGAATTAGTTTGGTGTGTGTGTGTGTGTGTGTGTGTGTGTGTGTGTGTGCATGTGAGTGTTGGGAGGGTGGGATGGAACAGGTTGGCTCAAGAAATGTGCACAATTAAAACCATATAGAATATTCATGTAAGTTGTCACTCGATAATTTTTATATTTTCATTGATCACAGGCTCTGAAACCATAAAAAACAAAACTGTGGATTGAGGGGCCCAGTGCATGTAGCTAATGATTTAGGAAAATTCATGATCTAATAGCTCAAAGGATCACTGCATCAATAACAGACATGGGTGTCTTCAAAACCTACCTTATGGCATTGGAGGGACACATCCCATAATTCCGTGCTTCTGTGTGCCATTCCTGACTTTGGGAAGTGCCTAGAGCTTGGAATCAGTCTCCTTATGATTAAAGGAAGTCCAGAGCAACTATGCCTACTCCTTTAGCTTTATTTCAGTGTTTTCCTTTGAGAAATACTGTCATTTCATGAGGCATTTTAGCTAAGTTCATCAGATGTCCTTCTGTTCAGCTGTGCCCCCATTGAACTGTGGTGGTCAAGATTTCTTAGGAACATAGATCTGGGAAGGAATCAGAATTGTGTGCATAATTTACTTTGAGAATCCCCTCTGTTGAAGTTCCAAATGACCCTCATTGCTTTTCAAAGGGACAGTATCTTTAACACCAGGTCATGATTCATTCACCATTTTCTTTGGTCATAAAAATTGTTGGGTACATTGACATTTGTGATGGTTAGTTTTACTGCCACTTCAATGTGATTTAGAGTTACCTGGGAGGCAAGTCTAAGTGACTGATTGTCTAAGTAAGGTTGGCCTGAAACATGTCTATGGGGACATGGGGAATTGAAGTGAGTATGTTAAGAGGTGTGAGAAGACCTGGTCAAGTGCTAGTGACACTGTTCCCTGGGTTTGGGTCTTGAGTTGCATAAGGGTGGAGAGAGTGAGTTGATGAGTTGCATAAGGGTGGAGAGAGTGAGTTGAGCATTAGGGAAACATAGATTCATTTTTCTCTGCTAATTGCTGTGCATGTGATGTGACTTCTCACTTCAAGTTCCCACTGCCTCGACTTCCCTCCAGTGATGGATTGTGTTCTGGAACCATGAACTTAAATACACTTTATCTGATGACTTGCTTTTTGTCTGTCTATATGAACACAGTAACAGAAAGAAAACCCAGAAAATACTGTACATTGGTAATTGATGCATCTCTCTGGCCTGTATCCACACGGAAATGTTATTTGCTGCCTTTACCTTGGGATTATAACTGTATCCTGGGGTTCTGATCCAAAAACAAGCTGATGAAAATTCTAAGATAAATTATATCATTGATGATATCATATGAGTAACACTGGGTAGAAGGGCAAAATGTACTGAGAAGAGAGAATAAAAAAGATTTATGATAGAAGGACTCAATGAGAGTATTAAAAAAGAGATCTTCGGTGACTTCCCACATATAAATTTAAAATAGATGATTTAATGGAGAGGGGAGACTGGACTAATTGTACTAAGAAAAGTTTATTTACTAGGAGGTAAGTTTCTTATGGGTCTAGGTACCTTCTCTTAAGTCATACATTAAATATATTTTTGAAAACATTAGCTAGGAGAGATGGCTCACTGATTAAAAGTGCTTGCTGTTTCCCTAGAGACACAAATTCAGTTCCTGCACCCACATCAGGCAGCTTACAACTACCTGTGACATCAGCTTTAGGAGATCTAGTGCCATTTTCTGGCCTCCATGGGCAGACATATATGTCCCCTCCCCACCACACACACATACTGGCTGTCACTTGAGTTTCTGATCTAAGATATTCTGATTGGTGTAAGGCGGAATCTCAGGGTTTTTTGGATTTGCATTTCTCTGATCACTAAGGATGTTGAGCATTTCTTTAAGTGCTTCTCATCCATTTGAGATTCCTCTGTTGAGAATTTTCTGTTTAGCTCTGTATCCCATTTTTAAATTGGGTTATTTAGTTTTGTGGAGTCTACTTTCTTGAGTTTGTTGTATATGTTAGATATTAGCTCTCTTAGTGAAGATCTTTTCCCAATCTGTAGGTTACTAATTTGTCTTCTTGTCCTTTGCCTTGTAGAAGCTTTTCAGTTTCATGAGGTCCCATTTATCATTTGTTGGTCTTAGAGCTGAGCTATTGGTGTTTTATTCAGGTAATTATCACCTGTACCAAGGAGTACAGGCAAGCTCCCATTTTCTCTTTTATTAGATTCAGTGCATCCAGTTTTATGTAGTTGATGACTTTCATCCTCTTGACTTGAGTTTTGTGCAGGGTGTTAAAAATAGGTATGCTTTATTTCTTTTATATGCAAAATCCAGTTAGACTAGTACCATGTTTTGAAGATGTTTTCTTTTTCCCATATTGTATGGTTTTGGAATTTTTGGTTAAAAATCTAGTGTCCATATGTGAGTGGGTTTATTTTTGGGCCTTTGATTCCTTTCCATTGATCAGCCTATCTGTTTCTCTACCAATATCATACAGTTTGTACCACTATTGCTCTGTATTACAGCTTGACATCAGGAATGGTGATTCCTTTAGGAATTCAGAGGTTTAAATTGATAATTTTCTCCCTTGGAGAAAATGAATATGTCCTTTGTGAGTGGTTGATACTTGGAGATAGATTCTGGGTTAGGGCTGTGGGCTTGTGTTCATTGCCCTTCTCAGCACTTGGGCCTCATCTGGTTTGGACCTGAGCATGTGATATGCCATTTTCTTGAGCTATATTTTTCTCCCCTTTACTTATCTAAGAAGAGTCAGCTAATTTAACAATATCCAAGGTAAAATAAAGACCTGAGAACTGGACCTCTCAAATGGTGTTTGTATATGATAGGCTGTGTATCTTCAGTTCTTACCATTAGTTAGCATTTTCCATGATCAAAAAACCACAACCCCTTGAAAACTGGATGGAGTGCTGGTGTCCTGATTAAAGAGAGTGTTTCCAAAATACCAAGAAAAGCATGCAGCACCCTATTCCACTGACTGTCATTGCATTGCGATTTGTTTCTGTGACTAAGCCTGAATCAAGGCATCTATTACATTTTACACAGGGTAGATGTACTTCTGTAAAAACAGTGTTCTTTTTTGAGCAGGTATAGCCTGATAAGATGATGAGGATGGGAAGATAAGAGGTGATGTAGAGCATGGGCTGCCTCAGAGAAATGCTGACTTTGGTTTGAAGCCATAGACATAGCAAGAGAATTAATGTCAGGAGGGCTGGGTTCTGGCTTTCTACCCAGCTACAAGATACATGAGATAATTTATAATGTTGTTTTTTTCTATTTTTGACAGGCTCATGCTATGTAGACCAGACTGGCATCCCACTTAAGATCCTCCCTCTCTCAGCTTTCCAAGTGTTTGATTGACAGATGTGCACTATCATACCTGACACTCAACTTCTTCATATGGAATTATCACTCTATAAATTGGTGTCTATAACAGCTCCTCTGGATGTTATTTTCAGGAAAATATTAGAAATAGGATGTAGGATCTCTAAGACACACGAGACAGTTGTATTTAATGAGATTGGCTTTACCCGAGTAGACAATACCCCAACTAGACATCTCATGCTAGCAAGCAAAACCTCCAGTGTCAGGAATGGATTATATATTGTCATATCATTTGCCAAAGGAGTCCCATGGGTCCTCTTGAAATATTAAATTTTATTGTCAAGGCTATTGGTTACTTTCCATAACGTGATGGTAAGACCTGATGTCTGAAAACAACAATTATTTACCATATTGTAAATGAAGAAGTCTATGTGCTGCCTAACCAGAAGAATTCATGCCTAGAATTTGTGGTGCTGGAAGTTATTTTGTATACTATTGGAGGAGAAATGTAACTATCAATATTACATAGATATAAACCTTGTAGCCTACAACAGAGACACACCTTTAAGATATACTGGTGTAATAGAGGCACAAAATTATGGTTATGGCAGCAACCAAATGCTTTTTTATTAGGTCTAAGGTATATACCATGAGATTGAACCCATACCTGAAACTGTTAAAATGGTAAAGAACCTGAGATTAGATAGATTATGGGTCTAGGAGTGAACCTATTACGATGTTTCTACTAAACAAACATAGCAATAATAATACCCAGAGATCAAAATATCACTCAACTCTCATCAGAGAAGTTTCTTCTTGCAATAGGTGGGGAATCAACAAAAAGGTTTACAACTCGACCATGTGCAGAGTGTAAAGACTTTGGGGCATTCAGCCCTAAGTGAGATAAAAAAAATCAAATCCCTCCCTTTAAGGTCAGCTAGCTCATGGGAAGAAGATGCAAAGTGAATGTAAGAATGACACATGGCAGATGACTCCAAGGAAACAGAACCTTACAGGCACAACAGGATTGATCAGACATGAACTCACAGAGACTGACAGCATGGTTTGGATCTACGTAAGTTCAGACTAGACAAAATTCTAGCATTGAAAGGGAAACTAGACAAAGAATTCCATCCTTAACCCAGAAGCTCTTTGCCATTGATACCTACTTAGTATCAATGTTCAGTTTTTTTAAATGGAGTATCACTGGGTGTATCAACCACACTTTGGAGAAGAACTCATGTCTAGGGGTACAAAGTGAGAGCTGTGCTTTTTTGTGAGCTTTTTGTTTTTTTTTCTTTACTTGTTTTAATTGTTGTTGTTTGTCTTATTGTACTAGAAGCTAAAGTTACCTGATAGGAAGGAACCTCAATTACAGAAATGCCTCCATAAGATGGAGAGTAGACAAGCCTGTAGGGCATTTTATTAATTAGCAATGGATGGGGGACAGCCCACCCTACCATGGGTGGTGCCACTCCAGGGCTGGTGGTCATGGGTTCTGTAAGAAAGCAGGATGAATAAACCATGATGAACAAACCAGTAAGTAGCACCTCTCCATGTTTCTACATCAGCTCTTGCCTTCAGGTTCCTGCCCTATTTGAGTTACTGTCCTAACTTTCTTCAATGATGAACTGTAGTGTGGAAGTGTAAATTCAGTAAACTATTTCCTACCCCACTTACTTTGCTCAGTGTGTTTCATCACAATGATAGTAACCCTGAATATTTACTGATGTTTCTTTTTCAAGATATATTATATGAAACTAAAAAAAAAACCCAACCAACAACACAACTAAAGAAGGAGGAGAAAGAAGAAGGAGGAGAAGGAAGAGAAGGAGGAGAAGAAAAAGGGGAAGAAGAAGAAGAAGATGAAGAAGAAGAAGAAGAAGAAGAAGAAGAAGAAGAAGAAGAAGAAGAAGAAGAAGAAGAAGATCAAGCTAACAATATGTATTTCCCTTTCTTAAGCATTTTTTTATGTTACTAGAGGTAAACTTTTTTTACATTAGAAGCAAGGGAAATAAAAATACTTGGGTGACTGCTTAAAAATAAAAGTATATTCTCCAGGGTTGGTCATATTAAATAGTATCGAGTGTGATGGGAACAGTGGCACAATTTAACTATGATGGTGAGAGCACAGGTTGAGAGGCAGAGAGGGTACACTATATATTGGTGCACACTGGAGGTCACATCAGTTATTTAAAGGGAAAAACCAAAAGTATAGTGGGTAGAGGACCACCACCCAGGACAACTTGTCTTTCAGTCGGCCAGAGGCTGTTCATATTGCAGCTTTCAACTCAGGGAGCAGGAGTTGGGCTATAATGTGTTTAGATATCTTCAGGGAAAGAAAATAAGCTCATTAGATTTTATTGAACAACTCTGTGAGCTACAGAGAATATGCTTGGTATTTTAGTGGTTTAATGGCAAATTTGTATAAAATCAATTTGGGTGAGGATTCTTGGCGCACAAATTGAGTGTTTACACATCCTGTTTCACTGGGCATGAAAAGGGGAGCCTATCAGAACCATCTGTTCCTGCCTAGTGGAGGTTTCAGAGTTGAAAAGAGGACAGGCATGTCTATGCTTGCAAATTATCCCTTAAATATGAGTAAGGTAAAACTTACACAGTTGCCTTTAGCGCTCCATCTTTTTACCGACTGTCTTTTTTCCTTTAACCAAAAAGATGTGTCCTAAATTTGATAAACAGTTTAAAAATTATTTACTGTAGTGTTTGGAGTTTTAAAAATTTTACTTTTGGTAAATATGCATTCATTGCGAATTTTAACAGAATTTTACGTGATATGTTTCAATACCTGAAACCAGATCTAACTCCTCTCCTACTGTACTAGTAAATAGTAATACTAGAATTTAGTCATACCAGTAATTATTAAAACTAGTAATTAGTATTCTATAGTCACATCATTTTTTTGAAAAATTGCCTTAAACTTCATCCCTACTGGCTTGCTCTCACAGTATTGGAAAGTAGCAAGTATGCGTTTTGCCAGATAAGAAAATAATTTCCAGTTGTGAATGCCACGATTTACAATAACTACTGGCCTGGCATATGTTGCCCCTTGTAAGCTGATTAGACTACACACACACACACACACACACACACACACACACACACACACAGAGAGAGAGAGAGAGAGAGAGAGAGAGAGAGAGAGAGAGAGAGAGAGAGAAAGAGAGAGAGAGAGAGAGAGAGAGAGAGAGAGAGAGAGAGAGAGAGAGAGAGAGAGAGAGAGAGAGAGAGAATGAGAGAGAGATGTTCACAAAGTTGGGTAAAGTTGGGAGGAGTTGGAAGAGTGAACACCACCAAAATACATTATACAGAATTCTTTTTTAAAATTAGAGACTCTATATTTACATTTGAGATGTTATCCTTTTACCCTGTCCTGCTCCCACCCCCCTCCAGTTGTCTTCACAAAGGTGCACTCCCTTCTCATCCCCCTCTCTACTCAACTGCCTTGGCATTCCCCTGCATTAGGAAAATGTGCCCTCTCTGGAGCAAAAGCCTCTTCTCACCTTGATGCCAGACACTGCTGTCTTCAGCTACATACCCTGTCTATGAGTGAGGATATACAATGTATGTCTTTTTGTGTCAGGATTATTTAATCCAACATAATCCAACAAAATCCATGGGTGAATAGCTGAGTTTTACTTTCTCAAAGTTCCAAAGACAATGGCACTTAAAAACCTCTTCTTTGGCAGTTCCAATGTATTTACTATTTTTCCTAAATGTGGTCACAGGGTCACCCACACTGCTTCTTCTGTCATCGTGTTTTAGGAAAATTTGTGATGACCAGTCAATGACTTTTTACTACCTATATTCTTTTTTATTTTTGATAAATCATTTAAAAAGAATGTTTCTAGTCCCAGAGTAAGCATATTTCTAGCGAGTAAACATAGTCTTTTAATTTAGCTTATCTGAGATCTGACTAAAGCATGCTTCTATTTAGATAGTAAGTGCTTCATAGCACAGTTACATCACTGGGCCTGATAGTTCTTGGCATTCGTTTTCTTGCCTTCTAATCCCCATGGTATTGATTTATAACTGTGCCATGTCATCTCCTTTAAGGCAGTTGCTTATTCGGTGATAGTGTTAAAGTAAATTCTGTACTATATGCATGTTTAGTATAACTAAACAGTATAACTTCTGGTCAATTAGTTGCGAGTTCTGATTGTGCTTTTACGTGGATGTTGATATGAGTGCTGATGATTAGGAATTTAGCTGGAACCACCTGTAATCTCAGCCAGTGTGAGATAGGAGGATCATGACTTAGAGCCAGCATGGATGACAGCACAGTGAAAACCTGCTCTACCAAAACAAACAAACAAACAAACAAACAAACCCAAACCCAAACCAAACAAGAGAGTGTGGTTCAATGCTTGGCTTAAACTAATTTTGTTTGCCATCTTGCCTAGTGAAGATGTCTGAAGAACTGGTAAAGGATGGATGGAGGAAGTCACTTTTCACCAACTCCAAAATAGTTCTACCTCATCTTTGATGACAGTGTGATTTTGGGTTTTATTTATAGCTTCTGATGGCTTCTTGAATTGGTTTCACTATTTTACAGCCCTCACTGCTTTGATTTTTCTAATGTTTTTGAAATAAAAAAAAAGCATCTTAAAAGATGTAGAACTGAGGTGATATTCCTGCCACATGGCTGTAACTCTTGTCATCCGAAATACAACATCAGAGTCTCCTGTCATCATGCGCTCAGTATTAACTTAACTAGTTCTTGTTTTATTTTATTTTTATTTTTTTTAGCTCTTTATCAAACATCTTTAATGCTATTTTTTTCATTTTTTTATTAACACCTTTATTTTACAAAACAAAGATAAATGTACAGATTTCAAGCATTTTTGCGTAAAATTATACAATACATTTTTGTCAGTACTTTTTTTCAGATTTTAAAATAATTTTTACATAAATCTATATGAATGGTCAGTACTTGATCTTTTTAAAGGTTTGACAGTATGCATCGAAAACCCAATAGTTACAATGAGCACAAAGTACATGCAAAACAAAATGTAACATGAAAATAGTCAAAGTTTGCTTATTGTGTAAAGATTTTATTGTTTTGTTTTGTTTTGTTTTCTTTATTTCTTGGACTTCCTACAGTCTGTGAGTTGTTTCTGGGGCAGTGCGAGCCTCTGGGGTTAGCATCCCACTATCAGTGACTGCATATTATGTCTGTTCTTTTGTGACTGGGTTATCTCACTCAGAATGATATTCTCTAGATGCAGCCATTTTCTTAAGAATTTGGTCAAGTCATTGTTTCTGGTGGCTGAGTAGTATTCCATTGTGTAAATGTACCACAATTTTTGTATCCATTCATCTTCTGAAGGGCATCTGGGTTCTTTTCAGCTTCTGGCTATTATAAATAGAGCTGCTATGAACATTGTGGTGCATGTATCTTTGTTGTATATTGGAGTGTCTCTGGGGTATATGCCCAGAAGTGGAATAGCTGGGTCTTCAGGTAGTATTATGTCCAATTTTCTAAGGTATCACCAGACTGATTTCCAGAGTGGTTGTATTAGTTTTCAACCCCACCAACAGTGGAGACGTGTTCTTCTTTCTCCGCAACCTCGCCAGCATCTGTTGTCATCTGAGTTTTGGATCTTGGCCAATCTGACTGGTGTGAGGTGGAATCTCAGGGTTGTTTTGATTTGCATTTCCCTGATGGCTAAGGATTAGTTCTTGTTTTAATCCATATAAAGTTATGAGATAATTATATCTAATTTGTAAATGAGGAAATTGAATTAAAATGGGGTTAAGGAAACAAAATAAAAGACAAACAAAAAATCGAGGTGGAGTGTAGACTCAGAAGGCAGAGGCAGGTTTTGAAGCTAGCCTGGTCTACACAGTGAGTTCCAGAACAGTCAAGGTTATATAGACTCTTTTTGACAAAACAACAGCAAACACTCCCTCCCACTAAAAAGGTTAAGACACTTACAATAAGTGTCTTCTCAGCCTCTAGCAAGTTAAGTAGCTCAGCAGTGATTCAAACATACTTGCTTGAAGAGCTCTGGCTCTCCTAGAAACTGCCCTGTGCTGTGGTTTGAAGACTTGTATCTCTCCCAGATTCACATGCTGATACCTAATCCCTACTCTAACCACAATGGTACTAAGAGGTAGGGTTCTGGGAGGAGATTAGATTACAAAAACTCAGCACTCAGGGATTTATTAGAGTCCTTTTCTCAAAGAGCCAGGGGTTTGATTAGCCTCTTTCAGCCATAGAAGGATACAGTGAGAAGAGATTCAGGTTTAACAACCAGGGAGCTGGTCTTCACCAGACACTGAATCAGCTTTGGTCTGGGACTTTTTCAGTCTCTGCAGCCACAAATTACTGTAATTTCTCTTGGTAATAGGTCTACCTTTAGTTCTTTGTCATGATAGCCTGGTTGACTAAGACAAGCTTCTATACACGTTTAATGGCTCATTCTTTATTCGTTAAAATATTAAGTATGAACTGTTCATCAGGAATTGTCTTAGGCACAAAAAAGTCAAGAAAAGTGGTTTCAGTGTTGGCTTCAGACCTAAATGGAGAGAATTGAATAATCTTTTACAATTTGAAGTTTAGAGAAGTAGAAAATATGTTTTGAAGGCTGAGGCTGGAGGATGGCAAGCCAGCCTGATCTACATAGTTAGACCTTGTCTTACATTGTTTAAACAATTATTTACAGAGCTGGAGAGATGTCTCAGTGGTTAAGAGCATTGGCTATTCTTCTAGAAGGCCAGTGTTCAATTTTCAGCACCCACATGACAGCTTACAACTGTCTGTAACCCAAGTTTCCATAGATCTGACTCCCTTATACAAGCATAGATCCGACTCCCTTATACAAGCATAGATCCAGGCCAAAGACCAAAGGCATAAAACTAAAAGTAAATAATAAAAAAACCTTATAATTATTCACTTTATTTTATATATGGCAGTGTAGCATGTGCATGCTTTGTGCCCATGGAAGACAGAAAAAGGCATTGGATCCCTATTGAGCTGGAGTTATGGATAGTTGTGAACTGTTATGTGGGTGTTGGGAATTGAACCCAGGTCCTTTGCATTGAGAGTATATGCTCTTAATCATTGAGTAATATCCCAAGGTCTGAGAGCTTGTTTTGAAAGAAAAGTAAAGTAGAAATTACTTGGATACCTGGGAACAGAGAGGTGAACATGTGATTAGGTTGAAGGAGGGGAACAGAGAGGATTGAACATGTGAGAAATTAAAATATCGCTGCATTTCAGAGTGTGTCAATCAAAGTGGAAGTGAGAAGGGGAGGGTAAGCAAAATGGACACCAGATGATAACTATCTGGGTGCTGCCCTACAGGCTTAAGACTAACCAGAAATGAAACGAGGGAGCTTTATTTTGAGAATTTTAATGGGAGGCTTCTGCTGTGACCTTGCAAAGCTATACTGGGAGATGCTCTGAACTGTCCTTCAATGTTTTCATTGTAATGTTTTCTTTATAATTATCAAACATTGCATAGAATGTTTGAAGGAGATACATGTTTTATTTAAACAAGGTTATGGTATAGAGATCTATAAGACCTTTCTGCAAAAACTTCAATGGTTCAGGATGAGGATGTGTTTTAAGTACTGACAGAATTGAGGGAAGACAGAACACCAGCTACATAATGTTCTTGGCATAAGTGTCCAACATTCTTGAGAAATGTGAGTATCCCCCAAATGTTGATCATGCCAGAGATTACAAGATGTGCTGTGCCTTTGAACGCTAATCATGCCATGAGGCTAAGTATATAGTGTCTAATCATTACTCATGCTGTGTTTGATGCCAAACAGTATTCCCAGGTTAGTAAATAAATCTTATAGTTGGTACATTTATGAAAATATATTGAAAACCAAAACCCTCTCTGATTTTACAAATGCAGAAGTGCAAAAATCCATGCTGAATGTTAATTCACCTAAACATTGAGTAATCAGAGCAAAGGAGGCCTTCATACTTTGTCACAGTAGGTGAAAGATGATTGATGTATGCAATCTCTGATGCCTGAGATTGGAGACATGTTACTGCCATGCTCGGAGTTTGGGATGTTATGTAAACCGCTGGGCTGATGAGGGCTTTCTCTGATTAACACAAGGACGACGAGAACATGTTTTTCCGCACGTCCTGAGAATGCGAAATGATGTGATTCCTGAAAGATAAAGATGTTCTTACCCTCAACAGGCTGGGGCTTGCCTAGTTACTATCCTTTTAACATTACTGCTGCAGAGTGAACACAGTGAAGGAGAATCAGAGATTTTTGATTAAGGAACAGACATAAAATTCTGTAATAATTTTTTTTGGAGGCTGATCTATATCCAATGTATGGCAGAAGATTTTAGATTCACATTCATCTGGCTTCAAGGCAAATCCTTGTTTGGTTAAAAAATGTTGTGTGCAGTGACAACCAATCTTTATTCCTGTGAAAACATTAACTTTAATAACTTGGCCTCCTTGATAAAACTTGGGCAGAGACTAGCTTGCTTCTATGCCCAAGACCCCTTGCAAATAGCATTCTCTTTGTCAAAGTGTTTCTGGTTAGTGTCACTGCTCATTTTTATAGTGTCCTTCAAAAACCAAATATGTGTTGAATGAACTATCAGGGTTCATATTATGCATACATAATATGTTTTATTTTTACTGGACGTGTAATGCACCACCACAAAAGTCTTCTCTTTCAAAGTATACATGTCAATGGTTTTTAGTAATTTTATAAAGTTGTGCAACCATTACCACTACTAATTCCAGAACATTCTCACCAGCCCACAACGAAAACCCGAACTCATTAGTAGCCACACCCTTTCCTCGCTTCCCTGATTCCCTGGCAGAGACTATTTTATTTTCAGCCTCTATGGATTTGCCAATTCTTGAATATATCTAATAGATGCAAACATCCAACAAGAAGTCTTTAGTGGCTGGACTCTCTCATTTAGGATAATTCTTTCAAAGTTCATCATGCTTTGCTGTGTATCAGTTCTCTATTTTATTATAGAATGGTGTTCCATTCATTTTTGGAAATATACTGAGTTGTCTTAAGCCATTATCAGTCATTTCATATCTATATGTGCACTTTTGGATTATAATCAACAATACTGATATAACATTTATGTATAAGCCTTCATGTAGAACATGAATTTATAGATTTAAATAAATTGAACATAGTGTTATCTGAGGACTCAGCTATACCACTCCTGGGCATATACACAAAAGGTGCTCCAACATATAAAAAGGAAACATTCTCCACTATGTTCATAGTAATTTTACTTATAAGAGCCTGAGAGAAAGGAGGTCCAGTGACAGGCCCAAACTGGGATCCAGCTGAAGGCGAGGCCCAGGGATCTGACATTGTTACAGAAGCTGTATTGTGCTTGCAGAGAGGAGCCTAACATGGCTGCTCTCTGAGAGGCCCAAGAAGCAGCTGAAAGAGTCAGGTGCAGATACTAGCTCCCAACCAATGGACAGTGGACTGAAGTCCTGATCCCTGTGGCTAAGTTGGGGAAAATCTGGAAGAAGCTGAGGAGAGAAGCCCTGTGGGGAGAGTTGAAGTCTCAACTGACCTGGACCCCTAACATCTCTCAGACAAAGAGCCACTAACCAGACAGCACACACCAGCTGATATAAGGCCCCAGACACACATAGAGCAAAGAACTGCCTAGTCTGGCCTCAATGAGAGAATATGGACCTAACTCTCAAGAGACTTGAGGCCCCAGAGAATGGGAAGGCCTGTGGGGTGCGGTGGGGCCTTCCTACTGGAGATGAAGAGAGGAGGTATGGGATGTGGAAAATTAAGGGGGCAGAACAGGCTGGGTATGAAATCTGGACTGTAAGAAATTATTAAAGAATTAAATTAAAGAATAAATAAAAATTTTAAAAATTAAAAAAATAGCCAAAAGTTATTAAGAAAGAAGCTAATAGGAAAGAACCCAGATGTACTTCAACAGATGTGGGTTGATACAGAAAATGTGGTACATTTACACAATGGAATACTACTCAGTTGTTAAAAACAATTTCATGTAATTCTTAGGGAAATGGATGAAACTAGAAAGTATCATCCTGAGTGAGGAAACTGAGACACAAAAGAACACACATAGTATGCACTCACTGATAAGTAGACATTAGCCCAAAAGCTTAGAACACCCAAGATATGATTCACAGACCATATGAAGCTCAAAAAGAAGGAAGACCAAAATGTGGATGCTTCACTATTTCTTAGAATGGGGAACAAAATATTTACTTGACAGGAACAAAGAGTGGAGCAGAGACTGAAGGAAAGGCCATCCAGGGACTGCTCCCCCTGGAAATCCAACCCATATGCAGCCACTAAACCCAGTCACTATTGCTGATGCCAAAAAGTGCTTGCTGACAAGAGCCTGATATGGATTTCTCCTGAGAGGCTCTTACAGAGCCTTACTGATACAGATGAGGATGCTTGCAGATAACCATTGAACTGAGCATGGGGACCATAATGGAAGAGTTAGAGAAAGGGCTGAAGAAGCTGAAAAAGATTGCAACCTCATAGGAAGAACAACAATATCAACCAATCAGACCCCTCAGAGCTCCCAAGGACCAAACCACCAACCAAAGAGTACACATGAGGAAACCCATGGCTCTAGCTGCATATGTATCAGAGGATGACATTGTCTGGCATCAATAGGATATGAAACCCTTGGTTCTGTGAAGGCTCCTTTCTCAGTGTAGGGAAATGCCAGGGTGTTGAGGTGAGAGCTGGTGGATGGGAGGGGGAGCATCCTCATAGAAGCAGGGTAAGGGGGGATGTGAGAGGAGGAACTAGGAAAGGGGATAACATTAAAATATACATATATAAACTATTTAATAAAAATAAATAAAATGAATATGTAAATAGCAAAAATATGTATTTTATTAAAGTAAAAACTTACAAGCATCAGTAAGTGTTGAGTCTGACATGGTCTTGGTAAGGACATAATAACACAGCTCCTGCCCCTGGGACATGGCCAGAGGATGTGGGCCTCAAGGAGTGTAGATGGCAGCCCCAAGCACAGAGCTTCTTTGTATAATAATGTACATATTTTCACATTTCTCTGAGGAGTGTCCTTTCTTTTAATGTTAATGACTGCATGATAATCTGAAATAGCATAATTCCAGGAGGGGAAGGTTTAGCTAATGTCTCTACAAAATGGTAAACACTGGGACCTTCAGGACAGCCTTTAAGGCTGTAGAAAAGAATTCTAAAAACATGAGTTCAAAAATACATAATTTCTCAAATATGAAAAAATATAAAGGATACAATATGAATTCTGTAAGGAGCTTCACAGATTGAAAGGAACTGAAGCAGCCATGTCCAGCATGTCAAAAAGATAGAAAGATAGGTAGATTCATGAGTTCAGTGTCACCCTGGGACAGAGGGTGGCCATTCCCAGGTATGGTAGAAATGGTAATTTCAGGATGAGGTCCCATCCAGCTAGTTTATCTACATGAGTAACAGAGGCAGGCAGATCTCTGAATTCTAAAATTTGATCGTTGGCAAATAAGTTCACTGAATTATTAATTACCATAGTACAAAGTGAAGTTTCAAAGATTTCCTTAGAATTTTCTCTAGTGAGAGTTGAGTTATGTGGAGATTGCTGGAAAGCAAAATTAGTACAAGAGAAATTATGTAACAGGATTTCAGATTTTGTTGGAAAATCCATGGAGAGCAAACACAGCTCTTTTAGAAATTACCATAGATTTTTTAGATTTTTTTTCTAACAGGACTTCTGACCAATCCTAAGAATTATTAGAGAGCTGACACAGCTCTTTTAGAACATTTTCTAGCAGCTGTTTAGAGAAGTCTGCCTGAAGAGCAAACAAAGCTCTTTTAGAAAATTTCTGGCTTTTTGATTTTGATTGAGAAACCCAAGAATTACTTTTAGAATTTTCCTAATACAATTTCTGACTTGGTCAAAAGATCCAAGAACTTTTTCATATAAGCTCTTTTGTCAGAGAACCCATGAGCTATTCAGATAGCTTTTAAATTTATATTAGCAGAGAGAGCTGTGTCAACCAGAGAGTTTAAAATAGCAAAAAAGCTATCTAGAGCAGAGCACACGCACACACACACACACACACACACACACACACACACAAACACACACCAATCTGGAAAGCTATCTCAACAGAACCTAGGTCCCTAGCTTGGACCATGACTTTGAGTGGTTTGAGTGGTTTGTTTTGCAGCTCCCCAGCACCACTCTATTAGGAATCTGGACTTAGCAAAGGCTTATCCTTGACAAATAAATTAACTGGATTATTAATTATTATAGATCAGCTTAGTTAAAAGGGAAGATCCACCATGAATGTCAGTGGTAGTATTTCATGGGCTGTGGTTCCTGGACTATGTAAAAAGAAGAAAGCAAGCTGGTCATTGGAATTTAATGTTCTTTGCTTTCTGCAATGCAACATGACCAGTTGCTTTCTGCTACTGCTAACATTCCTTTCTCATCACAACGCTTTGTATTGCCTTGACCTGTACGTCAAAGTAATTATTTTCTTCTTGAAGTTATTTCTTGTCAGATATTTTGTTACAGCAATGCGATAACTTGATAATAGAGTAGAAATCCTTAAATCTATCAAAGCATTAAAATTAAGTTATTATAGAAAGCTGTTAGGAGATCAATGCCCTGAATTTAAAATCAGCTTAAACAAGGGGAAAACAGTGTTGTTTGCCTTTATGCAAACACACTCCAATTTTGAAGTGACAAAGTGGATTTCAATCCTCTTCTGTGGTGCTTAGAATAAGAATGGTTTCCATAGGCTCATATGTTTAAATCTTAGGCACCAGGGAACTACTTGGGAAGGATTAGAAGGTGTGGCTTTGTTGGAGTAGGTATAGTTTTATTGGAGAAAGTATATCACTTCGGTGGACTTTGAGCAATGTAGATTGTGACAGCTCAGCTCAAGAGATATCAGAAGAAAAGTATATTAGTAATTGGCCTAGGACAATTCTTGTGATATTTTGGCAAATAATGTGGCTGCTTTCTTCCTTTGTTCAAAAATATCTGGCTAAAGCTAAATTGACACATTTTGGTATTGATAGAGATTTCAAGACTGCCTAGTATTGACTATGCCATGTCAACTCTTATGCAGATCTATAATGAAAAAAAAAAACCTCACAAAAAAACAAGCTGAGTGAAGAAAATGACAAAGTGTAATGTCTGAATAAAAATGGGGCATGAGGAAGTACAATGGAGCTAAGTCCAGTGTTCAAGGGGATAAAAAAGTCAAAGAAAAGACTGCTGATAAATGGTGTAGAGGAAGTACTGACCTCAGGGAAACACCTCAACCAGCTAAGCCTGCAGCTTATAAAAATAATTAAAGATGAGCTTAAACAGTAGAGAAAACCATAGACAACAGAAAGCTGGTACAAATACCATTGAGCAAGGGGCCAAGTTTCAGCCTCAGCAAGCAGAAGAACATGGCAGCTTTTGCTACATAGTTTTGATTTTTAGAGTCAAGAGTACACAAAAGGGGTTGTAGAATTTTCTTTTTTAAAATTGTTTTATTGGATATTCTCTGTATTTACATTTCAAATATTATCACCTTCTTCCTCCACTCCCATTTCCCCTATCCCTTCCCTTGCCTCCATGAAGATGCTCCCACGCCCAACCATCCACTCTTATCTCAGCACCCTGGCATTCCCCTATAGTGGGAAAACATGCCTTCACTGGACCAAAGTCTTCTTCTTCCATTGATGTCAGACAATGCTATCTTCTGCTACATATGCAACTGGAGCCATGGGTCTCTCCATGTGAACTCATTGGTTGGTGTTTTAGTCCCTGGGAGCTCTGCAGGGTTTGATTGGTTGATAATGTTGTTCTTCTCATGGGGTTGCAAACCCTTTCATCTCCTTCAGTTCTTTCTCTAGCTTCTCCATTGGGGTCCATGTGCTCTGTCCGATGGTTAGCTGCATGCATCCTCATCTGTATCAGTGTGGCTCTGGTAGAGTCTCTGAGGAGGCATCCATACCAGGCTTCGGTCAGTACACACTTCTTGGCATCAGCAGTAGTGACTGGGTTTAGTGGCTTAATATGGGATGGATCCCCAGGTAAGGCAGTCCCTGGATGATTTTTCTTCAGTCCCTGCTTCTTTATTTGTCCCTGTATTTCCTCCTTTAAATGTTTTGTTCTCCCTTCTAAGAAGGACCCAGGCATCCACCTTCTGGCCTTTTTTTCCCTCTTTTTTTTAAGTTTCATAAGGCTTGTGAATATTTTCTTGGGTATTCAGAGCTTTTTGAGTTAATATCCACTTTTCAGTGAGTACATACCATATGTGTTCTTTCATGTCTGGGTTTCCTCACTTAGGATGCTATTTTCTCGTTCCATCCATTTGCCTAAGAATTTCTTGAAGTCATTGTTTTTAATGGCTTCCATTGTGTAAATGTACCACATTTATGTATCCATTCATCTGTTGAAGGACATCTGGGTTCTTTTCAGCTCTGGTTTAAGGGTAACTCCTGTGTCATCAGCATCCTTGCATGAACACCCAGACAAGCCATTGTGTTACAATGTGAAAGTGAAGCCTGGAGACCCCAAGATGTTAGAGTTATGAGATACCTTTCAATGAAAGCTGTATACCAGGTTTAGAACTAGTTCAAGGAAAGAACTGTGTAGTCAACAAAGGTTAAACAAGTTGGAAATCTGAAGATTGCTTTGATATTAGACATAGAGATCCAGATAGGCTTTTATTTTTCCCTTAGTGATGTACATTTAGGCCAGATTAAACCAGTTTAAATATAGATAAAGGCAGGTTTGTTAGGAGGCAGATCTTGGGTAAGTTTACCAATCTCATAGATGGAGGTTAGTGAAATCACACATCCAAGTTAAAGCAAGGATGTTATATAGAACTTAGGCAAGGAGTGATAGTGTGCTAGATAGAAGCTGGCATTGTGTTCCTAAATGGTCAAAAACTGAGTCCCTGAGTGGTTACTCTTGGCTGGATTGTGGGGAAATTCACAGACAAGGGGTTTGTGATATATTAGCCAGATGGTTTTCTGAAGTGGGAGTGATGGTGGGAGGTGCTCTCACCCCAAACTTGCATGTTCTCACTTACTGTTCTACTACTGTGAAGCAACACCACGACCAGGTCAACTTATACCAGAAAACGTTTAATTAGGATCTTGGTCACTGCTTTAGAGTTAATTATTATCAAGCAGGGAATGTGACAGCTGGAGATAGGCCAACCTGGTACTGAATAAACTGCCTAAGGACATATTCTGATCTGTAGGCAACAAGCAAAAAGGGGGTGGTTCAGATTTTAAAACATCAAAACTTACCCCCAGTGACATGCCTCTAAGTAGAACATACCTACTACAATAAGGACACACCTTCTAATCCTTCTCAGACAGTTTCACTAATGTTTCACTAAACATGGATCAAACATTCATCTATGCAAGCGTATGGGAGCCATTATCTTTTAAACAACCATACTTCAAAAAACAAAACAAAACAAAATAAAAAATAAAAACAAAACAAACAAAACTCTTCCACACTTCTGACAGAGAAGTGGCACTTACATAGGATTTCTGTACAATGATTTATTTTAGTCACCTTCTTAATTACAGAAGACAAAATTCTAACGGTATTTTCCACCATCTGTTTGGTAGAAAATATCATGATAAATATCATTTTTCCCATCTTTGTAAACTTCTAAGGGAACCATGGCGTACTAATAATGTACAACAGTTTTTATAAAACGGGCATATTGACAGTTGTTCATCTGAATGAAAGGGTGGGAAAAGATGAGAAGAGATGAGGACAGGACTTAGCCTGAGGAAGTTCCACATGCTTTAATTTTTTTTCAAAGGATAAAAGAGTACTGAAGAAATAAGATGTCCACAATTTGAGGCTAAGCTTTATCCAGGGTATTTACTTTGCATGATGGGCTATTTCTACCATATGTGCTATGATGTTCAAAAAAGCATGTACTTTCAAAGTAAGTATTATTGGTCACATGGCTGATGGGCCTACTATTCTGCTCTACTGTAGCATGAATAAATCATAGACACTGAAACTTTGTTTCCCAGTCGAATAAAAGGAAAGACTATATATTGGATTAAAGGTATTATAAATGAAATAATGAATATTAGTACCGTGGCAGAATTTATATGTGACATTGAAACCAAAATTTCCAGAGTGGAAATGATTCAGATGACTACGTTTGTGATGGTAGAAGCAAAAGTCAGACAGAATTAAAGAAGCCAGACTTCCTAGTGACTAAGAGTGTAAATGAGATTTATAGAAGGGTGATGTTTCTGGTGTTGCTGTATTGAGTTCAGCATTTTGGGAAATTGCATTAAGCACCCTGAGTCTTCCCAGCATATGATAAGCAGTAGATAATTCACCCTTCATTGCTACTGCCAGTCATATGGACTGCTATTTGTCATCATAGTTCTCCAGGCTGGGAATTAACTTCATCTAGTCTGTTAAATGGTTGGTTTTATAGTGATTGAACAAAAGGCTGTTTTTTATTTACTTCTAAGGCTGGTCTCTTTCCTTTCTAGGATCCAATAGGAAAGGTTGCTTAGGGAGGATGTGTGCTGGCATTGGCCCATTATATCTTTCTCTTTCATTGCTCCCTCCACCCACATTTCAGTTCCTCCATGGTCTGCTCTCATGTTCTTTACAAGATGTGACTAACATTTTTCTCATCTATTTGGCCTCTTAAAAGCAAAGATGAAGGACAGGTGCAGTACACAAATTACAGGCATGACTTATGTACTGGTCATAGTTTCTGAAGCAAATTCCCTTCACAAAGGCTTCCCTCTGCTATATACAACTCTCTAGCCCCCACCACAGGGTGCTTTCATTAACTTTAAAGTACAGTCTATCATGTCTCTTTACAACAGGATAGCTCTTCTGTGGCACTTCATAAAGTCACTAGTTTAGAAAGATCACTGTTGTGCAATGTCAACTACCAAGAATCTTGGGATAATGAAAGCTTCCCATGTGTGTGTTCTTCATAAAAGGTCTGAATAGAGAGAAATCATATTCCTATAACCTCTACACACTACATGGCATCAAGGCTGGAAAGTGCACTCTGGAACTTGACAAGATAGCACACGTGTCTATGGGACTTGGAAGAGTGACAGAATATACATGGTTCTAAGTTGTTTTCATCTCATGTTCACAAAATCAAACTAAGAAGCATTTTTAATGTCACATGGAACAAAGCCATTGGCATCAGATCTTCTGCACATTTAGAATGCAGGCAGACATGATTTTGCAAAACTATAAATTCTGTATTTAGTTTAAGAAAGCGTATTTTCGACTGAGGTTAACACAGTATTTAACTTAATGGAAAACATGCTTCTACTGAAGAGTGTTTCCACCAAAATTGCTGGACTCTGTACAACAATCTGTTTCTATTTTGAAAAAAAGTGATTCTGTTTTGTGACCTAAATATTCATGTTTTTCTTTTTCTTTCATGTGTCTACATTTATTTGTGACTCTCCAGGTATATTAAAGAAATGACATAGGATAAATTTAGATGAAAAATGCTTTTTAATGGCACAACATATATTTATTTTTTATCTTATGTGTATGCTTGCATGTGTACTGCATGTGTGCAGTGCCTGGGCAGGACAGAAGAGGCTATAGGATGCCCTGGAAATGGAGTTAGAGATGGATATGAACCACCATCATCAGGGTGCTGGGAACTGAATCTGAGTCCTCTAAAAGAGATGCCACCACTCTTAACAATTGAGCCATCTGTCTCTCTATCCTCTAATATTATCTTCATCTATCTATCTATCTATCTATCTATCTATCTATCTATCTATCTATCTATCTATCATCTATCTATCTACCTACTTACTTACCTATCCATCCATTTATCCATCCATCCATCCATCCATCCATCCATCCATCCATCCATCCATCCATCCATCCACCCATCTTTCTAGCTATCTTTTTAATGGTTCATAAAACTACAAAAGAACCTTAATGTTTGATCTTAACTTCTTTGTAGAAAGCATAGGCTCTCACCATTTTTAACCCAATGATATTGGAATAGGAGACAAAAAGGTAGAAATACTTAGTAATAAATCATCCTGGGGTTTACATTTGCAGTCCTTTCATGCCAATGGATTTTAGAGAGAGGCTGGTTGACCTGGCCAGTACCTGTTTAAAGCAAGGCCTGAATGTACTTAGATTCTTAAATCTAAGCATCTCAGTGTATGGTAATGGTGCACCCAATTACCAATTACTAAAGAATAGAAACTACAGCTGAATATTTTCCCAACAGATTCAAGGGCACAAGTGGGATCATAGTGTAAGTTTAGAGTGACTTCATTGGCTAAAGTAGGTCACATGGTGCAGCTCTTATGTTCTCTGTTGTGGTGATTATATACACTGACCTAAGCAAATTATAAGATAAAAGTTTGTTTTGGTTTATGGTTTGAAAGTTTCATGGCAGGAATATTCAGGTTGTAAAAACATAAGTTGGCTTGTCATAGCACATTCATAGTCAAGCAGCAGAAGCAGAGAGTAATGAATGAGTGTACTCAATTGGTTTTCCTGGTTTTATTCAGTCTAGGGCCCCAGCCCACAGGAATGGTGCTGCCACATTTAGGGAAGATCATCTACCTCAATTAACTTAGTTTAGCTAACTCTTCCACAGGTGTTGTCAGACTTTGTCAGTTTATTCATTCAAAACCTGTCAAGTTGACAATATAAATGATCACTCATGGCAAAATCTAATGTTAACAGGATGAAGAAATTCTGCAGATAAAACTAAACAAACAAACAAATGCAGAGATCTGGAGATATGGGTAGGAAAGAACCAGGAAGTAATAATTCAGTCTCTCAGAAGACCCATTCATTCTTCTGTCTTGTCTATAAGTGGAGATATTGCTATTGTATGATTTTGCCTTTTTGATGGGTGTGAGGTGGGTTAGGGTGGGATGGGCTGCAGTGAGGGTGGGGGTGGCACTTTTGAACAAGGAAAGCAGCTTCTCCAGGAATATCTTGGTCTGACTGTATGAACTCTGAAGCTTTGGTGTAGGATAGGATTCTTGCTGAGATTGGGAAGAGAAGATCCTAGGTATTGTTCTTAAGTTTATTAAAAGAGAATTACTGTGGGAATGCATAAGAGTCAATTTTTATTATTATAATGAAAAATCCACATTGTCTAACTTTATAAAGTGAAGACGTTTATGACTGATAAACATCTGAAACCAAAGCTCAAAGTTTTGGAGGCTAAAAATTCCAAGTAACATTGGCAGGCTCTGGTAAGTGCCCTGTGGTGAATGCTAGGAGTGGGTGTGAGACAGGCCAGAATCAGGCTATATGTCCTGTGTGCATGTGTGCATGTGTGTGTGTGTGTGTGTATGTGTGTGTGTGTATTTTACAGGTGTATTCAGGTAGCCATTCTAGTATATGCATGTGTGGCAGTTAGAGGCTAGAGGCCAGCACTGGATTTCTTTATTGTTCTTCACTTTGTTTTTGTCCTGAGTTCAGATACCCAGCACATATGTCTAGTGGCTGAATAGCAAGAGTGCTGTCACTGTATGTTTGCCTTGAATTCCTTCCCAGATCTTCTCAATGTACTGTGACCTGGACGGATGAGTCATCCAAATCTCTCTTCCAAGCTTGTCTTGGTTAGAGCTTCATCTGAACAGAAAGGAAAGTAGAACAAAGAAAACCTACTATTGCCCTTGTTTCTTTATGTCCTGATCTTTGTGCTTCTTTTTGCAGTTTTGATTAGAATAATTTTTTACTCTAAAAATTATATTTTTTAATAATAATAATAATTATTATTATTAAATTATTATTAATTATTATTATTCAATAATTAAAATTATCGAAGAAGTAATTTTATTTCTTCGATAAAGAAACAGAAGTTATGTCTTTTCCTTTCACTTTAACCAATAAATTTGACAGTAGATTTCACAATTTTTAGGAAAGGACTTGATTGTAATATAATCCATCCAATGACATATTTTTATCTATTCTATAAATTCATGGCAATGGCATATGTTTGACAGAATGAAAGAGTTATTTAAGTGTCATGGAAAGGAGTATTATCTAGATACATTCTGAGATATTCTAATAAGCCCCCAGGGAAATTATCATCCTCCTCCTCCTCTTCTTCTTTGAGAGACCTCATATAAACTGGTCCCTAGTTTCTACTTCTGAAGCATTGGGATTATATTCATGCTTTATTATACCTGGTTCATATAGTGTCATAGACTGAACTCAGAGATTTTTATGTGGTAAAACAGGACTCTATCAACTGACTGACATTTCCATGGTTACCTTCTTTTATGGACAAGGAGTCTGGGCCTAGAAAATGGGGACAACATTTGAATGCAATTCCAAACTCTATTGCTTGTCTATCCTTTATTCTTTATCCTTTTTGAGGAAATAATTCTTAAAAACTACAAATTTAATTCAGAACATTTAATTTTTTCCCTCTCATAATCATGATATAAGATCTATTGGTGACCCTTTCCACCTATATCACATACCCAAGGGACAGGATGAGAGCTAGAAACTATACATCTTTCTTTCCTGCATGCAATTTATTTTCCCATGAATATTTAGGTAGGATTTAAATGCATTAGTCTATTTACTGTCCTCCCATGTCTGTTTCAATCTAGGAAAATGTCTACCCTTTGCTTTTAATGAACATTTGGATGACAGAGTTTCAAATTTTCCCTACACATTCTTATTTTATGTCTGTATTCATCACAGAGTAAAACCAAACTTTGATCTACGCAATTGTTCCTCAGTCTAGCCATTAACCACACCAAGAAGACAATATCCCCAGAAATGGTCTGTTTCTTCTTTGCTCATCAGTATCCAAAGATACATCCTGAGAACCTCAACTTCTTTCTGGTATTCCTTTTACAAAAAGTTACTTGAGTATACAACTACTTTAAATAATGTTGAAATTATAGTCTGAAGGGGCAATAACAATTGCACATAGACAATACACTGCAAATTTCCCACTGAAGTCACATATTTTTCAATGTATTAAAACAATGGGAGATAGAATAAGAAGAAATTAGTTCCAAACACACACACACAACACACACACACACACACAACACACACACAACACAACACACACACAACACACACACACACAACACACACACACAACACACACACACACACACACACACACACACACACACACACACACACACACACACACACTTTTTTTCCAGTGAGACATGAACAAATTTTTATTTGCCCCAGAAGAGCACTCATAATAGACCACAGAAATAATCTACCTATCTAGCTTATTGAATACATGTATTTTCCTGGGTTGTTACTTTTGTTACCTCTCTGGTGCTGTGATAAAGACCATTGCCAAAGATCCTTGGGGGATAAAGGGTATATTTGGCTTACATTTCTACATCCCAATCATAGTTCATCACTGAGGGAAGCCAAGGCAGGAACTCAAACAGGGCAGGTACTTGGAGGCAGAAACTCAAACAGAAATCTTAGAGTATTATAACTACCTTGCTTCTCATGACTTATTTGGTTTGTTTTCTTATAAAATTCCAGGCCACCTGCCCAGATATGTCATTACTGGAAATGGCTAGTTACACCTTGCGTTGATTGTCACTCTAGAAAATGCTACACAGGCTTGCCTCCAGGTCAATCTAATGGGGGTATTTTCTTAACTGAGGTTCCTTATACCCCAGATAGGCCTAGCTTGTGTCACATTCACAAAATGATAGTCTATATAACTATATAGGATGGATGAGGGGTTACATATAGTTGAATGCCCAAAGAGCGTAACCAAGTATGGGGAATGACTAGTAAGCTAGGCCCTTAGGGCTCTCTGCAGAACTGGTATGGAGCTTGGTCAGGTTGCCACTCTGTGTAGCTCTGTTTTTCTTTAAAATGTGCACACATGGATGTCAGAGGATAACAGTAAAGCCTTGCATGCCATTTCTTAGGAAGGCCATTGTATTAGTTACTTCCCCATTGCTGAGACAAAGCACAAGCTCAAAAGCAACTTATGCAGCATGAAGTTTATTTTGGCTAACTCCTCAGAGAGTACACGTTTGTCATGGCAGGCAGGTACGGCTGCAGGAGCAGGAAGCTGAGACCTCACATATTAAAACAAAAGCATGAAGCAGGAAGAACGAACTGGAATTAACACAGGCCTTGAGATTTTCAAATTCCATCTTCAGTTGATGTTTAGTCTAAGCTGCCCCAAACAACTGCACTAGCTGTAGCACACGTGTTTAGCTATCTGAATCTATAGTTTTATTTCCTCATTAGAGCTACCACAGTCATATACCTTGTTTATTTACTTATTTGTTCATTATTTTTTTTTTGTGACAGTCTCATTGACCGGGAGCCCTGGCTGACCAGGAACCTCAAAGACCTGTCTCTGAATTTGCAGTACTCAGATAATAAATATGTGTCATTATACCTGGCTAATAAAATGTGAGTTCTGAGGATGGCATCCACGTCTTTATGCTTCTAAGGCAAGTGTTTTCCCAGTCTGATTTTTCTTTCCAGCCCTCCCTCATAATTGTTACTATTTATATAAATTTGAATAAAGGCCCTAGGAGTCTCCTATGTTTCAGGAATTTCCTGGAGCTTGAAAGTTTCATTTACTTCCTGAGGCTTCAGGAGCCTCTGTCTATATACCCTTTTGTTGGATAAGATTAACACTTAAGTTGTGGTGTCTTGAGTAGAGTCATATTCATGAAGTGTTAGACTTCATATAACTGGTTAAGGGCCAGACTGGAGCATGAGAGATGCCGTCCCATAAACAAGAGTGATGTCAAATAATTGTGGCAAGTAAAAAAATATCTTAATATTGGGATTTTGATGTAGGAAAGTCAATGTTCTCCTTCATGTCTGTAAGTGGTTCACTCTAGGACAAAGAACAAGTCATCTAGATGAAGTCAAAAGACAGATGGATACAGAATTGTTGTTCTCCTACCTTTGAGGAAGCTGATCTTACTCTCTGAAGGCTTTCAGCTATTTGGATAAGCCCCATTGTATTATGGAGGTCAGTATGCTGTATTCAAAAATTGACAACTTAAGTATTAATCTCATCCCAAAATAATTTTCCAGAAACATTCAAGAAAAATGGTTGACAAAATATCTAGGTACAATTAATTTGGTACACAAAATTAACATCACCATGGTCATGCCAAGATCCAGTACAATTTGAAAGTAAAAGTCCTGTTGTATACCTGTACATCTCATGTCAGTATAAAGCTACAAACAGTTTAAGTCTAGCTGTTGTAAGCAGAGGGCCACTCACATTTGTTACTTTATAATCTAGAGATAAATGACTTCATGATGTTAAAGATTGTTTTTAATCAGACAGTAGTGGATCCAAACTAATAACTACTCTGTAAAATGTTTGAAGAAATTTTTGAAAGCAATCTTTCTTTCTTTCCTTCTTTCTTTTTCTTCCTTCCTTCCTTCCTTCCTTCCTTCCTTCCTTCCTTCCTTCCTTTCTTTCTTCCTTCCTTCCTTCCTTCCTTCCTTCCTTTCTTTCTATATTTATTTTTAATCGAACAACTTTATTTAAAAAAAGAGATAAATGTACAGATTTTAAAAGCATTTTTGCATAAAAGTATATGAATATGCTTTTGTCAGTACTTGATTTTTTTTAAAGGTTTGATAGTATGTTTTAAAACATTAACAGTTACAATGAGCATAAAGTACATGTAAAACAAGATGAAAACTAAAAATAGTCAAAGTTTTCTTGGTGTGTAAAGATTAAGCATAATGATTTTTCATCATTTTTATTGACCTTTGTTTTTCTTGAACTTCATATAGTCTGTGAGTTATTTCTGGGGTGTTCAGATCTTTCTGGGGTTATTATCCAATTATCAGTGACTGCATATTATGTCTGTTCTTTTGTGGCTGGGTTATCTCACTCAGGTTGATATTCTCTAGATGCAACCATTTTCTTAAGAATTTGGTTAAGTCATTGTTTCTGATAGCTGAGTAGTACTCCATTGTATAAATGTACCACAATTTTTGTGTCCATTCATCTAATGAAGGACATCTGGGTTCTTTCCAGCTTCTGGCTATTATAAATAGGGCTGTTATGAACATTGTGGTGCATGTGTCTTTGTTGTATGTTGGAGCTTCTCTGGGGGTATATGCCCAGAAATGGAATAACTAGGTCTTCAGGTAGTACTATGTCCAATTTTCTGAGGTATCACCAGACTGATTTCCAGAGTGGTTGTACCAGTTTACAACCCCACCAACAGTGGAGAAGTGTTCCTCTTTCTCTGCATCCTCGCCAGCATCTGCTGTCATCTGAATTTTTGATCTTAGCCATTCTGACTGGTATGAAATGGAATCTCAGGGTTGTTTTGATTTGCATTTCGCTGATGATTAAGGATGTTGAGCACTTCCTTAAATGCATCTCAGCCACTCAATATTCCTCAATTGAGAACTTTTTGTTTAGCTCTGTACCCCATTTTTAAATAGGATTGTTTGACTCTCTGGCATCTAATTTCTTGAGTTCTTTGTATACCTTAGATATTAGGCTCTATCAGATGTGGGGTTGGTAAAGATCTTTTCCCAATCTGTTGGCTGCCGTTTTGTTTTCTTGACAGTGTCCTTAGACTTACAGAAACTTGGCAATCTCATTAAGTCCCATTTGTCAATATTTGAACTTGGAGTACAAGCCACGGGTGTTCTGTTCAGGAAATTTTCTCCTGTGCCTATGTGTTCTAAGGTTTTCCCTACTTTCTCTTCTAATAGATTCAGTGTACCTGGTTTAATGAGAAGATCTTTGATCCACTTGCACTTGAGCTTTGTACAAGGAGATAAGAAAGGGTCTCTTTTCATTATTTTGCATGCTGAGTGCCAGTTGGACCAAAACCATTTGTTAAAGAGGCTGTCCTTTATCCATTGAATGTTTACAGCTCCTTTATCAAAAATCAAGTGAGCAGATATGTGAGGGCTCATTTCTGGATCTTCTATTCTAGTCCATTGATTCACCTGCCTATCTCTGTACCAGTACCATGCAGTTTTGAACATATTTGCCTTGTAATATAGCTTGAGGTCAGGTATGGTGATTCCCATAGATATTTTCTTGTTGTTGAGGATGGATTTAGCTATTCTTGGCCTTTTGTTATTCCAGATGAAATTTCACATTGCTCTTTCCAATTCTATGAAGAATTGGGTTGGAATTTTAGTGGAGATTGCATTGAATCTGTAGATTGCTTTTGGTAAGGTGGCCATTTTTACAGTGTTGATCCTTCCAATCCATGAGCATGGGGGATCTTTCCATTTTCTGAGATCTTCCTCAATTTCCTTTTATAGAGCTTTGAACTTTTTGACATATAGGTCCTTTACTTGCTTAGTTAGAGTCACACCAAGGTATTTCATATCGTTTGTTACTAGGTGAAGGGTATCTTTTCCCTAATTTCTTTCTCCGCATATTTGTACTTTGAGTAGAGGAAGGCTATTTATCTGTTTGAATTAATTTTATATTCAGCCACTTTGCTGAACTTGTTTATCAGTTGTAGAGGGTCTCTGGTGGAATTTTTGGGGTCACTTCTTTACACTATCATGTCATCTGCAAACAGTGATATTTTTACCTCTTTCTTTCCAATTTTAACCCTTTGATTTCCTTTTGCTGTCTAATTGCTCAAACCAGGACTTCCAGTACTATGTTGAATAGGTAGGGGGAGAGTGGGTTGCCTTGTCTAGTCCCTGATTTTAGTGGGATTGTGTCAAGTTTCTCACTATTAAGTTTGATGTTGGCTATTGGTTTGTTGTATATTGCTTTTATTATGTTTAGGTATGGGCCTTGGATTCCTGTCCTTTCTAAAACTTTTAAGATGAAGGGGTATTGAATTTTGTCAAATGCTTTTTCAGCATCTTGTGAGATGACCATGTAATTTTTTCTTTGAGTTTGTTTATATGGTGAATTACGTTGTTGGATTTCCATATATTTAACCATCCTTGTAACCCAGGGATGAAGCCTACTTGATCATGGTGAATCATAGTTTTGATGTGTTCTTGGATTCAGTTTGCAAGGATTTTGTTGAGTATTTTTGCATCAATGTTTATAAGTGAGATTGGTCTAAAGTTCTATTTCCTTGTAGGGACTTTGTATGGCTTAGGTACGAGGGTTATTGTAGCCTCAAAAAATGAGTTACAAAGTGTTCCATTGGACTCTATTTTGTGGAATAATTTGGAGAGTATTGGTATTAGGTAGTCAATATATGTCTGATAACATTCTGCACTGAACCCATCTGGACCTGGGCTTTTTTTGGTTGGGAGGCTTTTGATGACTTCTATTTCTTTAGGTGTTATAGGATTATTTAGATTGTTTACCTGGTCCTGGTTTAACTTTAGTATATGGTATTTGTCTAGGAATTCATGTGTTTCCCCCAGACTTTCCACCTTTGCTGAGTATAGGCTTTTGTAGTAGGATCTGTTGATTTCTTGAATTTCCTCAGTTTCAGTTGTTATGTCTCCACTTTCCTTTTTGATTTTGTTAATTTGGATAATCTCTCTTTGCCCTCCAGTTAGTCTGGCTAAGGTTTTATCAATCATGTTAGTTTTCTCAAAGAATCAGCTCTTAATTTTGTTGATTCTTTCAATGGTTCTCTTTCTTTCTATTTGGTCAATTTCTGCTCTGAGTTTGATTATTTCTTGCCATCTACTCCTCTTGGGTGTATCTGCTTTCTTTTGTTTTAGAGCTTTCAACTGTGAGGTCAAGTTGTTAGTGTATGGTCTCTCCAGTTTCTTTTTGGAAGCCTTCAGAGGTATGAGTTTTCCTCTCATTACTGCTTTCATTGCATCCCATAGATTTGGGTATGTTGTGTTTTCATTTTTATTAAATTGTAGAAAATTCTTTATTTCTTTCTTTATTTCTTCTTTTACAATGCCATTGTTTAATAGAGTGTTATTTAGTTTACATGTGTATATGAGCTTTATGGTGTCTTTCTTTTTATTAAAGAGCATCCTTAGACCCTTGTGATCTGATAGGAAGCATGGGAGTATTTCAATCTTCTTATATCTATTCAGCCTTTTTCTTTGACCGATTATATGTTCAATTTTGGAGCAGGTACTGTGAGGTGCTGAGAAGAAGGTGTATTCTTTTGTTTTAGGATGAAATTTTTTTTGTAGATGTCTATTAATTTCAATTGTTTCATAACCTCTGATAGTTTCACTGTGTTCTTATACAGTTTCTGTTTCGATTTTGTGTCCATTGATAAGAGTGACGTGTTGAAGTTTCCTACTATTATTGTGTGGGGTACAATGTATATTTTGAGCTTTAGTAGGGTGTCATTTTGTATATGGGTGTTCCTGTGTTTGGAGTATATATGTTAAACATTTAGAGATCCTCCTGACAAATTTTCCCTGTAATGAGTAAAATGTCCTTCCTTATCTTTTATAACTTTTGGTTGAAAATATACTTTATTAGATATTTGAATGTCCACTCCAGCTTGCTTATTGGGGCTGTTTGCTTGGAAGTTTTTTCCCCAATCTTTTACTCTGAGATAGTGTCTGTCTTTGTCTCTGAGATGAGTTTCCTGTATGCAGCAAAATGCATCCGTTCTGATAACCTATGTCTTTTTATTGGGGAACTGAGTCCATTTATGTTAACAGATATTAAGGAATAGTGGTTGCTGTTTTCTGCTATATTTGCTTTTAGAGGTAGAATTGTGCCTGTGTGTCTTTCTTCTTTTGGTTTTCTTGCTTAGGAGTTTTCTTGTTTTTACTAGGTTGTAGTTTCCCACCTTGTATTGGGTTTTCCACCTATAATTCATTGTAATGTTGGGTTTGGTGTCAGATATTTTGTACATTTAGTTTTGTCATGGAGTTACTTGGTCTCTCCATCTATAGTGATTGAGAGTTTTGCTGGGTATAGCAGATTGGCCTGACACTGTATCCTCTTATGGTCTTCATGATGTCTGTCCAGGATCTTCTGGCTTTCATAGTCTCTGTTGAGAAGTCAGGTGTGATTCTGATTGGTCTGCCTTTATATGTTACATGACCTTTTTCCCTTACTGCTTTTAGTATTCTTTCTTTGCTTTGGGCACTTATTTTTTTGTCTATTATGTGTTGGGAGGAATTTCTTTTCTGGTCCACTCTGGAATTCTGTAGGCTTCTTTTATGGTCATGGTCATCTCATTCTTAAGGGTTGGAAAGTTTTTTTTTTCTATGATTTTGTTGAAGATATTTACTGTGCCTCTTAGTTGATATTCTTCATCCTCTTGTATTCCTATTATCCTTAGGTTTGGTCTTCTCATTTTGTCCTGGATCTCATGGACATTTTGGGTTAGAAGATTTTTGGCTTTGCATCTTCTCTGAATGTTTTGTCTATTCCTTGTTGTCTTCTACCCCTGAGATTCTCTCTTCCATCTCTTGTAGTCTGTTGGTGATGCTTGCATTTGTGAATCCTGATTTCTTTTTTATGTTTTCTACCTCCAGGTTTGTTTCTTTTAGTGTTTTCTTTATTGTTTCCATTTCCATTTTAAATTCTATCTTCCTTCATGCCTTTGGTTCTGTTTTCCTCTGGTTATTGGATTTCTTTGAGTGTTTTTCTTGTTTTCTATTTAAAAGCTTCTATTTCTTTATGCTTTCCCTCCCATTCTTGTTTAAGGATCTCTATTATGATCTTGAGGTATGATTTCAGGTCTGAATCTTCTTTTTTTGGAGTCTTTGGCATTCTTCTGTTTGCTGTAATGGGAGAACTGGGTTCTAGTGTTGCCAGGTTATCTTGGTTTCCCTTGGGTGAGTTTTTTTCACTTTTCTCTTGTCATCTTGTTGTCTGTGATTATACATGGTCTTGTTGTCAGTGATTTGTTCTTCTCTCTCCCATGTCTTTGGCCTGTGTCCCTGGATCTTTGTTGTTCTAGGTAGCACATGACCTGAGGTTTTGTTCTGCATGCAAGGGCCTTCCAGGTGGACCTGAGTCTCTATGGCAGAGTTCCTGCTTCCCCTAGACCAACCAGAGGGCCGCACCTGTTGTGTGCTAGGCCTAGCCCTCTCAGCGCCCAGGTTACTTACATTGCAGACTTGCCAGGCCTGTGTCCCTGGATCTCTGCTGTTCCATGTGGCAAACGGCCTGATCATTTGGTATGCATGCAAGGGCCTTATGCTTGGAAACCAAGTCCCTAAGGCAGAGTTCCTGCTCCCTTGAACCAATTGGGGCCTGCACTTTCTTCACGCCAGGTGTAGCCCTCTCTGTGCCCTGTGAAGAAATTTAAATAACCAAATTTAAAATGTTTTTATAAATTTCTGAAACCTCTTCAAAAATGATTATTAACATCTTGGAGAGGAGATACAATTTGAATCAATAAGTCTGTATCTTGAATTAGAATTTTTATTATGGAATAAAATTTTGTTATTATTATAATTATTAATCTTAAAAGTTTGAGTAATCCTCGGAGTTGAAATTACTTTTGACAGTATGAAAAATTTAATATTTAATGCTAGTTAATTCTATGGCAATATAAAGCTTCTTATATTTTTTCTCTGAGAATTTCTTCATGAACAGTTATAAACATCACTGAAATACTGAAGCACACAGGATTTTCTCTAAATGTGCAAATCAACAAATGTAAACTTTGTATAAATCTAGAAGAATTTGGTAGGAAAAGCCTTAAAAAATTAGTTGACTAGATTGCTAGTATATACATGTTTTTAGCATTTACATCTTAAAAATTTAAAGGTAATTGAAGTTTAGATTCCAAAATGCTCCAATTCAATCAAAATTAAAAATCTCTAATACATGTACTGCATGAGATGTGCTTCTTTGAATTGGGTAGAGTTAAAGTTAGGGAAAAAAGAAGAATTATTGGAATGTGGTGAAACACATTGTTCATAGCTCTTTAAACCACAGGCCTAAGTTGTGGTTTTACTGCTGATGAGTAAGAGAAAGTAAACACTCTAAAACATATGACACAATTTATATAGTGTATGTACATATATTTATTTATGGCTTTATCTGAGCCCAAAGAGAAATTATAAAGGTTTTGTAGAGACCACAAGTCTTTTACATATAAGTCAAAATGTCTATTCTGTGTGGTTTTGGATTATACATAAAACTTCCATATGGAAAAAATATTCTTTTAAATACAAAAATGAAAGAATTAAGCATCAAAGAACCAAGTGAAAGACTGGGCAACACAGTCTCTCAAACTTCTAGACTGTATTTCGAGTGTATGCATATTTTACTTTTTGTATACCATTTTGGTTTGCTCAGGTCTACTGGGTTTCATATGAGATTGTGCTGTATGTACAGTGTAAATATGTTTATACACCTATGCATATATGTCTGTATATCTATATGTATATATGTTTGAATATGTATGCATTATTTTTCCAGATATTTTACTTCCATAACTCACACTACAAATCTAAGAAACAGTCATTCCAAGTACTAAAAGTTCTCAGAACATACTTCTTAATGGGTCGATTTCTTCCCCTTAGCACTCCGAGCAAAGGAAAATTGGGAGGGACAGAACTCGTGTTCTGGGGTTTTCCATATTGAAGAGCTGGCATTGTAGGACACGTGAGAAGAAGACAAGGAAGAGTAATAGTGGATCAAGTGGAAGGATATGAGGCAAGAAAGAAACACTAGGCCCAAAAGAGTATGCAGAGCTAATTGTTTTTCTGACTTGAGCTTTGCCATTTTGAAATTTCCCTTGTTTTGTAGTGGATAAATGTACACAGATGTGGTTGATACTGAAGGGACAAAAGTGTAAGTGAAGCTCCATGGCTCCAGACTAGCTGTTGGATTGTACAGAAATTTATTGGCGTACAGAGTAAGAAACTGGCAAGTGTTTCAGTGGCTGCTGTAACCCAGCTGTGACATGCTTTTATTTGTGAATTTGTTACAATAAAGTGGTTTGATTTAAAAAGTGCCACGGTTCGATTCTCAATTCCCAAACCAAACCTCCTAGAGTTGGCTTGTTAGATAGTGAAATTACCTTTTAATTTATTAGCTGTACCAGAAACACCTATTCAGATAATAAAATCCATCAGAGAATAGATGTTATATAGGAGGCAAACAAAGCCAAAAGTTAATTATCTTAAAACATAAAGTTGGTAAGCCTTTATGAAAACTGTCCAGGAGATAAGTATGCACAGCTCAAAAGTGAACAGTAGTATACAGTAAGAAAACATGAGGAAGTATGGAGCAGAGACACAGACAAGAAGATGATACTTTGAATCACTCAAGGGCAATAAATATGAAAATTTAGATGACATAGTTCTATTGCTGAAAAAACACTAACTCTGATCTCTAAAAGGTTGATTACCAGCTTCATTATGCTACTAATATTATTAAATAATTGATTTATAAATAAATGACTTTCTTCAAAGACAATTACAGTCTCATGTGTATTCCTTAATATTTCAGTTATTTTTAAACATTAAACATTTTTTATAATGTCATGCATGAGTGCTGTATTACATCATTTTTGTTTTCTTTTCTCCCTGTCAAACTCCTCCCATGTCCCTCATCCCAACTCCTTCTCAGTTAATATATTGTCCTCGGATAGAGGACTTATCAGATATTAAACTGATAAGAGCAGATACTATACTTGATCTTAGCCAAAAGGCTGAGAATCTATCCCAATTCCATCTCAAATTTATGATCTCTTTTTAAATATTGTTAAATACTATATACACACACATATACACACATATACCTGCACACACACAATGCATACACATACACATTTTTACATGCAACATATAAACAACACACACATACATAATAAACACACACACACACAGAACTGCAGAGCCCATGTATTGTTTATATGTATATATATTATGGCTGATCACATTATATTGGATAATGTATCAGGATGCTCATCCCTGGAAAAGACAAATTTTGTCTCTCTTAGCAGCCTTTATATATTTTAAAAGGCCTAATGAAAAACCTTCCCAAATTCTGCCAAAGAACAGTACTAGGGAGGCAGCCTTCCATACTCTCTCATCACATTCCATACATCTTTTTCAAAATAAATTTATGTTAACTTATATGCATAACTTTTGTCTGAAACATGTCCACCTCACATGCATGCCTGAAAGTCAGGAAGTTAAGAAGGTGTTGGGTCCTCTGAAATTGAAGTTATAGATGGTTGTGAACTACCATGTAGGTTCAGGGAACTGACCTGGAATGGCTACAATGGCTTTTCGCCATTTCTGCAGGTGAATAAACAATAAAGGAGTATATAGTGCACCCTCCTATGATAATTGCTCCAAATTCCTAAAGCAGTGGTTTTTCAACTTGTGTGTTTTTGCCCCTTTGTGGCCTGAACAACTGTTTCACAGGGGTCTCCTAAGAACATCAGAAAACAAATATATTTACATTATAATTCATTATAGTAGCAAAATTATGGTTATGAAGTAGCAATAAAAAAGTTTTATGGTTGGGGTCACCAGAACATGAGGGATTGTATTAAAGAGTCACAGCCTCAAGAAGGTTGAGAGTCTCTGTCCTCAACAAAAGCTAAGAATTCACTGTGTGTCTTATATTTCAGATGTGTATATTGTTTCTTATTACTGGAAAGAGTTTTCCATATTAATTTCCTATCTTTATGTAATTTCCTATATTGCATTTATAAAACTATAAAAGTAAATGATAATTGTAAACATTTTGGAAAGTTCATGGCTGAAAAAATATCAGTATAGATTGAAGAAAAGAAATTAAATCCAACTAAGATTATTTATGAAACACACAGTGAACATTTTAAGTTAAAAATTGTAAGATCTTCTTTTGAGAAGAGGATTAAGGATATCTTTTATTGTTCAACATGTTAGTGAAAGTCCTAGTTAGCAAAATAGGTAAAATCTTTAAAAATTAAAACAAAATTATAATTATCAAATGATAGCAAATTTTAGGCAGACAAAATCAAGAACTTATTATCAAAATGTGCTTCAAATATGTGTTTGAACTCAGTTATTTTTATTTTATGCACCATGTAGGGCAAATAAAACATTACCGTGCTAAAAAGGAACTCACCACAGTTTATATCAGCTATCTAAGAACAAATCTCTCAGAAATGTATAAATCTCAACAGAATATTAAGGAAACATTAATAAGATAAAAAGAAACAATTAGCATATCCTTTAGTGTTTCAGTTCTTTCCAAAAACAATTTTAATTCAGTGCCAGTTGTTGCCCTTGTATTTGTGGCATAGTTCTTCAGGATTGAGAGTTCATCTTTTGGGTTCTGTTAATGCCAAATAGCATTCGTTTTTATTGCTTAGGTTCTTGCCCTTGCCTCTTACCTTCTGGTTTTCTGAGGCATTAGTTGTTATTGCTGTCTCTAACTGAAGCTTGTCCCTCCTGTGGGCCTGTGAGTTTATGATCTTAGGAGTGAGAACACTTCTTAGGAACCAGCTTTGAAAGGCAGGATTTGGATATGGAGGGCTGTCAGACAGCCTTAGCTCAGGGCTCCAGGTGAAGACCAGAAGGAACCTGTCTGTGGATGCTCCGAGATTCCTGTGCCCTGTGCTCTCCTGGTGGATCCCTTTGAACAGTTATTTAAGAGAAAGTGGGGTCTCGCCTGTTGTCTTAGGAGTGAGAGCACTCCTAAGTGTCCAGCTCTCTCCGGGTATGATTGGGTATGGAGGACTGTGGGACAGCCTTAGCTCTGGGTACAGATGGAGACTGGAAGGATCCTGTTCCTCCCAGTGTAAAGTAGGCATATTTCTAGTATATTGATGTTCCAACCCAACCCAAATAATAAATTTCCAGACCCTGTCATCCCAAGAACATATGATCATCTTTTCAGCTACATCAGCACCATATGGTGCTGGCTATAAGGGCATTGTGCATCTCTCTCTCTCTCTCTCTCTCTCTCTCTCTCTCTCTCTCTCTCTCTCTCTCTCTCTCTCCCTCCACAGTCTTCTGATGTCCACTAATTTGGTCACATTATTTACTTCTCAGCCAGGTTATCCTCTGCTGAGCCCCCTGTTTTTGTGTCTAGAGAAAAATACCTGCCAGAGAAACCAAAGGAACTTTGCTGAACTCATATCAGTTCTTAATACTCAAGAGTGTCTTCCAGCAAACTTGGAAGACAAACCAAGGCCCTGACACCACTCCATGCACCCTGATATTGATCGACCATTCTATGCCTGACGAAACTCAAGTGCATGCAGGCTCTTCTGTCTTCTTCAGATATATTAGCTTCAGTACAAAAGCCTCTGATTTCTTTGGAGACATACATCCCCTTCACTTTTACATGATTTATGTATTTGAATTCAGATATTATTTTAAGTAAAACATTTTTACAGGGCCTTCCTTCAATCACCTAAGCTAAAACAGATGCTCAGCCAACTGACCTCCTATCTGCATGTCTTTGTTTGCTTCAGTTGTCCAAAGGAATCCATTTCCCTAACTCTAAACTTACCTTTGACTCCCGATAAATATATTTCTCTGCATCTCTATCAGCCACACTTTAAAAATTAGAAATTCTACATGCTGCTTATGATAGGTTTAATGTGTCTATTAATAGTGGAATTGGGCAGTTATAAAAAGACTAATTTTAGAGTAAGTTCACTGACTCATACTCAGAGAAATATTTATGTTCCTTAATTGCCTTCATGGTTTTCTCCAGGATATGTTTTCTTTGCTCATTCCTTCATTTAGAGAGGAAAGGAGACTTAAGCTTGACTTCTCTTGGTGATGGGCTATGCATAAAGGAGAAAGGTTAATAAAGCTTTTATTTTGCCTGGCAATTCAAGTCAAGGGAAGCCTACAGATCATTTCTGAGCAGAGGTTTTCTCAAGCACAGCTGAGCTGCCCAAGTCCCTTCTGGGTAGAACAAACATAGGACATATATTGCTATACCCTTTTCTGGAAAAACAAAGTGCTGGCTATTGAATCCACTTGCAATTCATTGTTTAACACAAATGCAGAAATTTAGGAAAGTTGTCCAGTATATTATGTCCACTTGTTAAGTAAGCTGTTCCTCACAACATGATTACTATAACTATTTGGCAGTTTTGGATTCTTTATGCCAAGAACATCAAATGCTAACAATTGAAGCCAATTTTTATGTGTCCTTAATCTCTCCTTTGCACAAGGATAAGTGTGTATTCACTGACATCCTTGTCTTCTCACAGCGCCCAGCTCATCCATGAATGTCCATCTTTAGCTTGTTGTGAATTTCACTGAGATGCCAATTTACTTTCATTTTAAATGTTTGCCCCAACAAAGTTCAGAGAGCAAAATTTTGTGTCTTCTTATGACGTCTTCTGTAGCCATGCAATGGAGAAATGTTTTCCTCTTGAATCTTTTTCTTTTTTCCTCTACTCTTGAAGAATGATCAATTATAAACTTATCCTTCTTCTAGTTGTGTGTTTTTTTAACCAACTTTATTGAGTATAGTAATGAAATATCTTGATTTGGGATTTGTTTTTGACAAACCAATGTTGGCACTTGAAACACGAACAAACGAGAGCTGTGTGGTCACTTGCATGAGGCAATTGATTGTGGCCATGATTGTGCCTAAATGTATAAAAATTGTGAGTGGTTGGGAAGAGTGAGTTTGACTCTCAGTGGTTTTTAGAGTGATCCGTTTATGTCCATCAAGTGTGATGGGGATAAATACACATACTTGTCCATGTCAATTCAAATTTGAAATGCTCAGGAGGCAGGAAGTAGCTCAGCCCAATGAAAAGAACAATGAAAATGTGAAAATCAGACAAATCAGAATATTAGTTCAGGAATTTGCACCATCTAGTGACTTATGCCAGAATGCTTATTCCCCGTAGTTCCTGAATTAAAGATATGGGCCTTTGACTCATGGTAACCTCAGTAAGAATTGGCTCCACTTGTAACTCCTAATATGGAATGCTCCCATCTTACCATAAAGAATACTCAGTGGGTGCTTTGGAAAAATAATTAGGGTGGTTACTGTATCTACACTCCAAAGATTAGCTTTTATATAAGGCATCACTATAATTAGCAGAACCATTGCCAACTTTCAATTCTCTTCAAGGTAAGATTGCTTCTAATTTCATCTGCTCTCCCACTCTTCACTCCTGGGGAAAGGGTGGTGTGTAAAAATGGAGTCCTGATATATGACTGACATCTGATTAAATGAAACACAATAAAATTTTCATATTCAGTCTGAGTTTAGTCAGAAAAACTAAGCCAGTGTCAACCTTATGGGGAACGTGGATAGAATTTACAAAATCAATTATAGAGCTATGAGAGGAAGCAGCAGTGATGAGCTGAATAATGTTAGTTAGAGATTTTTATAAGAAGGTGGAAACTTTGCTCAGGAAGACAAAGTGACTGAATCTGTAAGTAACATGGACTGCTCAGAAAATGACAAACAGTCACGTTCATTGCCAAAACCTAAAAAAAAAAAAAAAAAAAAAAAAAAAAAGGTCTTATACAATTCAAAGAAGTGCTAGGCCCTAGTACAGATATTTCTAGGGGTGTCAAGACAAGAACTAAAGAACTATAATTTTGCTAGATTAATAGCTGGTACTTCACATGAAATTCCAAATTTCACTGAATTTCCCACAGTGAAAAATTTGTCCTGCAATACAGACGAACATGTATGTATGGAAATGTTGTCTTGGGCCTAGACACATCCAGTGTATACTCTAACCTGCAGCTCCAACTCAACATTCATTCTCTATATAATGAAGTTTCATTTTTTACATTAAGGATAATGAATGCATCTTACTTATACCTACACTAATACAATTATTTTTACAAGGCTCAAGATAGTATTATCATCTCCTGCTAAGAAGTAATAGTTAAAAAGTTCACCTACCATTTTTTAATTAAACAACTTTATTTTAAAAACCAGGGAAAGGCGGCTCGTACAGGCTGAGCAACTGTGACCTGGAACAGATCTTAGGAACTTCTGTTCCCACCCGGAGACAACTTCAGGACGCAGAGTGGAGCCTGGCCCAAAGGCCAGCCAGAAAGGCGGCTTCTACAGGCTGAGCAACTGGTGAGTGGGAGACCTAGGCTGCGGAGGAGCAGAGGGATCTCTGCGGAGTGCACACGGAAAGGGCACCCCCTGCCCTGACCTGCCCTGTCCTCCCCGATACAGTGACCGGGAACAGATCTTAGGAACTTCTGTTCCCACCCGGAGATGACTTCAGGACACAGAGCAGAGCCTGGCCCACCTGCCAGCCGGAAAGGTGGCTCGGAGAGGCTGAGCATCTGTGACCAGGAACAGATATTAGGAACGTCTGTTCCCACCCGGAGGCGACTTCAGTACTCAGAGCGTAGCCTGGCCCAGCTGCCACCCGGAACCTGGGCTGCCGGGGAGTAGAGAGATCTCTGCGGAGTGCACACAGAACGTGTACCAGGGACACAGACCAGATATAAGGGATAGGCAAGAACATATCACTGACAACAAAATGGCAAGAGGAAAGAGAAAGAGTATATCTCAAGGAAACCAAGACAATCTAGCAACACCAGAACCCAGCTCTCCGATAGTAGCAAACATCGGAATTCCAAACACTCCAGAGAAAGAAGACACAGACCTGAAATCATGCCTCAAGATGCTGATAGAGTTACTTAAACAAGAAAGGGAGGAAAAGCAAAAAGATTCAGAAGCTTTTAAAGAAGAAACAAGAAAAACACTCAAAGAACTCAAAGAACGAGAGAAAAACAGAACCAAAGAAATAAAGGAATGGAAGAGGGAAATTAAAACAGAAATTGACACAATAAAGAAAGCGCTAAAAGAGATAACCCTAGAGTCAGAACACCAAAAAAAGAAATCAGGAGTCACAGAAGCAAGCATTTCCAACAGATTACAAGAGATTGAGAAGAGAATCTCGGGGGCAGAAGACAACATTGCAAACATAGACAAAACAGCCAGAGAAGATGCAAAAAACAAAAAGCTCCTAATCCAAAATGTCCAGGAAATACAAGACACAATGAGCAGACCGAACCTAAGGATAATAGGAATAGAAGAGGGAGAAGAGTATCAACTAAGAGGCACAGTAAATATCTTCAACAAAATCATAGAAGAAAACTTCCCTACCCTCAAGAATGAGATGACCACGAGCATAAAAGAAGCCTTCAGAACTCCAAATAGGTTGGACCAGAAAAGAAATACCTCCCGACACATAATAGTAAAAACATCAAGTGCCCAAAGTAAAGAAAGAATACTAAAAGCAGTAAGGGAAAAAGGTCATGTAACATATAAAGGCAGACCAATCAGACTCACACCCGATTTCTCAACAGAGACTATCAAAGCTAGAAGAGCCTGGACAGACATCATGCACTCCTTAAGAGAGCACAAGTGCCAGCCCAAGCTGCTATACCCAGCAAAACTATCAATCACCATCGATGGAGAGATGAAGATATTTCAAGACAAATCAAAATTCACACAATATCTGACCACAAACCCAGCACTACAACGAATTATAGGTGGAAAACCCAATACAATGAGGGAAAATACAGCCTAGTAAAAACAAGAAAACTCCTAAACAAGAAAACTAAAAGAAGAAAAAAACACAGACACAACTCAACCCAAAAAAGCAAAAATGGCAGGAAACAGAAACAATTATTCCTTGATATCTATTAACATAAATGGTCTCAACTCCCCAATAAAAAGACATAGACTATCAGACTGGATACATAAACAAAATCCAGCCTTTTGCTGCATACAGGAAACTCATCTCAGAGACAGAGACAGACACTATCTCAGAGTAAAAGGGTGGGAAAAAAACTTGCAAGCAAACAGCTCCAAGAAGCAAGCTGGAGTGGCTATTCTAATATCGAATAATGTAAATTTCAACCAAAAGTTATCAAAAAAGATAAGGAAGGACACTTTTTACTCATTACCGGGGAAATCTGTCAGGAGGAACTCTCAATCCTTAACATATATGCTCCAAATAAAAAATCACCCACATTCATAAAAGAAACTCTACTAAAGCTCAAAAAATACATTTCACCCAACACAATAATAGTGGGAGACTTTAATACCCCACTCTCACCAATGGACAGATCAGGGAAACAGAAACTGAACAAGGACACTGCAAAACTAGCAGAGACTTTGAACCAACTAGAATTAATAGATATATACAGAACATACTATCCTAAAGTAAAAGAATACACCTTCTTCTCACCACCCCATGGCACCTTCTCGAAAATTGACCACCTAATTGGACACAGAACGAGCCTCCATCGATATAAGAAGATTGAAATACTCCCATGCATCCTCTCAGATCACCATGGTCTACAGTGGTCTTTAACAACAACAAAGACAACAAAATGCCCACATACACATGGAAACAAAACAACGCTCTGTTAAAGGATAGCAGGGTCAAAGAAGAAATAAAGAAAGAAATTAAGGACTTTCTAGAATTCAACGAAAATGATAACACAACATACCCAAACCTATGGGATGCAATGAAAGCAGTATTGGGAGGAAAACTCATTGCCCTAAGTGCTTCCAAGAAGAAACTGGAGAGAGCTCACATCAGCAACCTGACAGCACAGCTAAAAGCCCTAGAACAAAAGGAAGCAGATATACTCAAAAAGAGTAGACGGCAAGAAATAATCAAAATTAGGGCAGAAATAGACCAAATAGAAACAAACAAAAAAAAAAAAAAAAAAAAAAAAACCATTGAAAAAATCAACAAAACCAAGAGTTGGTTCTTTGAGAAAATCAAGAAGATTGATAAACCCCTAACCAGACTAACTAAAGGGCAAAGAGAGAGTATCCAAATTAACAAAATCAGAAAGGAAAGTGGTGACATAACAACTGAAACTAAGGAAATTCAAGAAATCATCAGATCCTACTACAAAAACTTATACTCCACAAAATTGGAAAATCTGGAGGAAATGGACGAATTCCTAGACAGATACAAGGTCCCAAAGTTTAACCAGGACCAAGTAAACCATCTAAATAACCCTATAACACCTAAAGAAATAGAAGAAGTCATCAAAAGCCTGCCAACCAAAAAAAAGCCCAGGTCCAGACGGGTTCAGTGCAGAATTTTATCAGACATTTATTGGGGATATAACACCAATATTCGCTAAACTATTCCAAAAGATAGAATCAGATGGAATATTACCCAACTCATTTTTTGAGGCTACAATAACCCTCGTACCTAAGCCATACAAAGTCCCTACAAGGAAAGAGAACTTCAGACCAATCTCACTTATGAACATTGATGCAAAAATACTCAACAAAATCCTTGCAAACCGAATCCAAGAACACATCAAAACCATCATTCATCATGACCAAATAGGCTTCATCCCTGGGATGCAGGGATGGTTTAACATAAGCAAATCCATCAATGTAATCCACCATATAAACAAACTTAAAGACCAAAATCGCATGGTCATCTCACTAGACGCTGAGAAAGCATTCGACAAAATCCAACACCCCTTCATGTTAAAAGTCCTGGAAAGAACAGGAATCCAAGGCCCATATTTAAACATAATAAAAGCAATATACAGCAAACCAACAGCCAACATCAAACTTAATGGCGAGAAACTTGAAGCAATCCCACTAAAATCAGGGACTCGACAAGGCTGCCCACTCTATCCCTACCTATTCAATATAGTACTGGAAGTCCTGGCTGGAGCAATTAGACAGCAAAAGGAGATCAAGGGGATACAAATCGGAAAGGAAGAGATAAAAACATCACTCTTTGCCGATGACATGATTGTGTACTTGAGTGACCCCAAAAATTCAACCAGAGAACTCCTACAAGTTCAGCAAAGTGGCCGGATACAAAATTAACTCAAACAAATCAGTAGCCTTCCTATATTAAAAGGACAAACATGTGGAGAAAGAAATTAGGGAAAAGGTACTCTTCACAATAGTTTCAAAAACTATGAAATACTTTGGTGTGACTCTAACTAAGCAAGTGAGGGACAAGTTCTCTACGACAAGAACTTCAAGCCTCTAAAGAAGGAAATTGAGGAGGATCTCAGAAAATGGAAAGATCTCCCTTGCTCATAGATTGGAAAGATCAACATTTTAAAAATCGCCATCCTACCAAAAGCAATTTACAGATTCAACGCAATCCCCATCAAAATTCCAACACAGTTCTTCATGGAATTGGAAATAATAATGTGCAATTTCATATGGAACAACAAAAGACCTAGAATAGCAAAATCCATACTCAACAACAAGAAAACATCTGCAGGAATCACTATCCCTGACCTCAAGCTATATTACAAGGCAATTGTGCTGAAAACTGCATGGTACTGGTACAGAAATAGGCATGTGGATCAATGGAATAGAATAGAAGATCCAGAAATGAGCCCTCATGTATATGGTCACCTGATTTTTGACAATGGAGCCATAAACATTCAATGGAAAAAGGACAGCGTCTTCAACAAATGGTGCTGGTCCAACTGGCACTCAGCATGCAAAAGAATGAAAATAGACCCTTTCTTATCTCCTTGTACAAAGCTCAAGTGTAAGTGTATCAAAGATCTCCACATTAAACCAGATACACTGAAATTATTAGATGACAAAGTAGGGAAAACTTTAGAACATATAGGCACAGCAGAAAATTTTTTGAACAAAACACCAATGGCTCAAGGTCTAAGGTCAACGATTACCAAATGGGCCTTAATGAAATTACAAAGTTTCTATAAGGCTAAGGACATTTTCAAGAAAACAAAACAGCATCAACAGTATGGGAAAAGATCTTTACCAACTCCATATCAGATAGAGGCCTAATATCCAAGTTATACAAAGAACTCAAAAAGCTAGACACCAGAGAATCAAATAACCCTATTAAAAAATGGGGTACAAAAATGGGGTACAGAGCTAAAGAAAACGTTCTCAGTTGAGGAATACCGAATGGCCGAGAAACATCTAAGGAAGTGCTCCACATCCTTAGCCATCAGGGAAATGCAAATCAAAACAACCCTGAGATTCCACCTCACACCAGTCAGATTGGCCAAGATCCAAAACTCAGATGACAACAGATACTGGTGAGGTTGTGGAGAAAGAGGAACACTTCTCCACTGTTGGTTGTGTTGCAAACTAATACAACCACTCTGTAAATCAGTCTGGCGATACCTCAGAAATTTGGACAAAATACTACCCGAAGACCCAGCTATTTCACTTCTGGGCCTATACCCGAGAAACACCTTAGTACACAACAAAGATATATGCACCACAATGTTCATAGCGGCTCTATTTATAATAGCCAGAAGCTGGAAAGAACCCAGATGTCCTTCAGAAGATGAATGGATACAAAAATTGTGGTACATTTACACAATGGAATACTACTCAGCCACCAGAAACAATGACTTGACCAAATTCTTAAGAAAATGGCATATCTAGAGAATATCAATCTGAGTGAGATAACCCAGTCACAAAAGAACAGACATAATATGCAGTCACTGATAGTGGGACGCTAACCCCGAGGCTCGCACTGCTTAAGAAACAACTCACAGACTGTAGGAAGTTCAAGAAATAAAGAAAACAAAACAAAACAAAACAAAAAAATCTTTACACAACAAGAAAACTTTGACTATTTCCATGTTACATTTTGTTTTACATGTACTTTATGCTCATTGTAACTATTAAGTTTTGGAAACTGTGGTCACTTTGCCTTCTTACTTTGGGTCCTTTTTGAAGCAGCACATGATGGCATCTTCTGTGCCAGAATCAGGCTGGTCATCTAGTCACAAGGACATACAATAAGAAGCACAATAAACCTATCACTAAGAAAAATCCTGGTCCCGCGACTGCTGTGTCAGGAGGGCCTAGAATCATATCCTTAGGTCCTTACTTCAGTAAAATGCAACTCCTGATAACTTCTTTAACTTTGCAATTGTCAGTTCTTTAGAAAGGAAATCTACTCCAAAGATTACTGAATTGCCAACAAAACTTGTTATATTGATAGCTCACAGTAAGTGTTAAGCAAATGTTTGTTTCCAGGGCTTATTTTTACCTGCATAGACCACAATTTTGATTATTTTCTCCTGTTGGAAGATCCTCAATGCAAACCAAAAACAAAGGATCCAATTAAACAGACAAGAGTTGGTGGCCCAGCCTATGAGCAGAGAAGATGAAAGACGTGAGTTACACAGAGGTTGTATTATATTCTACTCATGATAGGAAGTTAACAACCCACACAAAATGGCAAAAATTCTTCAATTCCTAAATGATGTCAAGAGTAACTTCAGGGAGTAATTAGCCCCATCTATTATTATGATCAAATCCAAATTTTGTAATTTAAATACTGTGAATTTGTGTAAGTGGACAGAAATTCCAACACAATTATTCTAAAAAGAAGAATGAAATATACTTACAAATATATTAACACTGGAAATCTAACACAACACCATGAAAATTGTAACAATTAAAAAATCAGACAAATTGAAAAACTCAGAGAGACAATGTGGGATACAGCTCTGTTTAATGTAGATAATTGTTCTTTTATTTAGACAAACCATGCTAGGGTTTTTAAATGTTTGTACTATAACACATCCATCCATATTCATCATATAATATTACAGAAAACCAGCCAGAATCCCAAATCCCAGTCCAACCAACCACAAGAAATTAGTAAACACAACAATGATCTCTTAACCATAAATGACGTTATCCCAGGCCTAACTTCCTAGATAGACTTGGATTGAAACAGCTCTTTTCCCTAGAGCTGTTAAATAAATAACATACTAAGAAAAGAAAAATATGCAACAGATTTAAGTTAACTCTCAAGTAACTCAAATTTTTATCAAGACTGGAGGACATTGACTTTCCAACTAAGAATTATGTGAGTTAAACCACTCTTCTCTTTATGTACAAAATTTTAGAAATAGTGCGTGGCATGCTTAAATATATTTGTGATAGAAAACAGATGTGCCATACATAGATCACATGGATGGAATTCTACTTAGTACAGTATCAGGATCAAACACCAACACAAATGAATATATAAGAAGAGAAAGTGGGGAAGAGACTCAAACACATGGCCACAGAGAAAAATTTCCTGAACAGAACACCAATGGCTTATGCTGTAAGATCAACAATTTATAAAAGGGACCTTATAAAACTGCAAAGCTTCTCTAAGGCAAAGGACATTGCCAATTGCACAAAATGTCAACCAACAGATTGGGAAAAGATTTTTATCAATCCTACATCTGATTGAGGGCTAATATTCAATATATACAAAGAACTCAAGAATTTTGACTCCAGAGACTCAAATAGCCCAATTAAAAATGTGGGACAGAGCTAAAGAATTCTTACCTGAGAAATACCAGATGGCCAAGAAACACTCAAAGTAATTTTCAGCAGTGTTAGTTATCAGCAAATGCAAATCAAAACAACCCAGAAATTCTACCTCACTCCAGTCAGAATGGCTAAGATAAAAAACCCAGGTGACAGCAGATGCTGGGGAGAATGTAGAGAAAGAGGAACACTCCTCCACTGTTGTTAGGATTGCAAGCTGGTACAACCAGTCTAGGAATCAGTCTGGCGGTTCCTCAAAAATTTTGACAAAGTACTACCTAAGGACTCAGCTATATCACTCCTGGGCATATACCCCAAAGACTCTCCATCATATAACAAGGACACATGCTCTACTATGTTTATAGAAGTCTTACTTATAATAGCCAGAAGATGAAAAGAATACAGATGTCCTTTAATAGAAGAATGGATACAGAACATATGGTACATTTACACAATGGAATACTACCCAGTTGTTAAAAACAGTGACTTCATAAAATTCCTAGGCAATTGGATGGAACTAGAAAATATCATCCTGAATGAGGTAACTTAGTCACAAAAGAACTTACATGGTGTGCACTCACTGATATTTGGATATTAGGCAAGTAGCTTAAAACACCCATGATACAACTCATTTACCATATAAAGCTCAAGAGGAAGATCTAAGTGTGGATGCTTCAGTTCTACATAGAAGGGGGAACAAAATAACTAAGGGAAGTAGAGGGTGGGAGGGACTTGGTAGGAAGAGGTTGAGGTGAAAAAGGGGACAGGATCAAGTATAAGAGAAGAGGATGATATACAGAGAGTCAGGAATTGAACAGAGGTGTATAGCAATGGGTGATGGAGAACTGGCAGCAGCCACCAGGAAGTCTCAGATGCCAGCAAAGCAACAGGCTCCTAGGACTCAACAGTGATGAGATTAGTGAAATACCCAAAAAAGGGGAGGGAGAAACTCTACCATACAGAGAGTTTAGTCAAGGTCCCAAGTTGAAAAATGGGGCCATCCACCCTTTTCAAAAATTTAACCTAGAATTACTCCTGTCCAAATGAAATAAAGGGAAAAAGATTGGAACAGAGTCTGAAGAAAAGGACATCTAGTGACTGATCCATCTAGGGATCAATTTTATATTCATCCAGCCACAACCCCCCCCCCCAGTCATTATTGCTGATGCTAAGGAGTGCTTGCTGATAGGACCCTGATATAGGTGTCTCCTGAAATGCTCTGTCAGATCTTTACAGACACAAATGAGGATGCTTGCAGCTAACCATCAGATTGAGCATGGGAACCTCAAAGGATGAGTTAGAGTAAGTCCTGAAGGAGCTTTGCATCCCCACAGGAAGAACAAAAATATCAACCAACCAGACTCCTTAGAGCTCCCAAGGACTAAACTCCTTTTCCAAGAGTACACCTGGAACAACCTATGGCTCCAGCAACATATGTAGCAGAGAATGGCATTGTCTGGCGTCTGTAGGAGGTCCTTGGTCCTGTGAAGGCTCATTTCCCCAGTGTAGGGGAATGCCAGGGCAATGATGTGGGAGTGGGTTGGTGGGAGGGGTAACATCCTCATAAATGTAGGGAGAGGGAGATGGGAGAGAGGAGATCTTGGAAAGGGGCTAACATTTAAAATGTAAATACACAAAATATCCAATAAAAAGATAAAATAACCACTGGGAGGGATGAATAAAAGAACAATGCCATATTAAAGAGTAGGTAAGTTATGCTATCACTTGAGTTTTATGTCTGTCATAGTAGAATTCTAACTTAAATGTATTTTTCACTCTGGAGACTATTAATTTTTTCTATTTCTTACATTTAAGGGGACACATCTCAGATATAATGAAAGTCATCTTTATAGATTCATGAAGAATTCAGGGGTTCATGTATTTCTATTCAGTCATTCTTTATTCTAAGACAAATTTATCTTATGTAGACAAGATAGCTCTCAGTGACAAGCAGTTCTATATGATTCTCTGTCCATTTCAGAAGGAATAAGAAAAATACACTATTAGCTTCTTCATTGATTGTATTGGGTCAGCTTTGGGCATGGGCCAGACCAGCATCTATAGCCTATCCTAGACAATGACATATCTAATATTGGATTAGTCTAATCATGTGTATGGTTTTCCCAGTGTAGAAGTTAGACAAAATACCTGAAAAAGTTAGAGTTCTAGGAGAATAAATGAAAAAAAGAAGAAAGAATGTTGTTGTGTAGGTAATAAATAGCATTACTGAGAATTAAAATGTTTACTTATTTTTTAATTTTTATTTTTCCAAGACAGGGTTTTTCTGTATAGCACTGGGTGTCCTTTATTTCTCTATATAGACCAGGTTGGTCTTGAATTCAGAGATCTGCCTGCCTACTTTCTGTTTTTTTATTTTTACCTTTCTATAGGCTCTAAATTGAACAACTTTAATTAAAAAAGATAAATGTTGAGATTTTAAGCATTTCTGCATAAAAGTATATGAATAAATTTTTGTCAGTACTTGATTTTTTTAAAAAGGTTTGATAGTATGCATTAAAAACTTAGTAGTCACCAGGAACAGCAGAGATCCAGGGACACAGGCTTGGTGAGACTGCACTGCAAGTAGCTGGGGAGCAGAGAGGTCTGGGCCGAGTACCCCAAAAGTGCGCATCCCCAACTGGTTCAGGGGAGCAGTAACTCTGCCATAGGGTCTCGATTTTTACCAGGCAGGCCCGTGCATGCAGAACAGGCACTCAGGCCATTTGCCACCAGGAACACAGGCCTGGTGAGTGTGCTGAGATAGCTGGGGAACATAGAGGTCTGGGTCAAGCACCTGAAAAGCACATCCCCAACCCCAGATTGGTTCAGTGGAGCAGAAACACTGCCATAGAGACTCGGTTTCCACCCAGAGGGCCCTTGTGTGCAGAAAAAATGCTCAGGCCATTTGCCACCGGGAACAGCGGAGATCCAGGGACACAGGCCAGATACATGAGAGAGAGAAGAACCAATCACTGACAACAAGACCACGTATAATCACAGACAACAAGATGGCAAGAGGAAAGCAAAAGAACTTACCCAGGGAAACCAAGACAACCCGGCAACACCAGAACCCAGCTCTCCCATAACAGCAAACAGTGGAATGCCAAACACTCCAGAAAATGAAAACTCAGACCTGACATCATACCTCAAGATGATGATAGAGGATAGAGGCTGAGCAACTGCGATTGGGAACAGAAAATCAGAACTTCTGTTTCCACCCGGAGGCGACTTCCGGACGCAGAGCAGAGCCTGGCCTACCTGCCAGGCGGAACGGCGGCTCATAGAGGCTGAGCAACTGGTGAGTGGGGGACCAAGACTGCAGGGGAGCAGAGAGATCTCTGCGGAGTGCACACGGAAAGTACACACCGTAACTTGCCCTGCCCCGCCCTGCCTGATCCAGCGATTGGGAACAGAAAATTAGAACTTCTGTTTCCACCCGGAGGCAACTTCCGGACGCAGAGCAGAGCCTGGCCTATCTGCCACCCGGAAAGGAGGCTCGTAGAGGCTGAGCAACTGGTGGGTGGGAGACCTGGGCTGCAGGGGAGCAGAAAGATCTCTGTGGAGTACACCAGGAAAGTACACCCCCTGCCTTTCCCTGCCCTGCAGTGCCTGATCCAGCAAACAGAAACAGAACGTTGGAACTTCTGCTCAAACCTGACGACTCTGAGGCATAAAACAGGGCTCGATCCATCTGACACCTGGACCAGTGGAGAACCAGGGACACAGACCAGATACAAGGGAAAGGCAAGAACATATCACTGACAACAAAATGGCAAGAGGAAAGAGAAAGAGTATATCCCAAGGGAACAAGGACAATCTAGCAACACCAGAGCCCAGCACTCCCATAACAGCAAACATCGGAACTCCAAACACTCCAGAAAAAGAAGACACAGACCTGAAATCATGCCTCAAGACACTGATAGAGTTAATTAAACAAGAAAGGGAGGAAAAGCAAAAAGATTCAGAAGCTTTTAAAGAAGAAACAAGAAAAACACTCAAAGAACTGAAAGAACTAGAGGAAAACAGAACCAAAGAAATAAAGGAATGGGAGAGGGAAATTAAAACAGAGATTGACACAATAAAGAAAACACTAAAAGAGAAAACCCTAGAGTCAGAACACCAAAAAAAAGAAATCAGGAGTCACAGAAGCAAGCATTTCCAATAGATTACAAGAGATCGAGGAGAGAATCTCGGGGGCAGAAGACAACATTGCAAACATAGACAAAACAGACAGAGAAGATGCAAAAAACAAAAAGCTCCTAACCCAAAATGTCCAGGAAATCCAAGACACAATGAGAAGACCGAACCTAAGAATAATAGGAATAGAAGAGGGAGAAGAGTATCAACTAAGGGGCACAGTAAATATCTTCAACAAAATCATAGAAGAAAACTTCCCTACCCTCAAGAATGAGATGACCACGAGCATAAAAGAAGCCTTCAGAACTCCAAATAGGTTGGACCAGAAAAGAAATACCTCCCGACACATAATAGTCAAAACATCAAGCGCCCAAAGTAAAGAAAGAATACTAAAAGCAGTAAGGGAAAAAGGTCAGGTAACATATGAAGGCAGACCAATCAGACTCACACCCGATTTCTCAACAGAGACTATGAAAGCTAGAAGAGTCTGGACAGAGATCATGCACTCCTTAAGAGAGCACAAGTGCCAGCCCAAGCTGCTATACCCAGCAAAACTATCAATCACCATCGATGGAGAGATGAAGATATTTCAAGACAAATCAAAATTTACACAATATCTGACCACAAACCCAGTACTAAAACGAATTATAGGTGGAAAACCCAATACAATGAGGGAAAATACAGCCTAGTAAGAACAAGAAAACTCCTAAACAAGAAAACTAAAAGGAGAAAAAAAACACAGACACAACTCAACCCAAAAAAGCAATAATGGCAGGAAACAGAAACAACTATTCCTTGATATCTATTAACATAAATGGTCTCAACTCCCCAATAAAGAGACATAGACTCTCAGACTGGATACATAAACAAAATCCAGCCTTTTCTGCATACAGGAAACTCATCTCAGAGACAAAGACAGACACTATCTCAGAGTAAAAGGGTGGGAAAAAAACTTCCAAGCAAACAGCTCCAAGAAGCAAGCTGGAGTGGCTATTCTAATATCGAATAAAGTAAATTTCCAACCAAAAGTTATCAAAAAAGATAAGAAATGACACTTTTTACTCATTACCGGGGAAATCTGTCAGGAGGAACTCTCAATCCTTAACATATATGCTCCAAATAAAAAATTACCCACATTCATAAAAGAAACCCTACTAAAGCTCAAAAATACATTTCACCCCACACAATAATTGGGGGAGACTTTAATACCCCACTCTCACCAATGGACAGGTCAGGGAAACACAAACTGAACAAGGACACTGCAAAACTAGCAGAGAATTTGAACCAACTAGAATTAATAGATATATACAGAACATACTATCCCAAAGTAAAAGAATACACCTTCTTCTCACCACCTCATGGCACCTTCTTGAAAATTGACCATATAATTGGACACAGAATGAGCCTCCATCGATATAAGAAGATTGAAATATTCCCATGCATCCTCTCAGATCACCATGGTCTACGGCTGGTCTTTAACAACAACAAAGACAACAAAAAGCCCACATACACATGGAAACTAAACAATGCTCTGTTAAAGGATAGCAGGGTCAAAGAAGAAATAAAGAAAGAAATGAAGGATTTTGTAGAATTCAATGAAAACGAAAACACAACATACCCAAACCTATGGGATGCAATGAAAGCAGTATTGAAGGAAAACTCATAGCCCTAAGTGCTTCCAAAAAGAAACTGGAGAGAGCTCACATCAGCAACCTGACAGCACAGCTAAAAGCCCTAGAACAAAAGGAAGCAGATATACCCAATAAGAGTTGACGGCAAGAAATAATCAAAATTAGGGCAGAAATAGACCAAATAGAAACAAAAAGAACCATTGAAAAAATCAACAAAACCAAGAGTTGGTTCTTTGAGAAAATCAACAAGATTGATAAACCCCTAGCCAGACTAACTAGAGGGCAAAGAGAGAGTATCCAAATTAACAAAATCAGAAAGGAAAGTGGGGACATAGCAACTGAAACTGAGGAAATTCAAGAAATCATCAGATCCTACTACAAAAACTTATACTCCACAAAATTGGAAAACCTGGAGGAAATGAATAAATTCCTAGACAGATACAAGGTCCCAAAGTTAAACCAGGACCAAGTAAACCATCTAAATAACCCTATAACACCTAAAGAAATAGAAGAAGTCATCAAAAGCCTCCCAACCAAAAAAAGCCCAGGTCCAGACGGGTTCAGTGCAGAATTTTATCAGACTTTTATTGAGGATATACCACCAATACTCGCCAAACTATTCCAAAACATAGAATCACATGGAATATTACGCAACTCATTTTTTGAGCCTACAATAACCCTCGTACCTAAACTACACAATGACCCTACAAGGAAAGAGATCTTCAGACCAATCTCACTTATGAACATTGATGCAAAAATACTCAACAAAATCTTCGCAAACCGAATCCAAGAACACATCAAAATGATCATTCATCATGACCAAGTAGGCTTCATCCCTGGGATGCAGGGATGGTTTAACATCAGGAAATCCATCAATGTAATCCACTATATAAACAAACTGAAAGACCAAAATCACATGGTCATATCACTAGACACTGAGAAAGCATTTGACAAAATCCAACACCCCTTCACGTTAAAAGTCCTGGAAAGAACAGGAATCCAAGGCCCATACTTAAACATAATAAAAGCAATATACAGCAAACCAACAGCCAACATCAAACTTAATGGCGAGAAACGTGAAGCAATCCCACTAAAATCAGGGACTTGACAAGGCTGCCCACTCTCCCCCTACCTATTCAACATAGTACTGGAAGTCCTGGCAGGAGCAATTAGACAGCAAAAGGAGATCAAGTGGATACAAATCGGAAAGGAAGAGATAAAAACATCACTTTTTGCCGATGACATGATAGTGTACTTGAGTGACCCTAAAAATTACACCAGAGAACTACAGCTGATAAACAAGTTCAGCAAAGTGGCTGGATACAAAATTAACTCAAACAAATCAGTAGCCTTCCTGTACTCAAAGGACAAACATGTGGAGAAAGAAATTAGGGAAAATGTATCCTTCACAATCCTTACAAAAACTATGAAATACCTTGGTGTGACTCTAACTAAGCAAGGGAAGGACCTGTATGACAAGAACTTCAAACCTCTAAAGAAAGAAATTGAGGAGGTTCTCAGAAAATGGAAAGATCTCCCATGCTCATGGATTGGAAAAATCAACATCTTAAAAATGGCCATCCTACCAAAAGCAATCTACAGATTCAATGCAATCTCCATCAAAATTCCAACCCAGTTCTGCATGGAATTGGAAAGATCAATGTGCAATTTCATATGGAATAACAAAAGACTTAGAATAGCGAAATCCATCCTCAACAACAACAAAAAAACATCTGTGGGAATCACTATCCCTGACCTCAAGCTATATCACAAGGCAATTGTGCTGAAAAGTGCATGGTACTGGTACAGAAATAGGCATGTGGATCAATGGAATAGAATAGAAGATCCAGAAATGAGCCCTCATGTATATGGTCACCTGATTTTTGACAAAGGAGCAGTAAACATTCAATGGAAAAAGGACAGCCTGTTTAACAAATGGTGCTGGTCCAACTGGCACTCAGCATGCAAAAGAATGAAAATAGACCCGTTCTTATCTCCTTGTACAAAGCTCAAGTGTAAGTGGATTAAAGATCTCCACATTAAACCAGATACACTGAAACTATTAGATGAGAAAGTAGGGAAAACCTTAGAACACATAGGTACATGAGAAAATTTCCTGAACAAAACACCAATGGCTCAAGCTCTAATGTCAAAGATTAACAAATGGGACTTAATGAGATTGCAAAGTTTCTGTAAGGCTAAAGACACCATCAAGAAAACAAAATGGCAACCAACAGAATGGGAAAAGATATTTACCAACACCACATCAGATAGAGGCCTAATATCCAAGGTGTACAAGGAACTCAAAAAGCTAGACACCAGAGAATCAAATAACCCTATTAAAAAATGGGGTACAGAGCTAAAGAAAACGTTTTCAGTTGAGGAACACCAAATGGCCGAGAAACATCTGAGGAAGTGCTCGACATCCTTAGCCATCAGGGAAATGCAAATCAAAACAACCCTGAGATTCCACCTCACACCAGTCAGATTGGCCAAGATCCAAAACTCAGATGACAGCAGATGCTGGCGAGGTTGTGGAGAAAGAGGAACACTTCTCCACTTTTGGTTGGGTTGTAAGCTAATAATACAACCACTCTGGAAATCTGTCTGGCGATACCTCAGAAAATTGGATATAGTACTACCTGAAGACCCAGCTATTCCACTTCTGGGCATATACCCCAGAGACACTTTAATACACAACAAAGATATATGCACCACAATGTTCATAGCGGCTCTATTTATAATAGCCAGAAGCTGGAAGGAACCCAGATGTCCTTCAGAAGATGAATGGATACAAAAATTGTGGTACATATACACAATGGAATACTACTCAGCCACCAGAAACAATGACTTAACCATATTCTTAAGAAAATGGTTGCATGTAGAGAATATCATCCTGAGTGAGATAACCCAGTCACAAAAGAACAGACATACTATGCAGTCACTGATAGTGGGATGCTAACCCCAGAGGCTTGCACTCCCCCAGAAACAACTCACAGACTGTATGAAGTCCAAGAAATAAAGAAAACAAAAAATATACATATATTTACAAACAAGAAGACTTTGACTGTTTCCATGTTTCGTTTTGGTTTGCATGTACTTTATGCTTATTGTAACTATTGGGTTTTCAATGTGTACTGTCGGTCCCTTGAAAAAAATCAAGTACTGACTAAAAAAAATATATTCACATGGTTTTATGTGAAAAATTATTTTAATGTCTGAAAAAACAGTACTGACAAAAAAGTATAATTTTAAGCAAAAAATGTTTAAAATCTGTACATTTATCTTTGTTTTGTAAAATAAAGTCGTTTAAAAAAAAAGCTCAGATGACAGCAGAGGCTGGCAAGGATGTGGAGAAAGAAGGACACCCCTCCACAACAATTGGTTGTACCAGCTTACTATACCACCACTATACCAGATGATGGTATATATACTTGGTACTTGGTATAGTGGTTGTATAGTAAACTGGTACAACCACTCTGGAAATCAGTCTGGCAGTTTCTCAGAAAATTGGATATAGTTTTACCTGAAAACCCAGTTATTCCACTCCTGGGCATATACCCCAAAGATTCTCCAACATACAATAAGGACATATGCTCCACCATGTTCATAGCAGTCTTATTTATAATAGCCAGAAACTGGAAAGAACCCAGATGTCCTTCAGTAGATGAATGGATACAGAAATTGTGGTACATTTTCACAATGGAGTACTACTCAGCTATTAGAATCAATGACTTTATGAAATTCCTAAGAAAATGGATGCAGCTAGAAAATATCATCCTGAGTGAGGTAACCTAGTCACAAAACATCAGACGTATGCAGTCACTGATAATTGGATACTAGCCCCAGAAATTTCTGAATACTCAAGAAACAACTTATAGATCATATGAAACTCAAAAAAAAAAAAAAAAAAAAAAGAAAAAAAAGAAAAAAAAAAAGGGCCAAAAAGTGGAAGCTTCAGTTTTTCTTAGGAGAAAAAAAAAAACAAAAACAAACAAACAAACAACAAAAAACAAAAACAATAACTGTATAGCACCCTCTCAGAGTGTGGTACACCTAGACCTTAAATCATTAATAACTCAAGAGCTAAGAAGATAGCCTTGTGGCAATTTTTGGTATTTAAAAATCATTGTTTAATCTTTACACACCAAGAAAACGTTGACTATTTCCATGTTACGTTTTGTTCTACATGTACTTTATGCTCATTGTAACTAGTAAGATTTCAATGCATACCTTTAAAAAATCAAGTAATGACAAAAATATATTTATGTAATGTTATGCCAAAATGCTTTTGAAAATATGTACATGTATCTGTTTTTTAAAAATAAAGTTGTAAGAAAAAAAAAAGATGATGATAGAGATCCTTAAAGAAGAACGGGAGGAAAAGCATAAAGAAACAGAAGCTTTTAAAGAGGAAACAAGAAAAACACTCAAAGAAATCAGAGAACTAGATGAAAACAGAACCAAAGAAATGAAGGAATTGAAGAAGGAATTTAAAATGAAAATGGAAACAATAAAGAAAACACTAAAAGGGACAAACCTGGAGGTATAAAACCTGAAGGAGAAATCAGGATTTACAGATGCAAGCATCTCCAACAGACTACAAGAGATGGAAGAGAGAATCTCCAGGGCCGAAGACAACATGGACAACATAGACAAAACAGTCAGAGAAGATGCAAAAGCCAAAAAGCCCCTAACCCAGAATGTCCAGAAGATCCAGGACACAATGGGAACACCAAACCTAAGGACAATAGGAATAGAAGAGGGCAAAGAACATCAACTAAGAGACACAGTTAATATCTTCAACAAAATCATAGATGAAAACTTCTCTAATCCTAAGAATGTGCTGACCATGAGCATAAAAGAAGCCTACAGAACTCCAAAATAGAGTGGTCCAGAAAAGAAATTCTCCCCCAACACATGATAGTCAAAATGCCAAGTGCCCAAAGCAAAGAAAGAATACTAAAAGCAGTAAGGGAAAAAGGTCAGGTAATATATAAAGGCAGACTAATTAGAATCACATCTGACTTCTCAACAGAGACTATGAAAGCTAGAAGATCCTGGACAGATATTATGCAGACCCTAAGAGAACACAAGTGTCAGCCCAAGCTGCTATACCCAGCAAAACTCTCAATCACCATAATGGAGAGACCAAGATATTCCAAGACAAAACTAAATTTACATAATATCTGACCCCAAACCCAGCACTACAACGAATTATGGGTGGAAAACCCAATACAAGGAGGGAAACTACATCCTAGTAAAAACAAGAAAACTCCTAAGCAAGAAAACCAAAAGAAGATAGACACACAGTCACAATTCTACCTCTAAAACAAAAATAGCAGGAAATAGCAACCACTATTCCTTAACATTTGTTAACATAAATGGACTCAATAAAAGATATAGGCTATCAGACTGGATACATAAACAGAATCCAGCATTTTGCTGCATACAGGAAACTCATCTCAGAGACAAAGACAGACACTATCTCAGGGTAAAGGGTTCGGAAAAAAACCTTCCAAGCAAATAGCCCCATGAAGCAAGCTGGAATGGCTATTCTAATATCAAATAAAGTAGATTTTCAACCAAAAGTTATCAGAACAGATAAGAAAAGACACCTTTTACTCATTATAGAGGAAATTTGTCAGGAGGAACTCTCAATCATCAACAAAAATGCTCCAAATACAAGAGCACCCATATTCATAAAAGAAACCCTATTAAAGCTCAAATATCATTACACCCCACACAAAAATAGTGGGAGACTTCAACACCCCACTCTCATCAATGGACAGATCATGGAAACAGAAACTGAACAAGGATACAGTAAAACTAGCAGAGGTTATGACCCAGTTGGAATTAATAAACATCAAAGAACATTTCATCCTAAAACAAAAGAATACACCTTCTTCTCAGCACCTCATAGCACCTTCTCTAAAATTGACTATATAATCAGTTACAAGAGAAGCCTCAATAGATATAAGATCATTGAAATACTCCCATGCATTCTATCAGATCACCATGGTCTAAGGCTGGTTTTTAATAACAACAAAGACAACAAAAAAAGCCATATACACATGAAAACTAAATAATGTTCTATTAAATGATAGCATGGTCAAAGAAGAAATAAAGAAAGAAATTAAGAGTTTTCTAGAATTTAATGAAAATGAAAACACAACCTACCCAAACCTATGGGATGCAATGAAATAAGGACTGAGAGGAAAACTCATAGGTCTGAGTGCTCCAAAAGGAAACTGGAGAGAGCATACATCAGCAATTTGACAGCACAGTTGAAATCTCTAGAACAAATGGAATCAGATACACCCAAAAAAGTAGATGGCAGGAAATAATCAAACTCAGGGTAGAAATTGTCCAATTAGAAACAAATGAACCATTCAACCAATTGACCAAACCAAGAGCTGGTTCTTTGAGAAAATTAAAAAGATTTATAAAACCTTAGCCAGACTAACTAGAGGGCAAATAGAGAGTACCAAAATTAACAAAATCAGAAATAAAAGTGGAGACATAACAACTGAAACAGAGGAAATTCAAGAAATCATCAGATCCTACTACAAAAGCCTATACTCAACAAAGCTATAAAATCTGGAGGAAATGGATGAATTCCTAGACAGATAACACATACTAAAGTTAAACCAGGACCAGGTAAAACATCTAAATAATCCCATAACACCTAAAGAAATAGAAGCAGTCATCAAAAGCATCCCAACCAAAAGAAGCCCATGTCCAGATGGGTTTAGTGCAGAATTCTATCAGAAATTTTTTGATGACCTAAAACCAATACTCTCCAAACTATTCCACAAAATAGTCAGATGGAACACTACCTAACTCTTTTTTTCGAGGCCACAATAACCCTCATTCCTAAAGCACACAAGGACCCTACAAGGAAAGAGAACTTCAGACCAATTGCCTTGTAATATAGCTTAAGGTCTAGGATAGTGATTCCCGCAGATGTTTTCTTGTTGAGGATGGATTTAGCTATTTTAGGTCTTTTGTTATTTCAGATGGAATTGCACATTGCTCTTTCCAACTCTATGATGAATTGGGTTGAAATTTTGATGGGATTTCATTGAATCTGTAGATTGATTTTGGTAAGATGGCCATTTTTACAATGTTGATCCTTTCAATCCATGAACATGAGAGATCTTTACATTTTCTGAGATCTTACTCAATTTCGTTCTGTAGAGATTTGATGTTCTTGTCATACAGGTCCTTCACTTGCTTAGTTAGGGTCACACCAAGGTAATTAATATTGGTTGTGACTATTGTGAAGGGTATCTTTTCCCTAATTTCTTTCTCTGCATGTTTGTCCTTTGGGTAGAGGAAGGCTAGTGATTTGTTTGAGTTAATATTATATTCAGCCACTTTGCTGAACTTGTTTATCAGTTGTAGACATTCTCTGGTGGAATTTTTTGGGTCACTTAGTTACAATATCATGTCATATGCAAACAGTGGTGTTTTTACTTCTTCCTTTCCAATTTCTTTCCTGTGATTTCCTTTTGCTGTCTAATTACTCCGGGCAGAATTTCCAGTACTATTTTTATTATATAGGAGGAGAATGGGTAGCCTTGTCTAGTCCCTGATTTTAATGGGAATGCTTCAAGTTTCTCATCATTAAGTTTGATGTTGGCTATTGGTTTATTGTATATTGCTTTTATTATATTTAGGTATGGGCCCTGGATTCCTGTTCTTTCCATGGCTTTTAACATGAAGGTGTGTTGAATTTTTTTCCAATGCTTTCTCAGCATTTAATGAGATGACCATTTGGTTTGTTTCTTTGAGTTTGTTTATATGGTGGATTATGTTGATGGATTTTTGCATATTAAACCGTCCCTGCATCCCAGGGATGAAGCCTACTTGATCATGGTGAATGATTGTTTTGATGTGTTCTTGGATTCAGTTTGCAAGGATTTTGTTGAGTATTTTTGCATCAATATTCTTTAGTGAGATTGGTCTGAAGTTCTCTTTTCTTGTACGGTTTTTGTGTGGTTTAGGATTGAGGGTTATTGTGGCCTGGAAAAATGAGTTAGGTAGTGTTGTATCTGACTCTATTTTGTGGAATTGTTTGGAGAGTGGTTTTAGGTTGTTAATAAATGTCTAATAGAATTTTGCACTGAGCCCATATGGACCTGAGCTTTTTTGTTTGGGACACTCAAGAGAAGTATATGTCAAGAAGTAATCAAACTCAGAGCAGAAATTGTCCAAATATAAACAAAAAGAATCATTCAAAGACTCATTCAAAGAATCAAGAGAACCAAGAACTGGTTCTTTGAGAAAATTAAAAAGATAAACCCTTAGCCAGACTAACTAGAGGGCAAAAAGAGTGTATCCAAATTAACAAAATCAGAAAGGAATGTGGAGACATAACAACTGAAACTGAGGAAATTCAAGAAATGATCACATCCTACTACAAAAACCTATAATCAACAATGCTGGAAAATCTGGAGGAAATGGATGAATTCCTAGACAGATACCAGACACTAAAGTTAAACCAGGACCAGGTAAACAATCTAAATAATCTCATAACCCCTAAAGAAATAGAAGCAGTCATCTACGTTCTGTTTTATTAAACCTTGAATATGCAAATTGTACCTTAATATTTGGAACCAAAAAAAAAAAATGATGTGAATAACTGTTGAAATAGTAAGAAGCTCTAACATCATAGAGGAAGTGCAGTGAAGTAACCCCAGAAACATGGCTGGCTATTTAACTTATAATCAAGTCTTAAATACAGGAATGTAATTATTTAATCCCTCCTCTATGCTCAAGAAAACTTTGCTAGATGTGCTATGGACTTTTTGGATCTGTTTTTTAAACCAGTTTTACATATTTGATGTTTTGTTTCTTCATCCCACCTAATTATTTTCTCTAAATTTTCATTCCACATTTCTTCTATGAAAAACAATAGCAATCTAACTTCAGAGGGGGCTTCATGTTCTATTTCCCTGTAATGATGTTAGTAGCTATTCTTTGAGATGACCAATGTAAGAGAGATTAAAAACTGATGTACTAGAAAATTATAATCTGTCTTTTGTTATTTTGTTCAGTTCTACATATTCTATTGACCTGGTAGTTATATAGTCCTACAAATATGAAACTCATAGGAATGAATTTTGATTGGATTTAGTTTAATAGGCAATAAAAGCTCTCCCACTGATAATTATTTATATAATGAACAATGGCTGAGAACTAAATAACATTATTTTATCAAATGAACACATGAAATGGAAATGCCATTTTCTTTTTTTATTGTTTATTTTGTCACAACAATCCTATTTTAAATTATCTTATTTATCTCTCTGAAAAAAAACTGAATTCCACATTAAATAGTTTTTTTAAAATACTTTTTATGTTTGGAAATAACTCTCTTAGTATATTTATTATGGCTGAACTCAAAAGTTCAATGATTTATTAAACTGCTAGATGATCCATGTATACTTTTCATGAACTCTGTGAGGTAAAAGAATATCTCTCACAGTGAGAGGTGCCCTATTTAGTTTTTAAGGAACTAGTATTTGACAGCTGGAAAGGTTTTATTCAGTGGAAAATGATGCATTCTGATCAGCTCAATTTATCCTCTGTTTTTGTACAGCTGTGTAGGTTCAACTATGTCCTAAATACACATGTCCTCAATCCACAGAATATAACTCTGGGGCTGTCTCTTTGCCTCGTGACAGCAATTCTAACATTCTTGACTCTGTGGTCCTGTGTTATTTCAGTCACTGCCAATTCTGATCTACTTTCCTTCCACTCCTTCTGCTATTGGCTATTTTCTCTTACCTCCAAAATAAAATAATTACTTAAGGTTTGCTTTTACTAGCCTTTTAGCTTCTTTTATTCATCCTTCTGTTCCTTAAAGCCCTTACCTTGTGAGTAGCTTCATCCACCCCTATGACTCCTTTCTTATCATATCTTTAAACATACAGAAATGTGCCTTAAATCCTTGCAACTAATCTTCAACTTCCATTGTCTGGCCACATCACACTTTCTGGATATTCTGTAGATGGGTCCCACAATGACTTAGTTGTCAACTTAGTTGAATTGATACTTTGAAAATCGGTAAAGCATAATTCTGGATGTGTCTCTGAGAGTGTTTCCAAAAATAATTGACCAGAAATAAAAAAATCTGCCCAGATGAATGATACTACTGCATAGTTTGAGACCCTGGTTAGAGCAAAAGAATACAGGTATATATGTTTGTTCTTTCTTAAGAGTGTATTGCTTTCTTGCTGTTAACACTCATGAGTAATCATATTCAAGATTCCTTACTTGTGAGCATGAACTCATAACAATGACTTTCTGTGGAATTCTAGCCCTATATCTTCAGCTTATGTCTTTGGTCCCTCTTGTGCTGAAGCTTCTAGATTCTTGGATCAAGCACCCAACATATATATATATATATATATATATATATATATATATATATATATATATATATATATATATATATATAATGTTCTACCAGCTTGAGAACCTCAATTGAAGCATATTTTAAGTACAGCCTCAAGTAAGCACCTCTCACTTAGCTAGTAGTGGTACCTCACTCTTCCCCGTTGTGACTTGGATGCTATAATTTTTTCTCATTTGTCACTTCTCTCCACTTCTCTCTGTAATGGCTCACTATACCCTTAGTGATTTCACCTCTGACATTTTTTTTCTCCCTTTTCCTATCCCAAGTACTATACAGTATTATTTATGACACTGCAGCAGATTTGGTTCCAACCTCTTTATGAATCTCTGCAGTCATCTGTTCTAACACATTTTTCAATTTCTGATTTCTCAGCAACTGAATAATCTAGTCTAAATATCAAATGTCCTTTCCAGGCCCCCCAGCTTTGGTTTTTAGCCTCATTTTCATGGATGCCTGGGCCACATCTGAATTACTTTTTTCCAAACACGCCAGGTAGTTTAGAAGTTTATTATTATTTCAATGTTCTGTTCTTTCTGGTTATTTGCTCTGAATTCGTTTGACTTTTCACTTTCCCAAAGTCTTACTGTACTTCTTCTTTTGAATTTGCTGTTTCCTTCACCTAGAATAATATTTTCTTGGGCTTTACTATTGCAAACTTCTGGTTTAGATTCTCTCAAGGGTCACCTACACCTATTTTCCAGCAGTTAAACCATAGCTCAGCACTGAACTGCTTTACATCCAAACAGTTATTGCAGCTATAAATTCTCATGTCTCTCACATGAGATGGTAATACCTTTCTTTTGATTATTGGTCTTAATATCTAAAAATGTTCCTGTCATACAAAAATACTCCATAATATTGTTGTGTGAATAAATAAGTAAAAAGTTGTGTTATGGTTGACTCTCTCCCTCTCCCTCTCTCTCTCTCTCTCTCTCTCTCTCTCTCTCTCTCTCTCTCTCTCTCTCTCTCTCTCTTCTCACTCTAAGATATATATATATATATATATATATATATATATATATATATATATATATATATATGTGTCACACACATATACACACACTGATAACTGAAAATTTCTTTTGTGAAAATTGTAATCAATTCATAAATCTCTTTTTTGACTTAGCTAAATTATATGGCTTTGAGTGAAAAAGGCAAAAGCAAGGAAGTATTATCAATGTGATCTTGGAGACAAGGTCTGTCCATCTGATTATCAGCAAACTTTAGTGGGGAAAAATGAAGTGTGGAAGGGGAGAGTTATCTGAAAAGTCACGTTGATTTTTAGAATTCTGTTTTTTGTCTCATGAATTCAATACAGCCATTCACTGAATAGATACTTACCCTCTTCCCTATGACAAGTACCATGTGGAATGTTAAAGAAAAAAATAATAGTGAGCAAGCCGGATGAGAGCCTTGCTTTTAGGAATCTTACAGATTCATGTAGAAAAAGATATTATATATGATCACACAGTTGTATTCACAAGATGAAACCTGTTTCGAAAACCCAAGGCATTACATATTTTCATGTACTACATATTATCTCTAGGCCAGATTTCAAGTACGATTTTGATTTTTTCCTTTTATGGGGCACAGATTTTTTTCTCACACAATATAACCTGATTGTAATTTCCCATCATTTACCACCTGTCAGTTTCTTCCTACCTCCCCTCTTCTCTCCTCCCCTCTAGATCCACTCCTTTTTTTAATCTCTCACTAGAATAGAATAGGCTTCTAAGAGATAACAACAAACATGACAAAATAAAATATAATCAGATGTATATATTGAAGTCGGAAATAGCAACTCAACAGAAGGAAAAGAGTCCTAAGAGTAGGCACAAGAGTCAGAGATTCAGTCACTTCACAGTCAAGAGTCTTATGAAAATACTAAGCTAATAGTTATTATATATTATTGCTGCATATGATATATGCAGAGGACCTGGTACAGCCCTGGGTATATTTGGCAGGCAGAACAAATTTTAGGTCAAAGGTTTTATGGCTGCGTTTTCCACATTTCTCTTTCCATGCAGCCTGCAGAATAACTTCCCTTAGAGACTCAAATGTAGGTATAAAGGCTCTGTAAAGGTCCCAGCTTGACTTCTCCACATTCAATGAGTTATATGGGTGCTTTCCTCAGCAATGGGGCCCCACCATTAGTTTGTGGAGAGAAACCTTTTGTCTTCATAATAGGCTGGGTTGTTTGGGAATTTATATGAGATCCCCTTGGTCAACAACTTAACTGAATGTAACTCAGTTCCACAACTGGAAGCCATGTCTGGTAACAAGAGGTGGCCAGTTGAGACTCTTTATTGATCATTACTAGGAGTCCTTATTAGAATCACCTTCATAGATTTTAGAAAGTTTCCACTAAACTGGGTTTCCACCCACCCAAGTTCGACCCCTCAATTCCAGTTTGTTTTCCTGCACTCTCTCCTTCCATCCTACTCCCCACTAAACTACCGGATCCCTCTGGATCCTGTCTGTATTCACTCAGAGTCCTGCCCCTAAAACCTATTCTATTTTCATTTCTCAGGGTGATCCTTGAATTCCCTCAAGATCCCTTCTCTTTTCCTAACCTTTCTGTGTCTATGGATTGTATCTTGGTTATTATTTTACTTAAGGGATAATATCCACTTATAAGTAATACATAACATATTTACCTTTCTGTGTCTGGGCTACCTCACTCAGGATGACATTTTTCTAGTTCTATCCATTTGCTTGCTATTTTTCTTTCTTTTTTTATTAGATACTCTGTATTTACATTTGAGATGTTATCCCTTTCCTCTGCCATGCTCCCATCCCCTCCTGCTCCATTTGTCTTCTTGAAGGTGCACTCCCTCCCAATTACCCTCTTCACCCCATTGCCTTGGAATTCCCCTACATTGGGAAAATATTCCATCCCTGGACCAAAGGCATCTTCTCACATTAATGCCAGACACTGCTATCTTCAGCTACACATGCAACTGGATCAATAGGTCTCTCAATGTGTGCTCAAAAGTTGGTGTTTTAGTTCATGGGAGTTTTGGAGGGTTTGGTTGGTTGATAATGTTGTTCTTCCCATGAGGTTTTTGCTTGCTAATTTTATCATGTCTTTTAAAAATAATTTTTATTGGATATTCTATGTATTTACATTTCAAACATTATCTCCTTTCCCCACCTCTCCCATTCCTCATTCCCTTCTCCTTGCTTCCATGAAAATGTTTCCTCTCCCAACAACCAACACCCATCTCATTGCCCTGGCATTCCCCTACACTAGGAAAATGAGCCTTCACTGGAACAAAGAACTCTTCTCCCACTGATGCCAGAAAATGCCATCCTCTGCTACATATGCAACTTGAGCCATGGGTTTCTCCATGTGTACTCTTTGGTTGATGGTTTAGTCCCTGGAGCTCTGGGGTTCTGGTTGGTTGATATTGTTCTTCCCACAAGTTGCAAACACCTTCAGCTCCCTCAGTCCTTTCTATAGCTCCTCCATTGGTCATTTTTTTAACAGCAAAGCAATACTCCATTATGCAAATGTACCACAATTTCTTTATCTGTTTTTCTGTTGAGGGACATTTAAGTTCTTTCTAGTTTCTGTCTATTATGAATAAAATTAAAATGAACATGGATGAGCAAGTATCCTTGTGAGAAAAATCAAATGTTCTTTGGGTTTGTGTCTAAGAGTGGTATAGCTGTATCTTTTTTTTTTTTTTCTGCACATGAACATTTAATGTTGCATTATCCTTAATAGACAGTCAATGTGAATGCCTAAGCAGGAACTCAGTAAATCAATCTAAGAAAATCATGGTATATCCTTTCAGTGGAATATATTACTTAATAAGAAAATAAATGAAAAAGAGACACACAGTCTTTTCAATTACATGGTGAAAATGAGAGAAACCAGTTTAAGAAAGCCTATGTAATATATGATGTCAAGTAGATAACATTCTGGGGAAGGTAAAAGTACATAGAAGATATTGGTGGTTATAAAGAGTATTTTTGAGAGCAAAGGTATCAAAATAAGAACGAAGTATTTGTATTACATTTTTATATTATTTTCATTGTTTTATAATTTTATGCACTTATGTAATGAATTAAAAGATAACTAAGCCAGTCTGCATAGTAATGTAATAGTAAATACATATTGGTATTTATTTGACATTATCATCCCTATGTATAATAGAGTCAATCTTCATGTATGCGTTAGACATAAGTTTATAATAATGAATCAATATTACTTTACATGTATAATAATTGTATTAAACCAATGAAAGATATACTATAAGAACTCTATATGATCTGCCTACTTTATATATGTGTGAAGTGCTCTGATAATTGCATATCTATCTATCTATTTATTTATTTATTTATTTATATTTTTTAACTTTATTTTTAAAAAACAAAAATAAAAGAACAAATTTTAATGCATTTTGCATAAATGCATGCGAATACATTTTTGTCAGTGCTTGGCTTCTTTTTTTTTTTTTTAAGGTTTGATATTCTGCATTAAGGTCTTACTAGTTACAATGAGCAAAAAGTACATGTAAAACAGGATGTAACCCAGAATTAGTCAAAGTATTCTTGGTGTGTAAGGATTGAGTATAATTTTTTTTCTTGAACTTCACACAGTCTGTGAGTTGTTTCTGGGGTAGGCCGAGCTTTCTGGGGTTAGTGTCCAATTATCAGTGACTGTATATTATGTCTGTTCTTTTGTGACTGGGTTATCTCACTCCGGATGATATTCTCTAGATGCAGCCATTTTCTTATGTATTTGGTTAAGTCATTGTTTCTGATAGCTGAGTAGTACTCCACTGTGTAAATGTACCACAATTTTTGTATACATTCATCTACTGAAGGACATCTCGGTTCTTTCTAGCTCCTGGCTATTATAAATAGAGCTGGTATAGCTGTATCTTGAAGTAGATTGATTCACAGTTTTTGAGGAATTGCCCAATTGATTTTTATAGCAGCTATACAAGTTTGTACTCCTACCAGCTCAATATTCTTATCATCATGAGCTGTCACTTGTGTTATTGGTCTTAGCAGTTTTGACAGGTGTAAAATGGAGTCTCAGTAGTTTTGTTTTGCATGTTCCTGATGGTTAAGGATACCAAACATTTCTTTAAGATCTCAAAGTTTAATTTTTCATGGGACAGAACATCATCTGTATTATTAAAATAATTTACATATAGTAAGTCTACTTGAGTAATTTAAGCTTCTTTATAATGTTCAAACATAGAATAAATTATTTTAAGGTTGGAATCATGATTTTCAAGTTCTGAGCTCTTTGGCATTTGGGTTGGGGTGGAGAGAAAGCATAGAGAAGAGGTGAATGTATAAAATTGTATTAAGTTATTTTAACTCCTGTTGATAAATTCATCATTGTACAGTTCATTCTATTCCTAATTAAGAAGCTTTCTTTCTTATTAGAATAAACATTCCATTTAACCACATGCAAGAACCAGTGCACTGTATAATGCTCTGTTCCGCTTCAGGAAACCTGGTAATGAAAAGTAGAGGGTTAGTTTTGTCACTCAAAATTTTTTTCTGTTTATATTCTGGGATTTACTCAATGCATACCAAGCCTAACTGGAAAGGGGTTGGGTAGAAAGTCTTGCTTTGCTGTCAGTGTATTGTAATATTTATGAGGTTGTCATGTCTCATCAGTCTGTATGGAAGCTATTCAAGGTTTCCCTCTACAACCACCAACTCTTATACTTGGGTAATTTTTTCAGGTAACAAATGTTCCAAGTCTTTTATTTCCTTGTTCTAATACCTAGATTGAATAAACCACTGGAGGTAGGGTTTTGTAGAGTTGTGGCTAATTCCTCAGAATTTCCCTAGTTATACTTTATCAGCATTTTGACCTAGAGTAGCCCCCGTTCAAGACAATAGGAAGAGATAACTGAAAACCCTTGGAACTATTACAGAGTCTCTTGTGACAGTCCTTTAAAGAAAAGGACACTTTCTGTAGACATGTTAAGAATGAGGTATCTGCTTCCTGATACTCCCTCCCTCTAATCTCCTACACTGAAAGGGAACAGACCATGGGATCCTTAAGAATATTTTGAAATTAATCACTTGGCTTTTTGTTTAAGGGTTTATAAGGTTTTTTTTAAACTGGGTTGTAGCACGTTAGAATTAGGGATGCTTATGTTTTCTTCATAGTCATCTTTGTTTCCCCATATAATAAAGATAACACAGAGATTTAAAAAGTTCTGCTTTATGTAGACCATTAGGATTTCACACTGTGAATGAATATTTTAAAGTCACTCCATTGAATTTTGTGACCATTTTCATGAAGTCTTAAATATTTGTAACTGTCTCTAGAAGTTCTGTGCTTAATTTGTCTTAGTCATCTGTGTGGCCTCAAAGACTCACTTCTCAGGCCTTCAAAGAAAGGAGAGGGAGCAAAGGCGGAACAAATTTCATAGCATTTTTGATGAGGGGAATCCCACCTCAAGGCATTGGCCTAAGGAGCCTTCAGTCATCTGGTGTGGCTTCTTAGAACAACATCTCCACGATCCAGAACACTGACCTCATCTTGGAGAAGCTTTGAGCTGAAGTGCCAATCTCCTAGTACATTAGCAAAAACTATGGATGAAGCAGAGTTTGTGCCATTCCTGGGGGGCAAAATTAAATTTCTAGGATCTCACATTGCTTGGTCATTTTAACCAAATACTGACTCAGTACTTTGCAATTACCAAGATAGAAATTGATTCGCCAAAATGTTTCTAGTAGTTAAATATCACAGAAAAAATTGAGATCCTGATTTGTTTAGACTGTGGGAAAGTAGTCAGTGTTTAATATTGACTCCTTTGATTTTCTAAATGAACAATGATGAGGAAGGGTGAAGGCTTTGATTCCTTGCCCATGGGACATGAGATGCGCTAGGCCTCTCCTAAATAAATTTCCATTAATTTTTGGGTATGCATTCTGAAGATTTATTTTTAAGAAAAAAGAGATGTTATTGATGTTCTCAAATTTAAATAAAGGTAAATGCTGCATATGATTATTAAATTTGGTCCATGTGGTCTCAATTGCAGTTCTTCAAGTCCACATTACTGGTTAGGTAGAGGAGGATGAAATCTTCAAGCACAGTGCCACCAGATAGGAGGTGACCAAATTCTTCAATTATCACACAAAACAGAGCCTCTTAATTATCACTGTGTTGTGAATTAATGCTTTAATCTGTCTGTATAGTTATAAGAAACTATGCTAAGATGAGTGGTTTATTACAACAGAAATTTGATCCTCCCAGTTTCAGGGACTAAGAAATCTAAGGTCAGGTCTGGTGTTTGGTAAAGCTCTGCTTGCTTGTTTATAGATGGCAATCTTTCACTGTATTTTCAATTATAGGCAGGCAAGAGAACTCACTGTGATCTCTTTTATAATGACACAAATACCATTTGTGAGGAAGATCAACTCTTAACATTCTGTCATTATCACCTTAATAATGACAATTTCAACGTTAAAAAACGAGAAACTCATAACTAAAGTCTAGAGAGTATTGTGAAATACTTAGCTAACAAAGCAGCATTTACATAACCTCCCACCGCAGGGACCATCTAAGAGGGTTTGGTTAAATTGTATGAGCCTGAGGTTGGAGAAGATCAGAATAAAACACTGTCTCTTGGATATGCCAGGACTCCTACAGCCACAGTGTCACCTCAGCTATGGTTCCCTACATAAGACCTGCATTAGATCAAGCCAGTCAGCATTCTGTCATGGAAGGGAGGCTCTCCTGATGCTCAACCCCTAACTGAGGAGCTATTGAAAGTTGCTTGCATTTGAGAGAGGATCATTTTTCTTTACGAGTATGAATCTCTGGCTGATACATCAAATCCCAGCGGAAGGCTTTACTTCCATGAGCATAAGAGCAGCTCAAATTTGAATCAGTGAGGATTTAAAAATGAAGATATTAAGCTACGAATGGTAGAGTGTGGGCTGTGGATGTGGGAGGAGTCAGGGGATGAATAGAAATAATTATTATGATCCCTTGTAGGCATATAATAATACTAAAAGTTGTCTGGGAGAATGTAGAGGCATACATTGGGTCTGTTGATTTAACCAAATTGTTGTCTTTTTCACTGAGATTTTGGGATTATCTTTACCACCTAAAGATGTCCTCATTGTCAGGAGACCTATCTTCAGTATATTTCTTTTAAGACCCAGTATAATCTTATATGTATCTCATATGAATCTACTCATGGAATTTATATGTGTACTTCTGACTGATGTACTAGATGCATCAAAAATATACTTGAATGTAAAATTTTCAGACTCACAAGGAGACTTTTTCTCATGGATGAGCTTAGGAGGATAAGGTTGACCTCTTAACAGTGGTGTGGAACTGGAAAGGAAGTGCTGATCCTGATACCGCTGTTTGTCTTAGAGTCAACTTCAGTCCTGTAAAAGAAATTCGAAGAAAAGTAACGGATATCTCTTTACTTCACTCATATGAAAAAGAAATTTTACTTTTTTCAGTGAAATGAATGTTCTGTTTCATGTCTGTTAGGGTTTGCAGCATGTTCACACTGTCTTTGGTTTGCTGAGCATCTACTTCACCCCAGGGCCTTCTCAACAGTTAAGACCTTTCTTAGTCTCTGGGGTTGGCACCATGGTCCTCTAGCTTCAGATCACTTTTGTCAGTTCAAAGGAAGCAACTGTTCTTGGATGATTCTTCTGTTACAAACTGGGGGGACTAATGCTCTTGGTTAGTAGTCTTTGTGGTCAGACTTAGGTCTTACTAAAATTTCTTCTTCAGAGGTACTGGTGGCTTTGACTATGTGTACAAGGAAATGAAATTCTGTTTTCACTAGAGATTTGTCCCAGGTGGCTTTGGTTAAGACACAAAAGTATCCAGCCTAGGAACTGACTCACCAATTCCTGTCAGCTCATACCACCATTTACCCTTGCTCTTCAAGACTCCTGTCTCTGTGAGTCTGACATACAAAAGCTATGGACTTTCCCTTGGCATTGTGGTTGAAAGAGAGGGCAAGCTTTTAAAAACATGAATGTGTCATCTACCTGAAGTTAAAATTAGAAAAGGGAGAGCTCTTTTATCCTTTTGTTAAAGTCTACATCAGTAAAATGAAACAGAAAAATAACAAAGGAGACACTACTCAATGTTCTTCTTGCCAGCATACTCCACTGCAACTCTTTAAAACATAGCTGAGATCCAGAGGTGAATTTTATCACTCCTTTAGCTTTCTCTGGAGTGTATGAGAAAATGTGTATTTTAGATTCATCGGGCTCTGTAAATTCTCTGTTCTCCAGAAGGAAAGCCAGGCAGATGCTGACAAGCCATCTAGAGATGGGTGTGGCCCCAAACAAAAGTCTGAGTTCAAGAGATTAGCTATGTCACGGAAACCTGGAGCAAGCACAAAGTAAATATTTGATAAGTACACCGTCCTACCTGCTTGCTCGATTGCTCTTTGTCTCTGTCTCTCTCTTTTTCACATAGGGACTTGCAGTAGTACCTTGAAATATTTATTGAGGTGATGGTAGTGGTAGTAGGAAGCTTTTCAGTCATTTAGACATCTGTGGCAATCAGGGATTTCAGAGACACCTGGATTACATTTTCAGCGGACACGTTTCCATAATCTTGTGATAAACTTGATGTCTATTTCAATTGTTCTCAGGATCTACATGGCCAGAGTTCTTCCTTGAACTTGTTGAATCACTATGTAAAGATCTCTCTTGCTGGAGGACTGAAGACTTCTCAGTGCTTATGTGAATTTGGTATTCTTGTTAAGGACATGTAGACAGTGACCTCCTGTTCTGGAGTTATTTCCATCCCAAGGATCTTGGCTCTGTAGTGTATCTTTTCCTTGGTTAGTGGTTAGTATAGGAGGATGGAGGTCAGAATTTTATCTTTATTTTTATCACTCTTCATTTTCTAGTTCCAGCTTGTAAGGATCTTAAATAAAGAAAGGCTAATCTCTCCCATTCGCATGACCTAGTTTGGATTCATCTGTATCCATTCACACATTTAAATATTATTATTTCCCATATACCCTGGACTTAGTTTCCATTTATCTTTGTTCTTGAATAATTTGACTAAATTTTCATTAAATCTTAGTCTTATTACAGGATCTTGTCTTTGGGGATGCAATACAACTTTGTTCTGCTCTGCTCGGTTCACCTCATCTCTGCTGATTTTTTAACATTCCCTCTGGCTCTTCTACTACCTTTGTGGTTGTTTGTTGGCTCATAGATGTTCAAGTTCTGACAGATTTATAACTATTCAGATTTTGAGCCCAAGAGTTAATGGGTAAAGCAACTTATTCAGGGTTCTTCATCTGAATCACAGCATAGAGACTTCGATCAGAATGATTCTTTAATTTATCCTAAGAATAAATTGTTAAAACAAGGCCTCGTGAGTTATGCCAGGTAATCACACAGACCATACTTAGATAAACTGATATAATTTACAGTGTTTACAAGGTATATTCAGATTTTACCTCTGCCTCAAGGATTTCTTAGACTTTTCTAGACTTTACTTCTCTGCTATTAATTTTTATAATACATTTTGTTGTTTGGTCAATTACTATATCCTGTTATCATCTGGTTCCTTGTGTACTTTAATTCTTTGACAGGATTGAAGAAATATTAACTTCATAAGGGCAAGTTCATTACTTGCCACTGAAGCTGAGTGCATTGAATTATAATGAGATGAACTGAGTTGATCCACACTCTACATTCTTCTTGAATGCCCTGGTTCTGGCACAAGAAGCCATCCCTTGACATTATGCTGTTTGGTAAATACACAAATATTTAATCATTTCTGTCTGGTTTTTGGTCAAACTAGGCATTTCTTATTCTCCGATCCTTCATGAAATACAACCTTTTCAACCATTAAGTCTTCTCCAAATGACCCCACTTTTCTCCATTGCTGTACTTTTATTGAGGTTGGGCTCATTATATCTTTTCTATGTGTGTGTGCAGTTTCTTCTGTTTCTTATCTTCAGCGCTAGTCTTTTGTAGTAGTTAGGTAAACAGTATAGATGTCCACAGTAAAAGAAAGCCTTGTTCCTTTGCTTCCCCTTCCCTCTCATTCAAGTCTAGCAGCCTTGTCACTGGCTCTGAGGGAACGGATGCCATGGAGATGGCATTGTGCACGTTGTCTGCTCAGAGCTCTGGCTGTTCTTAGAATGGTGAGACTATGTGCGGGAGGCCATGTTTTCTTTCTCATGCTGTAGCTCCGATGAACCAGACACAATGGCTCTATGAGGGAGTCCATAAGCAGCATGTGAGTGAAGCCGTCCTAGACAGTCTAGTTGACACTTGAACACCAGGCCTTTGGTCTGTAAGAGTAAAATAGAAGCTGCAGACAGATGCCTGTCTCTCAGAGCTGCCATCAGAATAAAAAAGCAAACTAAGTGTTGTAAACTCTGAAGGCTTCAGGGTCGTTTAACATGAAGCACAAACTAAGTTGTAAGTGATAAAAATTGGACAATTTCTTGCTTTTACTCAAGGCTGAAAATCCTCCCCAATTTGTTTTGCTAATCAAGCACTCAGGATCTGTCCTTCACTCATGAATCTCTCTAGCTTGCTCCTCTTCCAGTGCGACACTTGAGATTTCCCCTGTGCATTATCTCCTCTTTCCATTCTGTTGATCCCCTGGGAAGTCTAATCTGTAGACACTTCTCTGTGTCCTCCAGGTAATTCATTATTAATCCTACCACTGGACTTTGATGTAGACAATTAAATTTCTACGCTCTAGGGGGATTGTGAACATATTGACACCAAAGTTTATTTCTTACACTTTGTAGACATATGAATCAGGTCTTAGCAGTGAAAAGTAAAAACATGACATGAGGTGGTGTGTAAAGTTCATGGCCACCTCTAACCTTCGAAAGATCAGTAAGTCAATTATTGGCTTTTAATCTAGTCATTTTCCTGCCTATGGGTTTTATTTCTCTCATTCTTAATGAGTTTCTTTATAAATGTTATAGATTTTATTGTCATAAAAAGCAAGAAATTTGAGTCTTTATTTTATAACAATTATTAATTTAACTACCATGGTTGCATAAAACTATCTTACTGTCAAACTGGTATCTTAGAGTTTCACAGTTCTGAATCCATACGTGACAATTTCATCTGGCTTGGCTTCCTGAAAAACAATTCTTCAATTTGTTCTTAAGTGTCCATATGCCAGGCTGTGCCTAATATAATGCGATTTTTTTTTTCAGATTTCTTGAAAGAAACATAAGTTTAATAATTAAAATCTCTTTTTTTTCTGGGCTGGGGAGATGACTCATTAGATAAAGGAACTTGCTGACTTGCTGCCAAGCCCGATAGGTGACTTGAGTTTAATCTTTGTGGCCTACATGATGGAAGGCAAGAACAGACTTCTACAAGTTGTCATCTGACCTCTACATAAATGCCAAGATATGTGCATGTACAAAAATGCACACACACACACAAATAAGTAAAATAAGAAATTGTTTCTGATATGTTAAAGCAATTACTGTCTTTTGTATTAAATAAAAAGATTGTCAAACCCAATCTGCTAATCCATTTGATTCATTTTGTTGAATAAATCACACAAGTGATAACATGAAATCATTATTAGAGGTGTGTGGGACCGTGAGAGGCACCCTGGTTCCTGGCTGAGCTAAGGCTTGAAACCCCGGCGATCTTGAAGGGACAGTAGGCATTCTGCATGATTCCCAGGCACCAGGCCTCTATCACTAACTGCATCTCTCCATAGATTTGCAGCCACCAGTCACATAAGGACAATGCCCCAAGTCCCTTCACAGGTAGAAGATATGACCAGTGGTCATGTAAATGCAAGACAGAGCTTCACTTTAATGAGATACAGGCTGAAGGACTTAGCCAATAAACAATCTTTCCCAACCATTCCTCCCTGCCAAAGGTATTTAACCTTAGGCCTTCCCTGAGAGGTGGGGTATGGTTCTACCCATCGCCTTACCGCCATGACAATAAATGCCTTAAAACTATGGACTGTCTCTTCCCATCAGGATCAGGCATAAGGAGCCGAGGAGAAGGCCTATCGTACTACCTTCTTATCTGTCATAGAAGGTCTCTGTGCTCCCAGCCTCTGCTGCTAGAAAGCCAAGCCAAGCCCAAGCCAAATGCCACTGACAAGCCAAGAACTCCCCTGTGATACCAGCTGGAGCTCCCCTCTTCTCCCCATTTCCAGTCCTAGGTTAGATCTAGCCTGTGGTTCCCCACTCTGTTCTCAGGTCTTCCACAGCATCCAGCGGCGCCTGTGTGTTCAACAGTCTGAGAACCTGACAGCCCCAGCCTCCTTGTAGGCCCAGGGACCCCCAAGTCAGTTCCAGCTATGCCCTACATCTCAGACTGTGCTTCTCCCCTCACCCCCAGAGCATTGTTCCGAGGCTTCCCCACAGTTGGACACCCACCCTGTGTGGGATTAGAGCAGTCCAGTTCTGCATCCTGCGCTCCCGAGAGTCTGTGCCATGTGGCAGAGCAGACACTGGACCCCACCAACCCTATAGAGATGGAAATGTGTGAGAAGTGAGAATCCAACCAAAATAAGAGAAATTAAAATTCCTTGCGTTGCCACCCTCTTAGCGAAAGAAGAGTAAGGGAGATAAACACACAGCAAACATAGCCACCTTTTCCACAAAACAGGCAAGCCTGAGTCAGCCAACGTGCAGAGAGTGATGTGAACGTTCTTCCTGGAAATCAGGTCTGGAAACAAAGAAGGGAAGTGACTTACAGAGCTACCCAGCACTCTTAGCTCAGCAGATGAGGATAACGATGAGAAAGTGCCTGTATTTTAGTTGTTAAAATCAGTATGACAATGATGATGGCATAGTTTAAAACTCCATTTTTGGTTGTTATGTTTGGGCTTCCTTTCAAGTGTTCCCTAGCAAAGTTATTCTAGTAGTAACTTGGGGAGATGGGGTTTTAGAAATGCTAAATACAAGCCATGCTGTTCTAAAGACTTGAATAAAAAGAAGAGTTATATTCTCTGACCTAATTATAAGGGAGGGTGATTGTTTGGATAGAGCATCATAGTTGATGCTGATGTTGAATAAGACAATAAAATCATAATGCGGATGGTACTCAACAAAAGTTATTTTTATTGTAATATAGACTTAATGCAGACTCAAAAAGAAAGCATGCTTTCCCCCTAGAAGATTTATTTCTTTTGACTGTCTCTGAACTTGAATACACCAAACCTGACAAATAACAGGAGCACAGCAGGAAAGGGGGAAGCTAAAGTTTGTTCCATGATAATCACCCCGGCTCATCCATGGAGACTAATTTTAAGAAATAGAAGAAAAATAAAATCGTAAGTAACAGAGCAAAAGAAAGCCAAGGTTGCTAAGGTTACACAGAAAGCATCAGGGTTTGTGACCATGTTTATTAAGGCTCCATTTTCAGTCCAGACTAAAACGAAACACTCTCTGGTTCTACAAAGGAGAAAAATGAAACACGCTGCCCTATCTCAAGGGTGCTATGTGCAGAGCACTGTCTACTCGCGGCTGGAGCGAAAGAGTGTGTCTAGAAGGAGCAGGCACTAAGGCAGTCTTTCATGGGTAAAGGATAAAAATTGAACAATGGACCTCTGTGGATGGAATATTTTGGCAGTCATTCGTATTGATGAAGGACCATTTTGAAAGAGAAACGAGTAATGGAAGTACTAACAAATAGGCCTGGAGCCGTAAAGGACAGGCATGGAATGAGAGCAATGCTGGCTGAGTCTTTCTGCAGGTTTCTCCAGTAGCACCAGCTTCTTTAATCAAGTTCTGCGTGCGTGGGAACGCTGTGTGATGCAAGGAGACAGTCTGGAGGAAGAGTGAGGTCAAGATTTATCGAAACCCTGAAAATCCTAAAACCGGCAGGAACAGAACATTTCCTTCCCTGCTCTGGGCCTGCACGTCTTGGTTCAAGTACCCAGAATGACCCACCTCTGCCATCCTGGAGATAGTAACATAGTTTAGTGACAAAACTACACCTTTAACGTCCTCTCTCCCTATAAGGATTCATCCAGCAAGCGCCTGGAATCTGTCTTCATGCAAATGAACTGTTCCCTGTACCTCGGCCCCAGCCAATAATGCGCACTCATCCTGAAAGCCCCTACTCACTCCTTAAGGCTTATATAGCTCTTGTTACTCACAATAAAAGAGGGTGGCGTCACTGAAAATCAGTCTGAGAAGGTTGTTTCTCCCTGGCACTTTCAGGTACTCACCACCGGCTGAGATCCTAGAACCCACCCACCTGTGTCAGCTTTGTCCCTTTAAATCAGGCCCTGTGCTCATCAGCGACAGGGCACCCAGAGGGCCGAAGCAGAAGCAGACCCTGGCCAGCAGTTCTGAAACATGGCAGGATAGGCTGTGGTATCCTACATGGAGTTGCTGCATAAATATGTAGACTGTAGTTCAGATCCCGACATTTTATACCAAAGTGTTCCCCCCTCCTCCAGATTTGTAGCCCCAGCTGAGGGGACAGACAAGAGAAAGGGGCTTATTGGCTTCCAGCCTACCTGAGAAAATGTCAGAGAAGCCTTGTCTCAAAGGAAGGGGTGGATAGAAATAAGGGAGTACACTGATGCCACCTTCTGGCTTCTACATACAGCTCCACGTGTTTGTCTGTCTGTCTGTCTGACTGTCTCTCTGTCTCTGTTTGTGTCTGTCTGTCTCTCTCTCTTTCTTATACACACACCTACACACACTAAATATTTAAATTAGAGCAAACCCTGGCAAAATAAAATCTCCTACATTTTCATACTTCCAAGGTCTCAGTTGACACACGTGCCCCACTGAATACCAAAGAGGGAAGAAGAGAGAGTTATCGTGGAAAGTCCTGTTAGGTAGCTCCAGATGAACATCTTCAGAGCCTGGATTGAGTGTGAACCTGAAAGTCAGTGACAGTAAGGCATCTGCTGTCTCAAGGAACAGGGTCTGTGTGGGAGTACCTACTTCCCGGTGCGGTAATATGGATCAGAATTGTCTTTGGAAGGATGAAGGGTGTAGAACCATGCCTGACACAGAGTGGTACTGCGAGTTGTTAGGGAAGCCTGTTTGTTGTCTGTATTTCATATGAATACTTATACTGTTGTCAATTCTTAGTAGTGAGAGTTACTCCTAGACCTTATCCTTGTGAACTGAGCATACTGTTTGTTTTGATGAAGTAGCACTGAAACCCCACATAGAAACTAGAAAACGGAGGGAAAAAATCCAGATTATTTCTTGACAAATGAGAACTTCCAGCTCCAATGTCAACTAAGAGATGAGATTAAAAAAAAAAAAAAAAACTTGGCTGATTTTTTTTTCATTTCACTAAAATACAATTTCATTATTTCTGTCTTCCACATCCCCCCTTCCCACCCCTCTCATGTGCTCCTATTCCCTCCCAAATTTAAGGCCTTTTAAAGAAATGTTTGTTGTCACATGTACATACAAACACAACCTGTTGAGTTGACTCAGTGTTGCCTGAATGCATGTGGTCCTACAGATGACTATGTAGTATTGGATAACCAATCAGGGGACTCATCCCTGGGAAAGGCTAATTGTCTTGCATCTTGGCAGTTAATTCCTTTCAGCTCTCCATCTAGAGGTGGGGCATCATGAGATTTTCCCATCTGCATTGGCATGTCAACTGGTGATGAGCTCTTTCTGGCTTTGTTTAGATATCCATGGACCTTTAACGACAGTATAAAACTGTACTTTGTTGTCTTGTTCTGCAAATGAAAAACAGCACAAGTTTCTCTAAGATTTAACTAAACTTAAAGAATGATTTGCACATACAAACAGTTGATCACCACAAAGTGCTTGGTAGCTTACAATGCTGTGCACCCCCATAGGTTGCTATAGCTACGTAACAGGTACCTATAATCAAAGCGACCCTCACAGTGTTGTTATGAGCTCATATTGTATGGAATACCTTAGATCGCTGAAGCCTGCTCATTATATTGAATGAAGGCTTAGAGGTTAAGAAATTTACATTGGGTCACACAATTAGTAGATAGCACTAATGGTATTTCATTAATACTCCTAATATCTGTTTTTATAGACGCTATACACACCACCTTTCAGTAAGAAATACAAGCATGTACAGGTAGTTGATCTCTAGGAAGGCTGCCAACCAGTGGATCAAAGATACTGGTGACTGATCCTCTGAATGCAGAAACTCAGAGGACTTTACTTGGTAGTTCTGAGCTACTTAAACAAGGCTATTTCAGTTCTCTGTGCTGCGTGTGCAATATCCTGACTCGCCCTTTCCTTAGGGAAAATAGGGAGCAAAATATACGTAGAAACGAGCCGTTTGTAGTTTCGCCAAATTTGGCAAGGATGGTGATCACAGCCTCCTAGCAGAGGAGGAGCCCTTCCCTGCCAGTAAATGAGTGACTTTCAAAAGTCGGAAGAAAGGGTCCTCTGTGCCTACCTGACAGCCTGCTTCAGCATGCACGGGGTCTCTGTGAGTAAAAGAAAAGCGACGTGTTAATAGAGGTTAATAGAGTCGGAACAAACCGCAGACCGACCCTGCGTTTGAAAATAAATAATTGTCAATGAAATAGAGCCTCCTGAGTCAGAGGATGTGACATCCTCATTTGCATGATTCAGAATGGCAGTGACGCCACAGGCAGCCAGTCCTGGGGAGGAGTTCCTGAACATGGAAATACTGAACAATTGAATGGCCACCGGAGCTGGCACAGAATGAATTGTCTTAGATAACTGGAGCCTGTTCCATGGGCCCCTGCACAGGAAGTTGGTGGCTATCAGAACTCCACAGTAGGTTATTCCTGTTACCGCCCTCCTGTTTTCTCTGGAGGCTGACAGCAGACAGTTCTGTGAGGTGAACTGAAATAATGCTGGGCTTCTTTAAAAAAACATAATGCTTTTATTTATCTATAGAGATTTTCATATGTGCATACAATGTATTTTGATCGTATCCACCCTTCCATTCATCCTCCCATCTACTTCTGATTCAATCTTCAACTCCAACCCCTTCCCAACTTCATGTCCTCTATTTTCTAAATATTTCACTAAGGCCAGTGCTGCCTTCACATGCATGAGTGTTGAGCTATCCACTGGAGCTTGCTCAACCTACCACAGGCCACATCCCTGAAAATAAAACAGACTTTACTTTCCCTAGCAACCATTCATTGTCAAGAGCTCTTCATCTGGGAACAGGAGTTCATGAAGCTCTCCCATACTCCATGGGAGACTGGGAACTGAGTTGATCTTCTTCAGGTCGCATGTGGGCAACCACAGGTGTGCGACATCATGAATGCCATGTACTTTCAGGGTCAAAAAAACACTACTATCCAGTGTCCCCGTATCTATAGCTCTTATATCTTTCTTCTTCATCTCCTGTCATGCTCCCTAAGCCTGTGTGTAGGCTATGATACAGATGCTCCGTCTATGACTGAGTTACTTCCTAGATACCCGTTCTCTGAGCTTTGATCAGTTGTGAGATATTGTGTTAACTACTGTCTACTACAGAGAGAAGCTCCTTTGATGAGTTCTGAGAGCTGCACTAATCTGAGGGCAGCGGCTGCTTACTTCAGGGACAGTGTCCAGTCCTTAGAAGACCACATCTGTCTTTGGAAGGTCTCACGTAATCATCATATTGACCACAGTGAATTTTATAACTTGGCTGCAGAAGTAAAGAATAAAAGGCCTTTACAGAATCCATGAACTTCATCCAGTATGAAGGCTGATTATCTACCTTGGGAAAATGATCTCATGTTTCTATGGCATTCTCAAAAGAGACATTTGAATGCTAAAAGTTATAATGATGATCTTGCAATTATAGTCTAGAGATGATAAACAGACCTTTGTTACATATTGTAATCACATAGAATATTAAAAACTAGGCTCTGCTAATAAAGTGACAGCATTTTACTACTGAATATAAAACACTCCAATCTTCCATAAATACTTTTAAAATTAAACCTTTTTTCATGCATTTTATTTTGATCACATTATTTTCCTTCCTCCCCAACTTCTTCCAGATCCTTCTTACCTTCTACCCACGAGGTGTATCAGCCATACACAAGGACAGGTCCCATGTCCAGGAGCAGGCCAATACAAAATAAATTATATATTTTTCCTGCTCTGGATTCTTTTGTTTTTTGACTTGCTGAGTTAGTCTTTTTTAATACACAGAAATTTGCCTTGCTGCCTGTGTAGACCCAGCTCCTGTCAGGCCACTGATGTAGCAGATCTCTTGCTCAGACTCCACTGCCTAAAATCTTTCTGTGATTTGGAGTGTAAAGGGACCAAGAGAAGAGCTCTTTCTGCTTAGAATGTAAGCCTCTCTGTTGTAGTAGGATTTAAAAATCTCATCTGTGCATTGTCATTTGTAAGGGGTGTTCTTCGAAGATGAAGTGATTCTTGAGTGTCCTGGCTCCTGAATGGTGCTTTCTGATGGTTGAATGGGGCACCCCTAACCTCTAAAGAAACCCACTTGAAACCTGCCAGCACATAGACTCACACAAGATTCTTCTCAAGCCAATAGAAGCAAAACTCCTTACACAGAGATGCCACTCTCTATAGTCCCATCTAATGTGCAAATATGACATATTTGGGGATCATATGATACCACTTCCAAAATGCAGTAGATTTACTAAACATGGGTCAAACAAAGGGGCAGTCATGCCAGGAGCCATATGAATAGGAAGAAATGAGTACTCTGGCTTCATTTCCGTTTGTGGTGTGGTGACAATTGAAATCAAGTATCTTCATCAAGAGAGAACCTGTGAGGGCTGTAACCATAGCCCGCCCAGTTCTTCTGCTCCTTCCTGTGATGATTCATTAAGTAGATGTCTGCTGCCAAAATATCACTGTTCTGGCTCTGTTAGCCCCTGTCATTGGGCAAGCCCAAGTGCACAGTAGGCACCGGAAGACTCAGAAGCAGGTATTCTGACGTTTTTCTAAAGGTGACTTTCTTCCTTGTAAGCCAATGCCACAAGAACAAATTTGTTCACTTTCCATCGAGCTGTGAGGACAATAGAAGAACGTTGCTAATGCTGACATAACTGAGAATGAAAACACATTCTGCGTTGGCTTTGCCTAGCCCAGAATAGCTTCCTGTAGAACATAGACCATCTTGGAGAAAACACACACACACACACACACACACACACACACACACACACACACACACACACTTCCTTGTTGTTGAGAAAGGTTACTTAATTTACTTCTGCCTAAAAGAAGTTACTTAACAGAAGCTTAGATGATAAAACATCTTGTAACTTCCAACAGGTTGGCATGAAACACAACGTGTATCTCAGGGTGTCCTTGAACTCACGGCCATCCTTTAGCTTCAGCCTCCTAAGGCTAGGTACTTACAGGGTTAGGTCACCATACTCAGTAAGAGAAAGCCCAGTTTTAACTACAATTTTATTGACACACAAAACAAGAAGTTGACACATTAAAGATCATGTTTAGGTAATCTTACATTGCTAATTCGTTAGTAATTCCATTTTAAATAGGCTGGCCTACACTCTGTATTATAAGAAGACTCTCAGAGGATGTAAATGGATTTATATCAAGTTTGAGAAGCCCTGGATTCTACTGAGCAGCCTTGATACTATTATCCAAGAATAGTTAACTAACCTAGTCACCAAGCGTGAGGCTCTAAAGAAACAAAGACATTCCTGTGTCTTCTTCAGCTGACACTTTACAAATGCTCTACTTAGCTCTAGTGAAATACACTCACTGACTTGATATATTTGTTCCTCCAGTACTAAAAGTCTGATATAAATAATATAAACTAGCAATCTTATGGGGAAGAGATTGGTACTATCTGATTTTTTTCTTTCTAAGTCAGTCGACCAACTGTAATTAAACCTTAAAAAACTAAGTCATGTGCTGGTTTCTTTACAAATATCTCTATGGATTTACAATGCAGGTGTAAAATATATAAGATGGCTTCCCTGTTTAATCAGAAGACCTATGTGAGAAAAGAAATCCACACCCCACATTCATTTGTGTCAAATTGGTACGTATGTAGGTTTTGGTTGTGTATAACAACATGCATGTGCGTGTGCTGTACTTTTTTCTCCCTGGTTCTCTTACTGATGGAACTTTTGTGCTGAACACATTGAATGCCAGATAAAAATTTGTTATGGTTTTTACTACATATATTCCTGGATTTCTTCCCAGACCACTGAATTTGGATGGGGCCTGGAATATATATTTTAAAAGCCACCTGGCAGTCAGCAAGGCTTGGAAATGATTGAACCAGAGGATTCTGGGGGACCAGCCAGCATATAACATTAAGAGTATCTAGCAGGTTTAGGTACTTAAAATAAATGACTAGTTTGGTATTTATTTAAAATAACTAAATTGTTAATTGAGAAAGATTAACTAATTCACTTTGACTTACAGACACATTTGCTAAAGAATTTCTAGAATACACACACACACTCACACACACACAGATCACTCAGCTGGTTCTACAGATAATCTTTGGGAAATGGTTTATATTTCCTGGAATGGTATTTTTGAAAAAAAAAGTTTCCCTAGGGTTGAACCAGCTGTTCTCCCTGGAAAGTCAGTCTGTAATGAGGAAGATAGATAGAGTCATGAGACAGTGATCAAAATTAACCTGAATCACTTCTGAATGTTTAAATTCTGCCAATACCCTCCACAGACCATCTTAGAGACACCTTTTCTATGGAAGGAATAATTCATTGTAGTGATTTCAAGAATTATTTACAAACAATGTTCAACCCAAACAAAGAGGCATGGAGGTTTTGAGGATGCTTATATGTATTTACACGGGAAATGAGCTTAGGGGTGGTTTAATTTTTGAGCATGCTCAGTTCCAAGCCTCATTCCTGGGGAGGCTCAGCTTTAGGTCAGAGATCTAGAAGGAGAGACAGAAGACATGCTCTTTTGTGTATGATCAGTCAAGATTAAAGAATACAAACTTAGTCACAGTGGAGGACAGGAGCCTCTCAGATATGCTCAGATTTTTCCAAAATGTTTTTTGCTGAAACAAAAGCTAAAGATACTTTGAGGTTATATTACTATACTGACTTGCCTTTTGGAATTTGTTCTCTCTAAGCTATTGTATACTGATATGATTTATTCCCCATTTACTGAGAATAAGGTCACTCCTGTGAAGATGCTCATAGCTAGATGGGGCTGATGTTTATCCTAGTTACACTCTTTAATGCCAGTAGGAGACAGGCTTCAGGATCAGGAAGAAGAGCCACCATAGTTTGAGTTTCTCTTGTAATCATTTTATAACACTTTAAAAACATATGTAATTATATTCTAAACCACAAATAGAGCGGTAAAATTAACCTCCTTGATTTGAATTGTCCAGAAAGTATAGAGTTAATGTTCTGGGGGAATGCATGCCAGGCCACAATTAAGCAAACATGCTAATTGGATACCATAGAAGATTTACTTAGTATTGCATCTAGCAGTTAAATTGTATTTCATTTTAAGTCTGGTAAGCCACAGGCAGCACAGTAAGACTTTAGAATACTAAAGCTAATTGAACGAACAGATCAATAGGAAAACACCAATAAAAATCATTTATTGCTTGACTCTGCTGATCATTAATTTTGTTATCATTTTTCCCCTTGTTGTTAGTTTTTTAAAGTGGGGTCTCCAGGACACTGGCTGTCCTGGAACTTGCTTGCAAGAACAGGCTGGCCTCAGCCTTATTGAGTTTTATCTGTCTCTGTTTCTCAAGTGCTTGGATTAAAGGATTATGTAAAAGTAACTTTTCTTCACCCTTTTCTAGTTCTTTCTGAACCCTGACTGGCTGGTTCTATTTGATTCAGCTGTTCTGGCTCAAATTCCTTTCCAAGCTGACTGATTCAAATCAGCTTTGCTCAGCTTCTGACTGGATTGCTCTGCTTGGCTTCAAACTAACTGGCAATTTGTTCTCATCCTCTGACTCCTTCTCATTCTCTGGCTCATTCTGTCTTTACTTGCAACTTGTCTCTGAAGAGCTGCATCCTCCCTTTCTCTGTCTCTCTGTCTCTCTCTACCCACACTGCTCTCCTTCTGCTCCTAGACTCCACTCTCTAAAGTTGTCCCCTTTCTGTCTGTTCTTGAGAGAGTTGGACATATTCTATCTCTGACTCATTCTTTTAAATCTTTCTCTGATTCATCACTTTGCCCCATATTTAGATGCCACTTTCAAAGATGGCTGTTTCCTTCTATAAACTAACCTTACTTTCATTGTTTGGAGTTAAAGGTATGTACTAAGGGCATGTCTATATTCTAGTCATATCATGCTGTGCAATTCAGGGAATGGTTTTATTCTATTGGGATTACGTAGACCTAGAAGGTCTTTGAATATAATCCTTGCCAGATCAGACAAGTTGCTGGACTAAATTACCCTATAGGGGTATGTGACTCTGTATGGCCACATCTTTTGTTAACCTTAGTATGACCCCTGGTTCTAGTTCACAGGACCAAGCATTTGTAAGATTGCCCAATTCTTCTGACTCTTGTTCTTTCTGTTGATATAATTAGTCCAGGGACTCAGATTCACATGATAGAAATCAATTCTGATGTTAAAAATATAAAACTGTTGTTAACTAGGATAGATAGTTCTTCCAGTTTCTCAGGAAGCTTTGTATGATTAGGCATCCTTGGCTAACATGTGTTTCAAAATGAGGACTTATTTTAATCTATCAGAATTCTAGTGTTAGCCTGTATAGATATATTATATTAGCTTTGAGGTCTTATGACTGAGATGAAACCCCTGTCCACAGCCTATCAGGGTCTTGCTATGACTTTTAAATCTGCCTCTTCTCTACATGTGTTGAGTTCTATGAGCTGACTCAAGGATCAGTCCCATTCATCAACAAAGAAAAAGTGTTTAAGCAAAAGGTTCCAAGCAGCTTTATCAGAAGGAACAGTGGCAGTATGTGACCAAGGAGACAGTCCTGAAGAGCTTGTTTCTTGTTCTAGCTCTGGATCTCTTTCTACCAGTCCAGGGAGTGAGTACAAGACACTGAGTTTCTTCACTGCTTTCCTTTTCAGGAATCAAGTTAAAATATAAAAATCCCACAAGCCTTCAAGAGTAGATTCCAACCTCTGTTATGGATTTGTAACCAAGTGCAATGTACTCACAGTTGGATGAATGCGAAACTCCAAGTAAGAGTGACTAAGAAAAAAAAAAAAAAAGACAAGGAAGGAAAGGATGGAAGACATTTTATTTATGGAAACATTGGCATGTGGCACTTGTTCTGGAAGAGTAGAGAGAGGTTTATGAGCTATAGAAGGTTTAGGAAAGCATGAAAATTATTTCCAAGATAATTCTCCCCTTCGCTGTTTCTAAGATTAATGCAAACAAACTTGGGGAGTTGAGGGAAGGTGATGGTGTAAAGATGAAGCTGTTTGTGACTTTCACTATAGCCGTGGGCCCTCCATCTTATTTGTTTGCTCCACTATGTGCCTTTATGCCTTCTGGACTCTAAGCTGGATCCTAGTAATCTGTAGAGATATGAACACTTAATCTTCAGATGACAGGAGAATCTGAAGAAAAATGAAGTCATTACATCACTATTAGAGATGACAGGCATGGTTATTCCTGGGTCAGATCTGAGTCTTGTGTTTAAGGTTTTAGGAATGTAGTCTTTTAAGACGATCCTTTAACTGAGATGTTTACTGTGTTTTGTCATATGTCATGTGTTTTGTATAGCCCTGGCCTCAGCTGGATACTAAACATCCACCAACATCTCTGCTTACCTTGGAATTTTTGTCTTGAAAATGTGCATGACAGAATACATATAGTATGTGGATTGCTAATGAAGACACCATACAGCTTGCATGCCACTTATAGAAAAATCAAGCTGACACTAAGTTGGCAGTGTCCTCTGTGCTGGTAAATACAATAGTGCTAAAAGGAGCTATGTAGGCTATTAGGAGAGGGGTGTTGGGTAAAGGTACCAATAGTTTTTAGCTAGCTATGAACTTTATGCAGTATCATACCAAGCTGCCAGGAAAGATATGTCCATTGGCACAGTAGTCACACGCCTCTATTCTCTGATTGGATTTCAGGACTATTCTAAACACACACACACGCACACACACACACACACACACACACACACACACACACACACTCACACACACAACTACTATTGTAAACCCCATACAAATGCATGACTGAATAGGCCTTTAATTTTCAGAGAAAAATATGGCTGACACTCAGCTAAATTGATATACCATAAACCCTTCTAAACATTTATACTTATACCACAGAGTAAGGCTGTGTCAGAAACCTCTTCCTGGCAGTGAACAGAGATACAGGCAAAGCACCACAGATGCACTGAATGCTGAGAATTATGGATGACTGAGGGCTCAGATACAAACAGAGATATGATTTCCTATGACAGATTCCTTATGACAGTAATTATTGATTTAAATTTTGCATAAAATAGGAAATCTCATGGAAAATATCATGGGCTATCTTGGTGAATGTAGGAGTCTACTTGAGTTTTGAAGACAAAATTTCTGGGATTGACTTTAGTTTAAATTTTCTCTAAACCCAAAGACAGGATTTTAATATAGCATTCCCCTATACTTCTGTTGAACTAGAAACAAACATTTTTGTTGTTAAATTACGTCTTTCTTAAAGATAGATCATATTCACACACCAAGAGAATTGAGAACTGTTTTGGTGATAAGACAAAGAAGGTCTGCACTTCATAGACTCCAGGTTTTGCTTGTTCATGAGTTTGAGTGGGGCAGTTGCTTGGCACTGCAACCTGGCATCACAGTTTTATGACACATTTTTGCAGACTGAGCCACAAGGTGTTCATCTAGGATTAGGGTTTGTGGCAATAACAGTGTCTTGATGTAATTCTGATTTTCATGCTGCCCTTAGCTGTTAGTGACCCAAATTCAAATTAAAACCACATTACTGCAATAGGTTCATTGATTACCACTGACAGTGGGGGAGAGGAGAAAGCACTGGTTTGGGAGCTCTTATTCTGCTCTGAACACAGATCGAGCAAAACTAATCTTGAAGAAGGTCTGTTAGAGAGGAAGCTAGGGAAAGTGATGGATTTATTGGTATCCCGTGTTAAGATAGCAAAAGAGCTATTTTACCAGTTCTTTTTAGTGTCACTGGGAGGCATGAGATAGCCACTTCGTACATGCCTTTTATCTGAGCCTTCTGATTTTAGTAAATTTACAGAAGGATTGTAAATTTGATTTGGCTTCCGTTTAAAATTTCAGCGGCCTTGTGTCAGGTTAGGATGTTTATTCTTATAATTCCCTTAAAGATGTGTGTCCACAGTGTAGCTTCTCAAAGTCATTGAGTTTTATGAGCTGTCCCTAATATGCATAAACTCTTAAGTGGAAACCAGGGTTTTAGTTTGTTAAGACACCTTAGCACCATATACCATACCACTCTGGGGACATCAGCAGTGAATTTCCCCTCAGTTTTCCTGGAGAAGAGGCTAAAATTAAATTGTTCACAAGGCTGGTTTCTCTTGATGATTGTAGGGAAATCTTCTAGGCTCTTGTCCCCAGTTTGTAGCTGGCTGCTTTCTTCCCACGTCTTTACATCATCGTCTTTCTGTATGTGTGTTCTCAAATGTGAATTAGTTATGCTGAGTTTGGAACCACACTCAAGGTGCCATTTTAACTTCATGTCCCAGTTAAATCACTGACACTTAATAACACCATCTTCTATGGTACTGGATACTAAATTTCACTTTAACATTTTTTAGATGAACCCAATTTATTCTATATCAGAAGAAATGATATACATACCCCACCAAAATTAGTGTTTCACTATAAGCAAGTGTAAGATCATAAAATATAAGTAGTAGATCCTGCTTTTCTGTACTATGCTAGCAAGCGCTAAGAATATCTCTAATCTTTACGGAGATGTGTGGCATTATACTGTCAAAGATTTGAAGCACCTGAGGACAGGTGTACTCGGCAAGTGCCAGGACGGCTCTCGGGGGGAGTATCTCATAGGCTCTTTGGCAGATTAAGAGCTAGTTTTTCACCAATATCAATTTACATAGTAATTACTGTGAAAAGGGAGTTCATTCCAAAATACACATTGAATGTGGTTCACCTTGGAGTCAACATTATTTAACTGATGAACTTAACTTTGCCTCAATAATCAATTCAAAACAAGATTCCAAGTTCAGTTTTAATACAAATCTTTATTTCCGTTGGAGGGTACTTAGAGGAATTCAATAAACCATGAGCTCAGTGTCAACATCTATGCCAGCCACCAAGGAGTGAGTGCATAGTAATGGAAGGAAAATGGATCAGCAAAGTCTTCTTGCCCAAAGTTCAGGCAAAAAAAAATTTGTTTTTGTGGATATAGGATTGCATGTCATGGAAACCTGAAGATTTTATTTTGGAAAGCAGAACTGTAGAAGGAAAGACTATGAGGGCTTTGAAATTCCTAAGCCCCATTTCAAGTTAAACTAATTTTAACATGCTTATTGCACCACTCAAACTATACACTTTTTTTGATACTCTGTGATTTTACTTTTTCAGCTTTCCTTTTTATCTTTAAGATATTTGTGAATTCCAAATAGTAGAATATAATATGTTGGGAAGGCATTCCAATTTTCTCATTTCTAGAAATAGCCTAAACTTTAAGACTTTTGAAGTCTTGTTTTACTCTGTCAGTGAATAAGAAAATGTCCCATGATGGGCTATTGGAGACAAGTATCAACAGAGCTTTTGGATTGTTAGAAACAGTAAGGTTTGCAGACTTTTGTATTGGCAGAGATTGAATGCTTTAGGAGGGAGAGAAGAAAGGAAGGAGCGAGGGAGGGAAGGAGCGAGAGAAAGAAAGAAGTGGGGAAAGGAAGGACACTCCCTATTGGAATTTATGGCAGAAAATTCTAGAACTTGAATTAAGTATTGAATTATGGAAGCCATAGTAATTGGTATGGGGTATGAAATAAAGGCAGTGAAGATTTTACCATCTGCAAGGCACAGTTTAAGGGTATCCACAATGAAATCAACATTAGCATGTGATAGAAAGTCCTTTATTATTCCATTCCTGTTGCTCCCCCAGGTCCTTTCTTAAATCTTCTGCTCACCCACTCCCTGTTCTTACCCATTCAGATTTACTTATTGCTCTCAGTGCTAAATTCTTTGCCATCTCAGGGTCCTTTCTCTAGCTCTATGTCTGCCTGACAAGTTTGTCTGGTCTTGATATAAATGTAATATTTTTAACTGGGCTCTTCTGACTCTAATCCCAGTTACCCACCAGGTCATGCATCTGCCTATGACTATATACTTCATGTTTACCCTATCTATTTCACACTTTCCTTCTGTACTTTATTAGAAGCTAAATGCCTGTGGCTACTCCAGTGAACTCTAAACTCTCCGAGGACAAGCTCTTACCTGTCTTGTTCTCTTTGTGCTTATATAATTGCCTGCCACCCTGGGTAGAGCCAACTGTGTCTGATGTTTTGTGTGCAAAGAATTAAAAAAGCAAACTCACTAGAAAGTGCCCCAAGTCAGAAACTAGAATTAAAATGGATATTAAAGTTACCCTGTAAGAGGAACTGGCAATATTCACTTTGGAAAATATTTGAGTGACTAAGGAAAAGAACTCCCAACTGCACAGAATCCAATTTTCTAAAAGAAATTATTTTATGATAATTCTCGATTTCCCACAGGGCAATAGACCAGTGTCTCAGCACAAGAAAAATTCATGCACAAACGGCAGGACTGTGCATTAGGGAAGTTTTAGAGGAAATTTTGTAGGTAGTAGTATTTGGAACTCCACAGACCTTTATAAAAATTAACTTCTTACTATTGCAATGCATTTCATAAAATATTGTAGCTTTTCACTATAACATTCAAAAACTTGTTTTATGTCAACACTTTTGAGGAAAAAAATGTTCTCTGTACTACTGGGTGATTTTTATTATTATAGGTAGTAAAAAGTTAAATAAAAAACAACCTCATGATATGCCTGATAAAGCATTTGCTTCTAAGTAGAAGAGGCATTCTCATGCCGGCTTCCTTGTTTCTTGTATTATGAGCCTTGCCTTTCATCTCCATAAATCTTTTAAGGTCACATTTTGGTGATAATTAAAAAAAAATATGCCGAGATAGCTCAGTTCGTTTGCTCATTATCTGCTAAAAGTGATCTGATGATGAGTGACAATTTCAGTGCCAGCCTGTTTATTACAAAGTATCCCCACAGCAGCCTTGTGATGAGTGGCATTGATATGTTGACCTCACTGATACGTGGTCTCATGAAAATATCATTGATGTTACACTTCAACTAGGAGCTATGACTGTTCACATCTTTCTGGTATGAAATTGACATAAGCTCTCAAGTGTGGTGTCCATTTTCCAGTGGGTCAGCTTCTGCCTCCTGTGATGTATGGGTCCCACTTTGGAAAGTAGTACATTGGGTGTTAGATAACACAAGCAAGGAAGCTCTCAGAACAGTTGTTAAGCCTTTCTGTTTGGAACTTAACTGTGATACATTAGTGAATTAAATCCCAGGTCCACAGAAGCAGGAAGACATGACATTGCATATGAGGTGGGTTAGCAGCCCAAAAGTTTTACTCTGAACGCTCCAGAACAAAATTCAAACATGAAACTAGATAGTGTACAGGCCTGGAAAGATTGCTCATGTGTCTTTCAGAGGACTGAACTCTGTTCTAAGCACTCATGGCTTGGAGCTTATCATTTTCTGTCGCTCCAGCTTTAGACATCTAGTCTGGGCTTGACAGATGCTAATACTCTGGTTACACCCCCCCCCCACAGCCACAGGCAATTAAAATAAAGTCTTTACAAACTGCATTGTTTTCAGCATTTTTTTTTTTTTTTGGGAATAGAAAATAAAAGTTCATATATCATTGATCTTTGGCAAAACTTAATTATATTTTTAGTTCCAAATCTGCTACTGTTTTCTGTTCCTCTTGTTGGTGCTGATGCTGGTGGTGGTATGCTCATGTTTCTCATGGTCACAAAAGGAGACCATGGAAGGATATAAGAGGAGAGAGAAGTGTGGGAGGTTAAGGGAGAGAGGAGAAAGACAGGATGGTAGTAGTACCTTGAAAAACACCTCTTTCTCCCCTCTTTTATATCTCTGTACTCAATTCTGTGTCATGAGCCATATTCAAAATTTCTAGAAGCTCCTGAATTGGTTAATCACTTTGGTTAAGAACTAGGGAGACAAGTAAGGGTCTATTTTAAATGAAGAAAGAGAAGGCATTTCCCTGAATGTTGACCACAGTGGGCAACCTGCATTTAAGAAGTATTGTCTTTGGACACAAAAAGGGTGTCTCAAGCCATGAGTTTGAAGAAACTCCTAAAGGTTAGGAAAGAATTATGGAGTTCCATTGTGGTGGGAGAAGACCTCACTGAAAGAAGAAATGTGCACAAGACTATCCACTGTCCATTAGTGCTTTTTAGAGTTCATGAGATTTCTGTTCCAGTGCCTTTTTAGGCAAGGATGTGCCATTTGCTTCATGAAGGCACTGGTGCTACTTTGGAGGACAAACTTCTCAGATGGGTCTTAAATCACATGACATTTGCTGATGTCCAAACCCTTGGGGACCATATATTATCAAAATGTCACTGTAATCTAATTTATAAATGGACTCCTTCTTCTGAAAAACATTTCATTTAGTTTTACAAATTGCCTATCATGTTTTTCTTAATAGCCTGATAGCCCAAGAACTTGGTGATGACTCCAGTGGAACTCTTGGCTTTGCTTTAAGCTATTTGATCTTATTTTTTGTTCTGAAAACTTCTGGAAAACTTTTATTTCAAGGTTTTGTTAAATTATAAAATGTTTGATGGACACATTTTAATGTTTTTTTCCTATGTGTAAAAACCAGTAAAATAAATTATAAGCAACAATGTTAACCAAAAACATTCTCCTTACCTATAGTTAAAAAATGAAAGGATTATAGTAGAAATTAAAAAATCAAAAATCAAATTAGGGAATATAAATTTAGTATAGAGGATATTTATATATATATGTAACAAAAGGAAGTTAGGAAGTTCAAAGTTAGTAATTAGTGTCTAAGTCACCTTTTCTCAGATAATTTTCTGACCTGTTTAGAGCACTGTATACACACACACACACACACACACACACACACACACACACACACACACACACACACACACACTGCTGTATTCACTCCTTTGGTGAGGAGAAAGGGGGAAAGGAGGGAGGGATTAGGAAGGAGCAGAGGAAAGGAGAGGAAAAGGAGGGAGGGAGAGAGAGAGACAAAGAGACAGACATAGATAGATAGATAGATAGATAGATAGATAGATAGAGAGAGAGAGAGAGAGAGAGAGAGAGAGAGAGAGAGAGAGAGAGAGAGAGGTGTTTCTTTTTCCCATCATCAACTACAGGCTCAATGGGGCCTTTAAAAATATTTTAGTTCTCTCAGTGTTTTATACTAAGTGTTTGGGTCATATCTTCCCATTTGCTAATTCTTCCCCGACTCCTCTCCTTCTCTCAGTCAGCTTTGTAAACTCCACACCTTTCACAGCCTCCAAGACCAATTTGTGCTGCTCAGATATTCTTGCATGTATGGAATGTGGTTGACGTAACTATAGGTTACACTCTTAGAGAAAATTTTCTCTCCCTCTTCCAGACCAGAATTACCAATAGCTCTATGGCCAGGTGCGGACTGTGTGTCCAGCTTCATTCTCTATGATTGGGTTAGTCTGACTTGGGCTTGCACAAGCATTATGCACGCTGTCACAATAACTGTGGATTTACAAGCAGATTTTCTCTTGTATCCAGAAGACAGTATTTTCTTGCAGTCATACGTCTGCTCTGGCTTTCTCTCTTCCTGCCTTCTCTCCCACAACAGTCCATGGGGTGGGCTGTTGTTGTATGAAAATGAAAGTTTGGGCCTATGTATAAGTGGATAGTATTTTTTCTAGTGTATGGCAACATGTCCACCCCACCATGTCATATGCCAAGGAAGTGCTTTGCAAAGCTTCTGGTTACCAAACAGAAATCTTGACTCAGCTTAATAGAGGTATTGAAGAACTACGAGCAAGCATGGATCAAGCGATGGACAGTAAACTCATGTATGGTTTGTGATGGTAAGTGTATCAGTATGAATATAGTACTCAGGTACATGGCCTCATTTCGGTACACATTAAAGGCATGTATTCCCTTACAAGGCAGCTACACATACAGTTATATATAAGAAATAAGTCAGGCCCAAGGACAAGTGCCTAGAACTTTGCATGGTTCTGGTGCATCATTGACAGAGGCTTCACTTCTGCACACTCTGTTGTATTTCCCAATTAGCAGGGTGGAAGAAGATGTTTTGAAAAGAACTGTGCTAAGCTGGAAAGAAATTGGCATCAGTCTTTTGGAGGGACAGGATAGGGGAATGTTGTATGTAGGCTTTGACAACAAGTGGGCTTGTATTTAAACTCTGGACATGCCCTTTATTGCCCAGTATTTGGGCTGAGCCATTAAATCTTACGTTTGATTGAGCATTCTCATCCCTACCATGGGCAGGTTAATAGATTTCTTATTGCTTTATTGTGGAATGCATAATAATTTTCAGCACACAGCAAGTGTTTGTATCAGAATTCTCTAGAGAAATATATCCAACAACACATATGTGTGTATGCATGCATACATATGTGCATGAAAAGAAGTATAAGAAATTTGCTATGTGATTATGAGGCTGGCAATGTTCAAGATCTACCACCTTCAAGGACAGAGACAGTTGATAATTTATGTCTAATTGGAAGGCCAGGAAAAGTGGTGCCCATGGTTAGCAGTTAGGAGAAGCAAATGATTCTCTGTTGGGAGGAAGGCTAGTTAGTCTTTTGTTATATTCATTCGTATGTGCTTTTGACTGGGGTAAGATGAAGTATCATAGTAGTGTTAATTGATAAATGATGGTTACTCACAGCGATAGGGCCAAGATCAATGTGCTTTACTCAGCCTTTTTGTATATAAATGTATGCATGTCTATATGCAAGTGTGCTTGTGTATGTGTCTGTGTGTATGTGTTCATGTGTGTGTGTGCACAGGTGGGCACATGCCACAGCAGGCATATAGCGGCAGAAGACCACCTCTAGTGTCAGTCCACACTGCCTATCTTGTTTGAGGCAGTCTCTTGTTCAGTCTTATGTATATATGCTAGGCTGCCCACCCTGCAGACTTTTAGGATCATTCTGACTCTATTTCCTAACTCACCATAGAAGGACTTAGAAGATTCCTTTTTTTTTTTTTTTTTTTTTTTTTGACATTGCAATATAACATTGCCATCTACAAAGTTTACTCTCAAGAACTGCACAATGAAGTTCTGGAAACCCTCTCATAGTGCTTAAGGAAGTTTATGCCTTTGTGTTGGGCTGCATTCAAAGCTACACCAGGCTGCGTACAGGCTGAACACTGAACTATAGCACTCAAAAATGTAGTTGGTCTCTTGGAAATGAGCGAGGACTATTACATGAGAAGGAAGAGTGCCAGCATACCGGGGTCTTGTGACAAGCACGCGTTTGCCATCTGAACTTGGTTTCTTATAAAACACGCTAAGCCTGCTATGTTAGGCACTGATCACAGATGGATGGAGGAGGAGAGTGCAGCACCAGTGTCAGGGCCATTCATGATTCTTCACTATCAACATGGCCAGGAAAATGGTGGGACCCATGTTCCCATCCTTGTCCTCTTACCGCCAAAATTCCCAACGTGCAGACACAAGAGCTCCTGCTTGTTTTGCAATGAAGAAAACATCGAATAGCATCTTTGAGTCAGGTTATATTAAGCGTGAATTCAGTGCACATTTCATCCCCGATAGCTCGTGCCCCATAGCTGCATTTTTCAGAACCGATGTTCTCACAGTGCCTAATCAATAGCTTACTGTATAATTGGAAATGTGGCACGTCTTTGGGGAACCATACAGCTTCACACTTCTTTGTTTATTAAAGGCATTTCATCATCTTTGAAGAGCTTTCCTTGTTCCAATAGGGACAAGGCAGTTGATGGCCACTGCTGTTCTAGAGGTGAGCAAGTGGAGATTTGCTAACTCCTAAAAAATCACATCAGAGGTTACTGGTTTAGTCAGGATTGAAATTCAAAGCCTTTATTTCCACAAACTAGTGACCTTCAAGTCACATAGTTATGATGACAAATAGAACAGCTTGAGTGATTGTGTTGAGAGGTGAGGTAGGAATTAAAATTCTTGATGCAGAAGTTATGAAGACAAATATGGGTTATTATGTGTACATAAAATAGTCTATTCCATGATGTGAAGCCACTGCTGAAGTCAAGCAAAGCAAGTTGTATCTCTGCTTCTTTTCTGGCTGCTATGTGCTGTGTCATGCCTCCGAAATCTGCCTTTGCCTTTTCAGGTTTTTTCTTTTTCTTTCTTTCTCTTTCTTTCTTTCTTTCCTTTCTTTCTTTCTTTCTTTCTTTCTTCCTTTTTTAAAAGAAGCTTACAGTAGTAACTACATCAAAAGTTTATAGAAGTTAGATTTTTCTTTTTTCTTTTGGATATATTTTATTTACATTTCAAATGTTATCCCCTTTTATGGTTTCCCCTCCATAAACCTTCTATCCCATCGCCCCTCCCCCTGCTGCTACAGGAGTACCACTCCTACACATCCACCCCATTCTGCCTCCCTGCCCTGACATTCCCCTACACTGCAGAATCAAGCCTTGGCAGGGCCAAGGGCTTCTCTTCCCATTGATGTCCAACAAGGCCATTCTCTATTACATGTGCAGCTGGAGCTATGGGTCTGTCCACTTCTACTCATTGGATAGTGGTTTAGTCCCTGGGAGCTCTGGTTGGTTGGTATTGTTGTTTTTATGTGGTTGCAAACCCCTTTAGCTCCTTCAATTATTTCTTTAACTCCTCCATTGGGGATCCCATTCTCAGTTCAATGGTTGGCTGTGAGCATCTGACTCTGTATTTGTCATGCTCTGGCAGAGCCTCTCATGAGACAGCTATATCAGGCTCCTGTCATCATGCACTTCTTGGCCTCTGAAATATTGTCTGTAATTGCTTTGGTGGCTATATAAGAGCTGGATCTCCAGGTGGGGCAATCTCTGTATTGCCTTTGCTTCTTTATTTCATAACTCACCATAGAAGGACTTGGAAGATTTTTAGTAACTTATTTGACCTTATGTGGGCTCTGAAAATCTGAACAGAGGTCTTCATACTTATATGCTAAGTACTTTATCTACTAAGCCATCTCCTCTGACATTACTCTTTTTATTAATTTTAATATTTATCTTAGCAAAAGTAACTTCATTGAAACCTTTATTGTAATGTTTGAAACAAATTGATACATAAAATTGAACATTATAGAACTCTACAAACATTCTATTAATGACTTGTGACTAGGAATATGCTAAGTTTTCTTTCCTGAACATGGTTATATTAATTAAAATTATGTTAAAATTCAAGTTTAACACTTGCCTTCTTCTAAATTTATTTAAATAATAAAAAATCATAATTTTATTTTGATTGTTATCATGTGAAATAATGTTGTAAGTAGTAAAATGATTGTTCAAAGTCAAGAAAGCATCAGATGTTGGAAACATAAAAATATTTAAGTTGGGTAATGTTTCTTTAATTTATTTTTGACATATTAAGTCATAAAGAAAACATTGTAATGTTCTTGTTCAATCACAAAAATTTTGTTGCCCAGGTAACTGCAATGCTATGTAAACAGTTTCCATTTTACAACCTTAGGTAGTTCCACCTTCTAATGTCCTATGCTTTGTTTGGTTTTTCCATGTTAGGTCACTCACTGGTCAGCATGCTATAAAATGGACATTTCTAACTTCTACCCCTCTAGGTATTTGCTATGTGAAAATGCAAACTGTGACTCACCTGGAATGTTTCCATTTCTCTTTCCCATAAAGGGAGTGGTAAAAGTACCAGTGTCACAGGCAGAAACTTGAAGTGCCCTTTGAATAGAGAGGGTGAAAATCTCGTTGGATATTCAACAGAGTAGACTGAGAGTCTGGATACTCTGATCCTAATCTCAGATTTTGCAACAAAACCAGGTGTAACCTTGAGCAGACCCATAAGACAGGGATTGGACCTGGACAGCTTATATGGTCAGCTAAGTCCAATGGTTGTCTTTGCTTCTGTGGAAGCTGGCCATAGAGCCTGTTACATTTCAAGTTCAGACAGGTCCCTGCAAAGCTCACCACCATCCTCTTGTAGACACACAACTTCAAGTGAACTAGGTCAGTACCCGTGAAGACAATGCTACTGTTATCCTTCTTTAAGCAAAGAGACAAAGGACATTTTTTTGCCAGTACTGAACCTAACTGAGCAAAACGATGGTATAGCATGGAGCCCATTCAGAGAAGAAATAGTAAGAAAATGGGGACCTTTTCTGGGCTGTAGTCACAAAAGCACAAAACAGAGAGATCCATTTGAAGAAGACAACTAATGTTCTTGGTTGTCTAAAGCTCTTACCTAGTGTTTTTCTCGAAAAAATGAAACATACATAATTGTGGTTATACATTTCCTTAGTAAAGTAAACAAATCCCCAACCATGGTCTTATGGATGAGAGAAACTCTCTGTAAATTGCACCTTTAAAAACAACTTTGTCCTTTTCTGTGTCATGAAGTCATTGTCTATGAATTTCCTATGTTTCTATAGAATAAGGAAAGTTGTTGCTGTGGTTGCAGTTTGGTTTGAATGTGTCCACCCCTCCTTTAGGGATCATGCGTGGAAGCTATGTCCTCACTGGGGAAGTAGGAGTCACTAGACCTTTGGGAGGTAGAGCGTATGGGAAAAATCCTTAGATCACTGAAAAAAAAGGCTCACAGAAGGGATGGTGGGATACAGCCTCTTGTAATTTTATTCAAGATGTGATCTCTCCTTCCTACATCTGTTTTAGTCATTATGACACCTTTGATCATAAGAGTCTGTCCAGAATCTAGTTGGTACTTGTACTGTTTCTGTGAATCTCAAACACTCTGAGTATGATAAGCAGCCAGTTTTTAACTGTTTTATTATAATAACAAAGAAAGGGAGAAAAATAGCAGAACTATTGAAAGTGATGCTAATTAAGTTGACCTGGATAGGGTTTTGTAGAAGAAGATATTGAGAGATTTTGATGGTCAATCATATGTGCACTACAGCACAGGCCTGGCTTTGCCTGAGGGATCTGGTGTGGAATCTCACTTTGCCTCCATAGAAACCAAAGGTTCAGTGATTTCCTTACTGGAACAAGAAATCCTTAGTACTTGCTGCTCCCATAGATGCCTGTGGCCAAATGGGTGTCACAAACCCTCCAATATAGTTGTTCAAATAAAAGTGTCAGGGATTAAGGGATAGCTAAGCTATTAAATGCTTAGTTTCACACATGCAACTGTGAAATAAGAGCATCAGAGGTCAGCCATTAAAAGAAAATTGGCAAGGAATTTACGAAAAGAGTAAACAAGATCTAAGAAGACCTATGAGAGAGCTTGGGGGTGTCCTCTGAAGCCCACTTCTCTTATTGCTCAGATGGACTGTGTGAGGTTTACTCTGTCCTGCTATGACTTCTTCAACATGCTGATCAAGTGTAGGCTGATGACTCCAGCTGTTTCTTTCTTCATGGTTGGTTCCAAGCTCTCGTTAAAATATGTCAACACTGCCACCCACCTAAGATTCCTTTTATCCTGTTGGGGTCAGATGCCTTGCTTCTAGATGTGACTCAGATTTTCCTAACACTACCCATACTTTTATTCCTGAAGGTTAACTTAACTCCCGATTATTATTCTCTCTCTTGCCTGTAATTGTAATTATCCCCTCTCAGTAAAACATCTGTAAATGGAGCACTAGAGATGACTGTGTGGGTTTGTGAGAAGGAATGGTTCTTTTTTTTTTTTTTTTGCATTAGGATTTATACATATGAGATGTAGATAATAAAGAAGACATCTCTTCTTTAAACCAATTAATATTTAAGAAAAAAGAAACCTCCATTTCTGGTTAGTATTCTGACACATGACCATTATAATTCCTTGTAATTCTGCATCTCAAAGTTCATTCAAGGCAGAACTTTCATTTCTATTTCCGCAGCACCTCTTAGCTTAGAATTTATCCTATGTATCATTGCAATAGAAACCAAAGTGACTCCTTGATCCCAGTGTCTGTTGTTCCTCAGCTCTTCCATAAAATATCTAATGGAAAAGACTCAGCTATTCCACTCCTGGGCATACACCCAAAAGACACTCTAACATATAACAAGGACACATGCTCCACCATGTTCATAGCAGCCTTATTTCTAATAGCCAGAAGCTGGAAAAATCTCATATGTCCTTCAACAGAGGAATGGATACAGAAAATGTGGTACATTTACACAATGGAGTACTACTCAGCTATTAGAAACAATGACTTTGTGAAATCCGTAGGCAAATGGATAGAAATAAAAACTATCATCCTGAGTGAGGCAATCCAGTCACAAAAGAACACACATGGTATATATTCACTGATAAGCGGATACTAGCTCTCAAAAGCTCTGAATACCCAAGAAACAATTCACAGACCTTATGAAGCTCAAAAAGAAGGAAGGCCAAAATGGGGATGGCCAGGTCCTTCTTAGAAGGGAGAACAAAACACTCTTATAAGAGAGAACAAAACACTCACAGGAGGAAATACAAGGTCAAATAGAGGAGCAGGGATTGAAGAAAAGATCAATCAGAGACTGCCTCACCTGGGGATCCACCCCATATGAAGCCACCAAACCCAAGCACTATTTCTGATGCCAAGTAATGCTTACTTGCAAAAGCCAGATATGGATGCCTCCACAGAGGCTATGCCAGAGTCATACAGATACAGTTGATGCTTGCAGCTAACCACTGGCCTGAACATGGGGACTCTAATGAAGGAGCTGGAGAAAGGACTGAAGGAGATGAAAGGGTCTGCAACCCCATGGGAAGAACAACATCATCAATCAATCAAACCCTCCAGAACTCCTAGGGACTAAAACACCAACCAATGAGCACACAAGGAGAGACCTGTGGCTTTAGATGCATATGCAGCAGAGGATAGCATTGTCTAGTATCAATGGGAGAAGAGGCCTTTAGTTCAGTAAAGGCTCATTTTTTCCAATGTAGGGGAATTCCAAAGTATTGAGGTGGAAAAGGTAGTTGGGAGAATGATCACATTCATGGAAGCAAGAAGAGATGGAAGGGGGAATTGAGTAGGGGAAAAGAGCATGACATTTGACATGTAAATACAGAGAATATCCAATAAAAAATTCATTAGCATCTCTAAATCACTTGACTGTAAAAGCTACAGTTTGTCTGTTGACTAGAGTAGGAACTGCTTAGCATGATTTAGAAACTATTTTACAATGTCGAAGTATTACTTTTCTCATTGTTGTAACCAAATAAACATGTGACAAACCACCAATACCAGGAAGGAAGTGTTGATTTCAGCTTGTCATTTGTTGGACACATCTCCTCAAGGCAGACTAGAAATTGAAGCAGGAGTGTGAGGTGGCTGGTCACATTTTGTCTTCACTCAAAAATGAGACAGCAGTGAATGCTGGTTTTCATTCATTTTCTTCTTTGTATCTAGTTTAGAACCTTAGTTCATTGGATGCTGTTACCAATGTTCAGTATAGGTTTCTTCAGCTCAAGCTTTCTGAAAATGCCCCCAGACACATGCAGAGATGTGTCAAGATAACTGAGATTATACTTCTTTTCTACTGTTATCCTTCCCCTGTTCTCTTCTTTTACTATAACATGCCTGGCATTTGCAGAAATGCAAGAAGGATTTCTTTTTCAAAACATTGTTCTTTATTGGTTGATATAATACATGACTCAGGTTAACCATAACTGACACATTGTTTCTCAAGCTTTTGGGAAACCTATGTATGTACTACCTTATTCTATTTGCCAACTACAGTTCATTTTGTTGAAGGAATTTCTTTTGCCTATCACAGTAAATTTCTTTGAGGGCAATGGTCAGTATGTTGATTTTTCCAGTTTAGTGACTGATGGAGTACAAGGACAAAGGAATAATAAATAGATAATAACAGAGAAAATATAAAGAGACTATCTGCTAAGTATTATAGTAATTCTCATTATTACTTAATCAATTTAATTATATATTGTGATTGAAAGTCCCCCATCACACACACATAAACCTATGTGAATATGTTTATTTTTAACAAAATAGGTACAGTGATTTCTTGACATTTCTTTATTGAAAAGCAATATATTCTGGCTACCAAGATTATGTCACATTATCTTTTGTGTAAGCTAGTTACATTCACTAAAATAAAAAAAATATGTAAAGTGACATGTAATTGCTCTAAATAAGAGAAATAACACAAACTTCTCACAAGGAATTATAATAAAAGGAATATTTTCAACCAGAGATTAATATCTTGGCAATGATTTAAAAGCACTCCTACTATCATTTGTGACCAGTGGATATATAGCACCACATATCACTATGCTGCTCAGCGAATTACATGTTTAGTATGTTTGATTATCAACTTTATTGGGTTGAGTGATGTCTGTGGTGGTTTGAATGAGATGACCCCCAAACTCTCCAGTATTTGAACACTTGGTTTCCTGATATTGGCACTGTTCTTGAAGGATTTGGGTGTATGGCTTTGGAAGAACTATGACAAGGGCTTTGAAGTTTCAAAGACATTTGTTATTCCCAGTTTTTTTTTCTCTCTCTCTCTGATTTTTGCTTATAGGTCATGCTGTTTACTTTCAGCTGCCATTCTAACTTTTATGCCTTTACTCCACCGTCACAGACTTTCGCCTTCTGTAACCAAATTCCATTTCCTTTCTAAGTTGCCTTGGTCATGTGTTTTATCACAGTACAAAAGTAACCAATACAATGTCTAGAAGATTAGTAAAGTATATTTTTGGCTATGTTTTTGGTATGTTTCCAAAGAGCATTAGATCACAGGGACTCTCACCCAGTCAGTGGTTTAAGCCAATGATAGATTCAAAATTTGAATAGACTGCAGGCAGTTGGTGGTAGAACTTTTAAGAGTGGAGGAGCTGAAAGGGTTTGCAACCACATGGGAAGAACAACAATATCAACTAACCACCCTGTCTCCAGGGACTAAAACACCAACCAATGAGTACACATAGAGATATCCATAGCTCCAGTTGCATATGTAGCAGAGAATGGCATTGTCTGGCATCAATAGGAGGAGAGGCTTTTGGTCCAGTGATGGCATGTTTTCCTAGTGTAGGGGAATGCCAGTGTGTTGAGGTAGGAGTGGGTGGTTGGGAGTGGGAGCATCTTCATGGAAGCAAGGGGAGGGGGGAGGGTAAAAGGGAGAGAGAAGAAAGGGATAGCATTTGAAATGTAAGTACAGAGACTATCCAATAAAAATGATAAAATATTTAAAAAAATAGTGAAGCTAGTTGAGAAATTTGTGGTGATGGGACTGGGCATACCTTTGAAGACTGTATTTTGGCTTCCATCTTTTTCTGTTATCCTTCTCTTCTTTTTGACTTCTATAATGTGATCAAGTGTCTTATACCACCTGCTTCTTTACCAAGTTCTGAATTCCCTCAAGTCCTTTTAAAATAGATCCAGTTGACTTTAGACTGAAAATTTGAAACTTTGAAACCAACCAAATCTTTCTTCTGTTTTCCACATTTCTTTGATTTTTGTCTTTGTGTTTTTTATTTCCTGGAATAAATGCCATGACCAAAAGCAACTTGAGGAGGAAAGAGCTTATTTCTTCTTAGAGATGTAGTGTATCATGAATGGAAGTTTGAGCAGGAACTCAAAGCAGGAATCCAGAGAACTTCCATGTCAATAATTATCAGGAAAATGTCCAACAGACTTACTAAAATGCCAATCTTATGGAGACATTTTCTTATGTAAAATTATTTTTTTTGGAGATATGTCTAGATTTCTGTCAAGTTAGAAAAGAAAAAAAAAAAAAACCAACATAGTCCTAGTATTGTATCACAGCAATTAATATCAAACTGGGACATATACCAAACAATATATATATCCAAAGCAACATGATTTAAAAAGATGGCAAATGATTCAAACTGTTGCTTTCTAATAATGTACTGATGTTTTGGTGGTGATGGAAAATTAAACAGAAACCTCATATATACTGAACATGTAGTCTAATACCATGACTCTATAAATGGTTGTAAAAAGCTCTAGGTAATTGCAAGACATGTATGTGAAGAACAATGAAAGATTTGAACTTAGAGGGAGAAACCCCATGCAAAGAGATCTCTGGTTATTAGAGTCATGGCGGAGCTTTCTGATTTCTGCATTTTAGGAATGGCCACATTGGTCTCTCTTTGCCAAAACTGGCTATACATGCTTATTGTGGTCATGGTTTTCAGACACTGGTGGTTTAAGCAAATAATTCTAATTATAGGCACTTGAATATGGTGGCTTCTCATACCTGAGAAATTGTAGCCCAACCAAAATAATGTGGTTATTAATTAGATTTTAATTTTTTTTTTAGAAAATTAGGCAGGGTGGTTTATACTATGATTTTTTAAGTCTTCTATTTAATTATGTACCAACTATGCAATTCAGACGAGGCATGGAATATTTTTCTTACTAGTATAGATTTCATCCAATATAAACAAAGCATGGATTAGATCTTGGTGAGAGGGATGCTCAGTATTCATGATCCATTATTTCTTCTAAGATTGTATTTATTTGTTTATCAACTAATTTGTGCATGTACATGTGTGAACATATGTATGTGTGTATATGTGTGTAAGAAGAGTCCAGAAGAAGGAATTGACTGTCTGTGCTTGAGTTATGGGTGTTTACAGAACAATCAGCTTATGACATGAATATAAGAATCTAAGCTCAGTTCCTTATGCTTGACAAGTCAGTACTAAATTATCTTTCTATACCAAGCAGGGTACTTGTCCCTGAACCCCAAATGAGCTAGAGTTGCAGATGTTCAAGGCTGATATAAAATAGATTATTTAATCTATGCATGCCTTTATTTGATTTTAGTATTTAATGTAAATTTATGAAAATGTCTGTTAAATTAGATTTGTTCAGTTACGATGGCAAAAAAGAAAGTCTGTACAAAAGTAACGTCAGTACTAACATAGTGTTCAAATATTCTCAGCATTCAGTTTGTTAAATTTGCAGCCATGGTATCTGTAGATATGTGAGTCTGATAACATGCATGTATATAAATGTGTATTAGATTGTAAATTAAATGTACACAATCTCATATATATATTTGTATATATTGTACATGTTGATACTTATGGAATTGTTATTGTGTTATGTTCTTTGGTGAATAATCACATTAAAAGACTTTATCATTATGTAGGAAGGTGATAAATGTCCTTATCTGTACAGAAGTCTTGTAGATGTATTTATTATTATTATTATTATTATTTGTTTCTTTGAGATAGGACATCTTTATGTAGCATTGGCTGTCTTGGAACTTGCTATGTGGGTCAGAGTTGCTTTAATATTAACCACAAACACTGGTTTGTCTCTGCCTCCCAACTCTTAGGATTAAAGGCATGTACCATCATGATTGGTGTTCATGTATTTTGTATTGACACACACTTGATTTCAACCTAATTTCCAGTGTGAAAGAATTTGACATCTAGTGAGCCTAGGTGACCAACATATAATGTTCCTGATACAAGCCTTACATTTCTTGAAAGTTGGAAACACTTAATTTTTTCAAAATAAATATAGAGTGAAAAGAAGAAAACAACATAAAATAATTATTTTGCTTTTTCAAGTACTAAAATTCTAATTATACCAAGAATTTCTTTCTTGTTCAATTAAGGCAGACCTAGACATTTGGTAATCATTTATAATTGATTGTAAAAGAAATTATCTTTATATTTTAGCAAGTGCAAAGTCCTTCTGATGGCCACAAAAATTGTCTTGAATAATCTAAGGTAAGATGAAATAACATTAAAATGTAAATTAAAACAGTAGTGTGGAACCAGGAGAAGCACGAAGATGGAGGAGACTGGAATCACCTTCTTGCTAGGTTTGTGTAATGTGGGATTGGCTGTGATACTTTCATTCACAATAACTGCCTGGACTTATAAAGTGGAGCCACATTATGCAGCACCTAAAAGAGACAGTACCTCTCATACTCCTAGCAATGAGAATATGATTCTTGTCAGGACCCTGAGGTTCTGAGCATCCTAACACTTATTGCTCACAAATTTCAGGTTTGACAAATGCTGCTATTTTTCTTCCATTACCTCTTCTTTCTAATCCATGATTTCATGCTTCACGGCACTTTGCATTGCTGATTTCTGTACATTTCCCAACTCTTCCATTGTCTACCAATCTATGAATTTCAGGGTTTGGTTCTTCTCAATAAAATTCAGCCAAACAAATTGATTATTATTATCATCATCACCATCTCTGATGGGGTAGAATGCTTGTCAACCTACTGGGTGAGAAGGGCAAATTCTTAGCTGTTCCGGCTCAATCAGGATTGTTGTGTCACAGAAATTTTGTGCCTGTATGACAGAGAAAAGCAGCATCCCTACAAAGAACCCAACAATGGTTTCTCCTTTCATTAGCCAGTGTTGTTAAGGTGACAGTTGCCTACACAGTTGAGAAACTCGTGATGCAAGAAGCTTCATAGGGTTGAGCAGTGCACACATTCATTCTTCTTGCAGTTTTTCCACCTTCCTGAAGCAAAGCATCCAGAAAAGAGAGCTCCTTTTAACAATGTGAGAATTTTATTTGCACATAATTTATGAGTCCACCTTTCAAAGATGTAGGGGGTTGTATTTTGAAATCTGTGAACCCTCAGCCTTTCAAGAGCTTCTATTAATCTCAGATGCTCATTAGGGAGGGAAAGAGAACACCCCTGAATTTAATAGTCTTGGTTTCTCTGCCAGCCCAGCTGGAGTTGGCATGTGTGTTGTGTTGCAACATCAACCTTTCCTTATTCGTTTGCTAAATACTCCCTGGTTATTTCCTGCACATAGAGAACACCAAAGGAGACCATGTCCAATCTCTACAAGCAAATGAGTCACCTCTAGGGGTGACTCTGGTAGTCAACAAAATTTGAGCCATTTGAACATTTGAGTTAAATGAGTTTCCAAGCAGTATGTATTTCGAGTTCTTGGAATGTTGGTTACATAGGAGGTAAAGAGATATGATTATAAACGAAGGATTTTAAAAAATTAAATTAAGACCAAAATCCATTGCCATTTGTACATTGTTGTAAATGTCATCAAATGGAGGACAACATTGTCTTGTTAAGTCATGGGCCTGGAAATACCCATGGTTAACCACAATTGGGAGCCTGCGAAGAAAAAGGAGGAATAGCTTACTTCACAAGGAAAGTCAGGTTTTCTAACTAACACTGTAGGTCACCTGCTAGTGATGAATGTCCCAGCAAGTTGTCACATTAATTTCAGTACCACTAAGGGTTTGATTTTTAAGGCAAATCAATTAATACACCATATCCATAATTTACCATGCCTATAGCTCACAGCTTCTATAAGGGTGGTAGTGTAATAATGGCAAAAACATTTAGTGCACTGCACTTATGACAAGAGTATATTTCATGGAAAACAGTAAGGTAGATGGAGACAGCACACCTGGCACAAAGAAGAAACTGTGGAGCTGAAAGTCTTGGTTTGAATTTCAGATAATCCCTTTAGCCATGACCTTGAGAAGATTATTTCACTTCCATGAGTTTGCAATTATTATCTGTAAAAGCACAGTGACAAGGACAATTTCCTCTGTACGATTGGTATGAAGCAACTGTAACATAACATGTCCTTTAGGATGTGGCTTTTAGTGTGTGTTCAATAAACATTACTGAATCCTTATTGTCAAAAAAGACTCGAAGTTTAGCTTCTGCTTTTTTAGGGAGGGAAAGACATATAACGAACCTTTTGAGGGCAGCTTAGATCACCAAAAACAAATTGATTGGAAACAACTGATTCTTATTCTGGTGTCCAGAAAACCCAGTGGAGCTTTTGATGATAACTTACAGAAAGCGACACACCACAGTATCCCAAACATTCTGACTGGTCTATATTTTTCCCACAATGTACTCATCTTGCAAAAGAAGATAGTGTCATAGACGTTGTTAAGTAATGGTACCACTGTGGTGCAAACACAGCTTTCTCAGCGAGACATCCTGATACATTTTGAAGTATGAGTGTTCTCCGGAGTTATTAAGGCCCTTTGATGTGTTCCCAAACTTGAGATGGCATTTACAGGAAACTAGTAAAATGTTCCTTTCAATGTTGGACTCTTCTTCCAACTGTGTGTTTCACCGAGTCCATCATCCACGCATGGCTCTCTCACCTATGGTCAGCAGAGGGTACTGAGGTCTATTTCTATGGGCAAGTGCTTTGGATGGAGAGGAAGCAAGAATTTCTGGAGGTTTTTCTGCCTTGAGTCTTGGTGCTGTGCCCAGTGGCCTAGAGCCATTGGAGGTCATTTGTTCAACTCTCAGTTTGATAGATCTCCATCAGTACATGGACTGCTGCTAATAAAATCCTGTACCCATCACAACATGTAATGATGCTGTATTTTATTCTTTTTAAAAGACATTTATTAAGTGTGTGTGTGTGTGTGTGTGTGTGTGTGTGTGTGTGTGTGTGTGCATGTGTACATGTGTGCCACATTGTATATATGGATGTCAGAAGAAAATGTAAGTGACTCAGTTCTCTCCATATACCTGTATGTGGATTCTGGTATTGAATCTAGGTTGTCAAGCTTGCAGGGAAAACTCCTTTACCACAAGAATGAGCCACCAGAGCAGTACAAATGCTTTCATTTAAAGATTTTTATTTCAGTGTAATTCAAATAGATAGTATATACTAGAAATTTACTTTTCAAATGTCAACTTCATCTATATAAAATGTTAATTTTGGGATTTGGAACCCAATAGAAAGAACAACAATATCAAATATCAACCAACCTGATTTCCCAGAGCTCCCAGGGACTAAACCACCAACCAAAGAGTACACATGGAGGGACCCATGGCTCCAAATGAATATGTACTAGAGGTTGGCCTTATTGAGTATTATCCTCTGGAGGCTCAATGACCCAGGGTACGGGAATGCTAGGGAGCTTAGGCAGGAGTGGGTGGGTGGGGGAGCTCCCTCATAGAGGCAGAGGGAGGGCATAGAGAGTTTGTGGATAAAAAATTGGGAGGGGGAATAACATTTGAAATGTAAATAAATAAAATAACCAATAAAAAATAAAAAAATGTTCATTTTAAAAGAATTTTGTTCAAAGAAGTCTTTGGCTAATAGTTTTTGAAATGTTTTCATTTGGTAAGCAACTCTGCAGATAAACTTTTTGATTCAGGAGTCTTTCATGTTAATGATTTACCAAAAATATCATCTGCGTCATCAAGAATGTTGGCAGAACAGCATGTTTTCATCCTTTTAAGAATGATTCCTATCACTTATTTTATAATATTTGGAAATATTTTGTTTCAAACTGACACATAATAATTGTACATATGTGTGAGTTGAAATATGACATTGTAGGGTATGTCCATAGTATGTAATGATCAGATTGGGGTAATTGGTAAGTAAGTTATCTAAAATATTGGCCCATGTTTGTGTGTGTGTGTGTGTGTGTGTGTGTGTGTGTGTGTGTCTGTGTGTGTGTGTTGGGGTGATTCTGAATCATCTTTGATGGCTACTTTGACTTTTGCAATCAATTGCTCTAAGCCACAGTTGTCTCACGCGATGAAAGACACTAAAAGTCACTTTTTTGAGCAGCATCCCTAGTACAATACATTAATTCTATAGTGGGATTGCTGGAGCACACAATAGCTTTCATGTCAGTTTCTGTACTGTTTTCCACAGTGGCTATACTAACCAAATTTCTACAAAGAGAGTTTCACTTTATTTATATCCTCACTAGCATCTGTTGCCTTGTATCTCTTTGAAGACAGTTATTCAAAAACAAGGTAAATGTTATCTTGGTGTCCTTTAGATTTGCATGTACCTGATGATCAGCGATATGGAGCATTTCTTTTCATACCTTTGGCAATTTGTGTGTATTCTTTTGAGAAGTATCTATTCAGATCATGTACCCATTTATAAATAGGATTATTTATGTTCATGTTTTGAGCTCCCTGAACACTGTGGCTATTGATCTCTTCTGGGATAAAATGCTTGCCAATGCCTTCTCCCGGTTCAGTGTAGCATTATTACACAAGGATATTCACTTGTCTCAAAATTCTCTTTCAATGACTTTATAGACTTTCTAGACTTTCAATTCTACTTTATAGACTTTGCATGTACTCTTTTTATCATATAAACTAGTATCATAAGGAAGGTTTCAGATAGTCACTAGGATTAATACTAAATATTAAATAATTTACTCACTGAGATCTTTTTTTACACTAACAGGAAAAATTTTCCTTTTATACAGATAGTGGTAACTAAAATCTAGTCATAACTGATTAGAAACTAGCAAAACTCTAGTAATTTTAGATGACAAAATAAAGTACTTTAATGGGAGAGGTTTATGGTATTTTCTTCTAAAATTGCCAAAGTCATCCTCTGTCTCACAATCTTAACATGAATTTCTGAATCCTTTGGGAAGACTTCATTATTACATTGACCATTTTGCTCTAGGACTGAATACTCTAGCATGTTGTCTGCAGAAGCTCAAAGTCTATACTCTTGTAAATGTCTTACCCTGAAGGCCACAGTGCATAATTTGCCAAATGTCATTTTACTAATAAAGTATACATAATTCCCTAGGTAACCCAAGGGGAAGTTTCAGTTTCAAATTACAACATGACATCACATCAAAGCCGTGGCTTTGGAAGGATCACCATTGAAGAAAAAAATGTGATATTAATATGTCCCTTTTGGATTAAGTTATATAATCCCAAAGATGTCCATGTGTGAGAGTTGGACTACTGTCTGGTCTTGGAACAAAGTGAGTGCAATAAATTCATTTAAAGTGTCAACTTTAGTTTAAACTACATGAGCTGAGTGGTCCCCAAACAGAAAACCTGATAGCTCAGCCTTTGGATATTCTAGTTTCTGTTACACTCAGCAATAAATGAATTTCCCACTGGTAGGTAGCATAACCACTTCAGAGATTCTGACTCTTTTTCAGTGACTTTGGATAATATGCTTTTAGTCACACTAGTAAAGGAAAAAAACATAAATATAATTTATATACTTTTCAAATGTATTCTCTAAACTTTAGAAAGGGGTAGGTTTTCTATGTATTGTTAGTAATGATTTTACATCATTTACATTTTTCTTTCTTTTTTCATTGTTTTGCCTTTATAAGCTTCCTTTTGAGGATTCATTAAGGTTAGTAAACTATTTCTTTTTACATTTTCTGGAATAACATAAATGCAGTCTTGAGGTCTCCCAGGGCTAACCAATTATCTCCTTCTTACCTGGAGTTCTCTAGAATAACCGTAGGATGCTCAGGAAATATAATACTCAGGGATAAGACTTACCTGGAATAGAACAGTACTCGTTCATGTCCTTTGGAAGCAGTATAGCATAAAGAGTCAAGGAACACATCCTGGATAGTGTGGACTATATCTCTTTCTTCCTTGGAAGCAGAATGTTCTTTCCATGTGTTAGCCTAGAGACTTACATTGCACTTGACACGCAGCTCAGAGCTATTGCTTTTCAGAGCCCCTCAACGATAGCATAAGAGGAACAGGCACAGTTAAAGCATAGCTGTAGGTAGCTTTCTTTAGTCTTGTTTGGCTTCTCTGAATGAACCATGGGCTTCTTTTGTCCTTTGATACCTATGAATACGTAACAATTCCTTTCATGGGACTAATACTATGTGTGTTCTGTCTCATTATTCTTGCACTTATGGTAATCGTGGTGCAGTGAATCTGCTTCATAGAAAGACTTTTCTTCGTATGAGTGGCCAGAAGTTTACTCTTCTTCTTCCAAAATTCACATGAGACTCGTGGATAGCAGGGGAAGACAATGCTCATATGACATGATAAAAGTATTATTAAACTTTCACTTAAGAACATGCTCTGTTTAAGGTTAGACCAGGAATAGAAATAAACAGAGCAGAACTATGGTATTTTTTAAAAATTTTCCCTCTAAATTTACTTTTGAGAAATTCAGAAATCACAACAGGAGCACAACATGTACATAGTAAAATGAAGGGGACAGCAATAGATGTTCCAAGATACTGAGTCTTTCATGGCCTGGAAATTGTTGCATGTTGTGTGGAAGGAAGTTTCACAGATAAGGCCAACATTATGGCAAGATTTTCATGACATCTTTTCACTGGTATTGCAAGGAACAAGAAAAACCCTGGTGGGGATGCTATAGATACCTGTACCTCATTGGGTATGCATGCTGTGGCAAAGTACTCACTAAGAATCATTAGGATGATGCACCAGGAGCCAGGGACTGCTGTCATTTGTGCTGAAGTGGGTGGGGATGCTAAGCAAGACTTGGCATGTAACCTACTGGAGAGTTCTTCCCTGCCCACCTGAGCCCTTCCCTTGGGTAACATTCCTTTTCAGAACCATCTGACTTGGCAGAGCCCTGCACAGAGCTGCTCCCTTCCCCTAGGTGGTGGGATGGGAATGGGCCAATGTAAGCCAAGTGGGTGCTGTTCTAGGGTCTTCTTTTCCCCCAGTGGAAAATGGCTGGCTGATTTCTCTTGGAGGAACTTTTCTGCCCAGGTGTACCCTGAAGTGTTTGTGAAACTATCTTCATTTATATTGCACTTGCAGGAAACGAGGAGGAGACAAGTCATATAGTGCATTCAGAAATTGATGATGTCTGCTTTTGGCAAGAAAATATGTTTTTGTCAGATTTCTCCATCTCTTAGAAATTCAGAATAGTGGTCTAGCAACCATTTGTTTGTACAAGGAAACTCACCACCTAGTTTCTTTTATGCTTTGTCAGTCAAAATGACAATTTAAAGTTTTAGGCATGACTTAAGCTACCTTCAAAGTGAGGAGAGCTTGGGATTAAGCCTTTTCGAAGAAAGTTTACTCACTAGAGTCAATAAGCCAAGCCACGAAAGTGAAGGATAACAAAGCCAGGCCTTTGCATTCCCTATGGTAACATTTTTTCAGCATTACTGAGCAGGGAATTGGACCCCGGATAATGTTTTTACTGTTCACTCAGACTAACAAAGATGTACTTTTTACTGAAAGTGACTTCTCTGTTCTGATTCATCTATGTTGTGAACCGTCTACTTAACTTTCTTTCTTTCTTTCTTTTTTTTTCTACTTAACTTTCTTAAGAATTTATAATTTTATTTTATTTATTATTTTTTCTGTTTTTTTAAATTTTTTTTAAAAGAATTTATAATTTTAAATGTGCAAATTAATAAGGTGTATTTTAAAGTGAAATATTCCATGCTGTTTGCCTTCTTGACCTTATGCAAATATACTTTTATTGCATGTCTAGAAATGCCTTACTTTAAATTGTAGCTTATTTTGAATCATGTTTACTAGAGCATACTTTTCAGGAAAAAAATATTGCCAAACTCATGAAGACGTATACACTAGTTAAAATGTTATTAAACTATTTTATTGACTTTTCTCTAGGAAGGATTTGCTTATCCTGCCTCCCAGGCTAAAGGACTCAGACCAAGGGATGGAGCAGTGTACTGAATGTGAGTCTAATCTGAACCAGTCTAATCTGGACACACCCCCAGGTTATTCCACAACTTGTCTTCCAGTTGATTCTAGATCCCATGAAACTGACAATCACTAGTGTGTGCATACATTGACGAGGAAACTTTGAGATGTTCAAACATAGCCAAAAGAAACCACAGGAATATGTAAGTTCTATGTATTGTAAACACATTCAGATTTCCCAAATGAATGTTATGAAATAATTCTGAATTGGTTAGTGTATTGTCACCAAATACAAAGAGGTGTCATACACTGATGTATAAGTAGAGTTACTTATAATACTTATAATACAGGAATAAAGACTACTACCATCAAAATGCATTATGTTGATATGGGTATCATTCAAGTGACTGTTGATTTTTTAGTGCTTGATCTAATCACCTACTGATTTTAAGGTATCCCTATCACTACTACTGAATGCATGATCAAGAATCACAGTTCAGTGAAATCAAAGCCACTGGAGGCAATAAATCCACTGAGCACATATTCAGTGATTTCTTTTTCCAGCTCCAAAATCTTGGACAATGATTCACTACAATTCTGAATTTAGGGAGACGTGCGTCTAACATCTTCTGGGTGCTATCCAAGAAGGAGGCATAAATAATTAAACATTCTCACATCTCTGTTAGGAGCAGACATCTTGTCTAGATCTAGGCCTAGTGTTTTGTACTTCATTTATATCTAGTGAAACTGAGGGAGTAGTCAGATATAATTTCTGTCCTGTAATGATTAATCTTCAGTTTCAAATTGGTTAAATTAAGAAGCATATAAAACATATACCTTTGGGCATATCTATGAGAGAATTTCCAGAGAGGTAGTCAAAAGGAGAAGACCTACCTTGAATCTGGGCAGCAACACTCCACAGGGTGGGTTCTTAGACTGATAAAGAAGAAATAAAGATGTATTCCAGCATTCTGCTTTCTGACATCACTAAATTAGAGCATGCAGCTGCAGACATTTGGCACCACAACCGAAAGCCAATCTTGTATCCATGATACAGTGTACCCTCAAATTGGGAGCTAGAGTAAATTCTTCCCTTAAGTTACTTCTTGTTTGGATATGTTCACAGCAATGAAGAAAGTAACAAAATATACATTCTTTACTGTTCTCTGTAAGCATCCTCAGCCTAAAGGTTTTTCTGATTCAGGGGATTAAGAACAATGTCTGCTTACAACTGAATAAGGAATTCAGAACTCTGGCAGCTCACACAACTTAAACAAGTGACCTACACTCTTCCTTTGTAATGTGATGCTGTCTTATCTGCTCATACTTTAATGAATGCCCTCCACAGTGCCTGGTGGGCCACTGTACGCTTGAGTGCAAAGATAGCTCCTCTGTGATCCCTGTGGCCCGCATCATCCATATCTCAGGTGATCAACATGTGTGACTAACAAGGACTGCCAATCCCTTCTCTTCAGGGTCAACTGTCAGATGATTAAGTCATCCCCACAAGCAGGATTATGGTCACATGACCATGGAGAGTAGCATCAGAACAAGTAGGAATATATCTGATAGTGAACAGACCAAGGCATAGCTGACAGATTAGTGAGATTTATATAATCAACTTAAAGAAAATTCATGTGTGTATACTAGAACCAAGGGGTAGAGTTTGGACTTTTTGGTTTGAAAGTTTTCTCATAATGGAAGAGTATATGGAGCATGAAAAAATGAAAGAAACTGTCCGCTTAGAGAGAAGCTGAGGAGATAAATTGGCAGCAATAACTGCCAAGTTTAGGAGTTTAGGTTTATCCTAAAAGCAAAAAGAGAAATTGAACATGTAAGATATGATAAAAATTGTGTTTGAAATGTTTTTTTTTTTAACAGGTGGTGAAGGGTGCGGTTATTGCAGTTTTCAGGTAATTAGGTAGCTACTGAAATGGGGTATAAAGAAAACATCTTCTTCAGGAATCTTTCACCTAGAGATGGACAGATAAGAACTGATTCACAATACATTAGAACTAGGATTTAGGGGGTATAATAATATTGGATGTAGGATAAATTCTCAGATACAGCATATCCTTTGCATTCCAGAAAGGCAATAAATGTGTGTGTGCATGTGCATGTGCATGCGTGTGTGTGTGTGTGTGTGTGTGTGTGTGTGTGTGTGTGTGTGTGTGTTTTACATTTATTTCATGGAATATTTGGAACATATTATAACCCTTTCTTATGTTTTTATTTAAGATTGTTAATTAACTTTATTAAATCTGTTTTTGCTTAAGTGAAATTCAAATATATCTCATTGACCTAAATTGTGTCTGGCAGCCTTAGTTGCTGAGGAATAAAGAGCTTAGGAGTACATGGTGATATAAAGGGTCCACCCTGAAGAACAAGGTCCCACCATAGGTCTGTCATGAAAGGAACGTTGAGCAGGGTGAGAAGTCAGAACTCTGACCATGGCTTGTTTTGATGCCAAGAGTTTTACTCCCTACATCCTCTCATTGTGGTTACACACAGTGATGTTTTATATTAGCAGAGCTGCCGTGATTGTCACTGGGTCAGGATTTCTAGATTTTCATGAGCAAGCAGATTCTGGAAATTAATCTCTAGGTAATGGATTAAATAATCCATTGGGAAAAGATCAATGAATGACAAGGAGGAGTCAGCATTTAAGCCAATAGAAGGATGTCTTAGAGTGCATGTGTACCATCATAAAGGAAAATGTCCTAAGTAAAATACAAAAGGGAAAGAGCATACAAGAAAAATAGTCTGACTCTATAAAAACTAATATATCATAGACGTTGCTCAAAGACAAAGCAATAATCTATAAATTTAGTAAAGTATTAAAATATATTTATCCACAAAGGCCTTAATAGTGTTTTAAAACTCCAAAAACCAATAATCAATTATAAACCAATTTTAAAGTATAGAAAAGTAAAGCTCTTTCACAAGAGAAATCATGACTAACCAGTAGACTCATAGGAAAGTGATCAATGCCCTCCACAGCTGGAAAACACCTTTTTCCTGAATTTTATTGTGAACTTACTCTACTTAGTAGGACGGGTAAAATTTCAAAGACAGGGAGTACTATAGATTGAGATATGGGACAACTAAATCTCATATATGTTGGGCAGAGAGGTAAAATAATGTAACTTTGTATAACAGGTGGGCAATCTTTGATAAAATTAAAAATATAAGTCACTGATCTTTTGTGAAAAAATTAAAGCCTCTAGTCTACTTTTAAAATTCTCTTATGTGGAAGAAAATCCAGGAAGATCTCAGAAGATGGAAAGATCTCTCATGGATTGAAAGGATCCACATTGTAAAAATGGCCATCTTACCAAAAGCAATCTACAGATTCAATGCAATCTCCATCAAAATTCCAACCCAATTCTTCATAGAGTTGGAAAGATCAATGTGCAATTTCATCTGGAAAAAGAGAAGACCTAGAATAGTGAAATCCATTCTCAACAACAAGAAAACATCTGCAGGAATCACTATCCCTGACCTCAAGCTATATTACAAGGCAATTGTGCTGAAAACTGCATGGTACTGGTACAGAAATAGGCATGTGGATCAATGGAATAAAATAAAAGATCCAGAAATGAGCCCTCACATATATGGTCACCTGATTTTGATGAAGGATCTGTAAACATTCAATGGAAAAAGGACAGCCTACTCAACAAATGGTGCTGGTCCAACTGGCACTCAGCATGCAGAAGAATGAAAATAGACCCTTTCTTATCTCCTTCTACAAAGCTCAAGTGCAAGTGGATAAAAAAAATCTCTACATTAAACCAGGTACACGGAAATTATTAGAAAAAAAAGTAGGAAAAACCTTAGAACACATAGGCACAGGAGAAAATTTCCTGAACCGGACACCAGTGGCTCATGCTCTAAGGTCAAATATTGACAAATGGAACTTAATGAGATTGCAAAGTTTCTGTAAGGCTAAGGATACTGTCAAGAAAACAAAACAGCAGCCAACAGATTGGGAAAAGATCTTTACCAACCCCACATCTCATAGATGCCTAATATAGAAGGTATACAAAGAACTCAAAAAGCTGGACACCAGAGAATCAAACAACCCTATTAAAAATGGGGTATGGAGCTAAACAAAAAGTTCTCAATTGAGGAATATCGAATGGCTGAGAAGCATCTAAGGAGGTGCTCAACATCATTAGCCATCAGGGAAATGCAAATCAAAACAACCCTGAGATTCCACCTCACACCAGTTAGAATGGCTAAGATCAAAATTTAGATGACAGCACATGCTGGCAAAGATGCAGAGAAAGAGGAACACTTCTCCGCTGTTGGTGGGGTTGTAAACTGGTACATCCACTCTGGAAATCAGTCTGGCGATTTCTCAGAAAATTGGACATAGTACTACCTTAAGACCCAGTTATTCAACTTCTGGGCATATACCCCAGAGAAGCTCCAATGTACAACAAAGACACATGCACCACAATGTGCATAGCAGCCCTATTTATAATAGCCAGAAGCTGGAAGGAACCCAGAAGTTCTTTAGTAGATGAATGGACACAAAAATTGTGGTATATTTACACAATGGAATACTACTCAGCCACCAGAAACAGTGACTTTATGAAATTCTTAAGAAAATGGCTGCATCTAGAGAACATAATCCTGAGTGAGATAACCCAGTCACAAGAGAACAGACATAATATGCAGTCACTGATAATTGGATACTAACCCCAGAAAGCTTAGAACACCCCAGAAACAACTCACAGACTGTATGAAGTTCAAGAAAAAGAAAATGAAAAACTATTATGCTTAATCTTTACACACCAAGAAAACTTTGACTAATTCCAGGTTACATCTTGTTTTACTTGTACTTATTTTATCTAGTAAGATCTTAATGCACACTATCAACCCTTTAAAAAAAACCAAGTACTGACAAAAATGTATTCTTATACTTTTATGCAAAAATGCTTAAAATCTGTACATTTATCTTCGTTTTTCAAAATAAATATGTTCGATTAAAATTTTCTCTTATGTGTTTATTTCCACTGTTTTAAAATTTCAGTTTATTTATTTTGATTTTATTGTTTGCATTTGTAAAAATGTTTGTCCTTTTTTTTTTAACAAAAAGAAAGAAGTTTTGGAGCTAGAAGTCTGGAAAGATGGGAGGACCTTCTAGGAGGTGGATGGGAGGGGAACCTGTGATAAGAATAGATTTTTTATTAAGTTATACATTTACTTTATGATCACAGCTTCCCCTCCCTCCTCTTCCCAGATTCTCCCTCTTCCTTTCCCTCCCCACTTCCACTTGTCCTCATGTTCTACTCAGGAGAGAGAAGACCTCCAAAGGATATCAACTAGCTTTGGCATGCCAAGTTGTAGTAAGACTAAGAGCATCTAGTCAGGCTAGGTAGGCAGCCTAGTTAAGGGAAAGGGATCCAAAGGCAGACAATATATTCAGAGACAGCTTCTGCTCCTGCTGTTAGGAGTCCCACATAAATACCCAGATGCACAACTGTTACATCTGTGCAGAAAGTCTTGGGTGGTTATAGAGATGTCTGGTTCAGACTGCTTATATCTCATTGCTAGAAGTCTTAGCTAGGGACAGTCTCATAGATTCCTGGGAGTTTCCCATTGTCGTAGGAATTACACTGGAGCAATTCAGAAGCTATTCAGAATGAAGAGTATCTCACACTAATATGAGTGTGAGCTCTTTTTATAACATGAGAAAAATCAAAGTAGTAGTTGTTTCTGAAGTGAGGTGGAGGGTGAAAATCTAGAAATGAACAACATGCTGCTTCTGAGATGACAAACATATTATGTGTGTTTACTGCGTGGTAGTTATGTAGGCAAATATATATGCCAAAATTATTTGAACCATATACTTAAAAACTACTTATATTTGGTGTAAACTACAGTTTAGTTAAAACTGCAACAAAAATTCTTGATGTTTCATTTTATAGTTCATCTTTCCTGGCCACTGGGTGTCAAGTAATTGAGTTAAGCATTGTTTTTGGTTATGTCTCTGAGGGGCTATTGACAGCTAATGTTACCTAGATGAACAGGTGTGTCACCTCAGTGTTGAGGCATTGGTAAGTGGCACATCTTTCAGTAAATAACATGCCATGATCATAGAGACAACTTTTGAATTTCAGGAGGTCACACACTCACAAGACATCCAAATAGGAAGAACCTTGTTGGGAAGGTTTCAGCAAAGGAGGGGGCATGTGACTGAGCAACAGAGCTGAGAAGGACTGAAGTTCATTGTATTTATGAAACTGTGGAAGAGGAAATGATAAACAAATTAAGCTATCTGGGGATATCACACACTCCTTACAAACAGTGAACCACAGCCCTGCTTGTAGACAGGACCTGCATCTTGTTCATGTATTACATGTACTTCATCATTTGTATCTTAAGGTACCTTGACATAGTGTGGGTTTTCAGTGAACATTTATTCTTCACGGGCCCCATCATGATCCTCTGATCCAAAACAGCACCAGGACACATTCCTGAACATTTTTTTTTCTCTTAGAAGTTGAGAAAGTACATGCCCTTGGGATCGAGTCCTGGATTCTCTTTGCCTTATCCTGTCAGAGTTTAATCATCTTGATGGAGAAGAATGGGGCTCTTTTGTTTAGGATATAGATGAAGCAAAAGGAAGTCTGCAATAGGTAACAATATAGCAAGTTTTTGCCCAAAAGTCCTGTTATTCAATGTAAACTTGGTGGGCAATATTATCAGAGAAATGAAAAGCAACATTCTGATTGCTTTCTTTGCTTTCAGCCACCACATTCAAATGCACCATTTATTGTGTTTATATAACACAATGAAAGTTTGCTTATTTTACATTTATGTAATGCTATTTATAGTTAATAGCTCATCGATTTTAAGTTTTGCCATGCTTACTACAAACCCGGCACCAATTACCACGTCCATACACGCAATAGAGCAAAATGATTCCATTTTAGTAATAGGCTAGTTATATATACATCACTGTGAGCAAAATACCAGACAGATTTCAGAGAGAAAAGGGGAATTTTGCCTTATAACTTCAGAGAGCTGCAATCCATCATAGATGGGAAGGTGAAGCAGAGGAGGGACCATTACACAGCCTGGAAACATTACATAGACTCCCGAAATAGTGCCAGCAACTGGAGACCAAATGTTCCAAACACAAGGTCCAGAAGGGACACTTGTTTAGATCCAAATTAAAACGAGCTATGCAAGTTCTGAAACCTATATGTTCTCTTCTTCTTTGCCCCATTATTTTCTCCATATTTAATCTGATTCACAATCAGCCAAACACTGTGTTCAGGGAAGGATTCTGACTGTTTTCATTACCCCTGAATTTTTCCTGCTCAATATTCTTCAGCCTTCCCTATTTTCACAGTGATGCAGAAGCAAGTTTTGCTCATACGTCCAAGAGCCCTGGGTTTCTTGAGCAATCAAGCACCAATGATACTTTGGATGCTTTTAAACTACTTTTCACTTCAGGGAAAAGTAAAAAAAAAAAAAAAAAAAAACAAAAAACAAAACAGTGGATGATATGGAAGAATTGCATTGAAAACGTCAGTGTCAAGACTTTCTTGTAAGTCATTTTAATTACTTAATGAAGCCATCATAAACGAAGTTGACAAGGCCTTCTTTTGTATGTTTTCTGAGTCACATGTGATCTTCTGCAGTGCAATTGGTCTAATTTCAGTTTTGAAATAATCCACTTCTCTTTTTGTTTATAATCATTTGCCTGGCTTTCTACAAAGCCTTCCTAGCTCCTTTCTACAGGACCTGAAGGGTCACAGTGACCCTGATTTGTTTAACTGTTCCCAAGTACTCCAGCCCATCCAGCAGAGTTCTGTATAATTTGGTGGCTACACAGCATTAAAACATCACTGCCAAAGTTTTATCTTGCAACATTTTAAGGGGAGATTGGATTTATTTTATGTAGCGAGTTTTTACTCATGTTAGAAAAAGCAAAATTTCAATTCCTCTAACCTAAAATTTTATTTTTCAAGAGAATCAAACTTATTTATCTAAGTCACCATATATATATATAAAATGACAAATTTGAGGTATTGCAACCTGTAGGGGCTGTTAATGATTAAGCAAAATGATGGAATAAAATGAAATAATAAAATAGAATTACAAATAATTTATAACAAACATAATGGCATGCAATTTGATTGGCAATAAGACATATTATATATAGTTATAAAATTTAAAATTATAAAATACATAATATATGAAGAAGTTATCACTTACCCTTGGGGGAACATATGCCAGAACTCCAGTGGACACTTGAAACACAAACTATGTCTTTATCTTCAAAGTTATGCCCATGATAAAGTTTAATTTATAAATTGATATCCATGAAAAGTAGTAATAATAACTAAAAATAAAACAGAATGATTGATGTAGAATTGCTGGTATTCCTGCTCAACTTTCTGAGATATTACTAATTAACATAAAAGCTTCATGGATGGAGAACTGGAGTGTTGTGACAGGCATCTAATAGGTTGCATGTAAAGCCTGTATACCCTCAACAGTAAAGCATTCATGACCGAGACACAATGGGATGGAACGTCACAGGATGTCATCATGCTTCTCCAGAGCCATACAACCTTATGTCACTAGTTGGTTATTTGTGAAATTTTCCATTTAGTCTTTTCAGGGGGTAGTTTATTTGTGATTGACATAAGCTGATGGCAGTGAAGTCATGGACTAAGTAGAGCTGTAGTATGTTTTATTTAATATGTATTTTGTATGTTATATGTGGTAAACATATATAAAGGAAACAACATTTTGGTAGTACTCCGTCTCAGAACAGAACTTTCTGTGGCAAAGTAGCAGAAAGTAAAAAAGTGACACATTTGTTTTAAAACAACTGCATTTTAAAAATGTACAGATTTTAAAAGCATGTTTTTTCATAAAACTAAATATATTTTTTGTCAGTATTTGATTTTTTAATTTTTTTCTCTTTTTTTATTAGATACTCTGTATTTACATTTGAGATGTTATCCCTTTACCCCACCCCGCTTCCATTCCCCACCTATCCCCCTCCCCCTCCCCCTCCCCTTCCTATTGCCTTCACAAAGGTGTACTCCCTTCTGATCCCCCTCTCTACCCCATTGTCTTGGCATTCCCCTTCATTGGGAAAACATGCCCTTTCTGGAACAAAAGTCTCTTCTCACATTGATGCCAGACACTGCTATCTTCAGCTACATATGCAAGTGGATCAATAGACCTCTCAAAATAGCACAAAGGTTAGTGTTTTACCCCATGGGAGTTTTGGAGAATTTGGTTGGTTGATAATGCTATTATCTTCCCATGAGGTTGCAACCCCTTTTTAGCTGCTTAGGTCCTTTCTTTAGCAACTTCATTGGGATCCCTGAGTTCAGACCGATGGTTATCTGCAAGCATGCTCAGCTGTATCTATATGACTCTAGCATAGTCCCTGAGGGGACATCTCTGTCTGGTTCCTGACAGTAAGTACTTTTTGGGATCAGCTATAGTGCTTGGATTTGGTGGCTGCATATGGGGTGGATCCCCAGGTGAGACAGCTTCTGAGTGATCTTTTTTTCAATCCCTGCTCCTCTATTTAACTTTGCATTTCCTCCCATGAGAGTTTTGTTCTCTTTTCCAAGAAGGACTGAGGCATCCCCATTGATGTTTTGTTTAAAGGTTTGATAGTATGCATTGAAAACTTACTAGTTACAGTGAGTATAAAGTACGTATCAAACAAAACATCACATGAAAATAAAAGTGACACATTTTTATTGCCCCTCTCATACTCTATTTTTTCTGCCTATGGACATTAATTTAATCATTGAGTTTAAAGAGATAAAAAAGCACACAAGGGAAAGCAAAAATGGTTAGAAATTCCAGGTCTTTCAACCTCAAACAATTTTGCAGAAGGTAGTGAAAATCTATCTTTCATCTCTAAAATAATGCTTATCAAAATGATCATTGTAACTATCTATTTTTGTTTTTTAGGAATTTCTAGCTGAGACTGCAGTGCCACAGCCAAAAGCTCTGGATTTCCCACGTCATAAATGTGTTAAACCTAAAGCATAGGTGTGATGAAAGGCAGATCTCACGTTCTGATTAGTACTCATTAGCACACTCTTATCACGTGCACAGGAATTCTGTGCCAACCTCATCTTCAGATAGTTGTACTGGTCTTAGATTTAGACCCGTTTCTTTGCTGTTGTTTACTTTTTGAAGCAGGTAATAAGATTCGGCTTGCTCACCATTTTTTTTTTCTTAGTAATTCTTCTAGATCTCTTTGACCTCTGACTTGAGTATACAACATAGATATCCTCCACCAGTCCTTGGTATTTTGCTACCATATTGAAAACATATGTACTTCTCATTTCAGTCTTTTCTTAAAACAGTTCATGGTTTATAGAAAGCAATTTTATTTATTTATTCATCTTAGGTTTTTTTATTTAGTTACATTTTAAATGTTATCCCCTTTCCTCCTTTCTCCTCTATAATTTCCCTATACTCTCTCCTCCCCCTGCTTCTATGAGGGTGATCCCCCATACAACACACCCACTCCCACCTCACCGCCCTGAAATTCCCCTATACTTGGGCATTGAGCCTTCACAGAACCAAAGGCCTCCCCTCTCACTGATACCAGGTTATCCTCTGCTACATATGCGGCTGGAGCCATGGGTCTCTCTATGTGTACTCTTTGGTTGGTGAGAGCTCTGGGGGTCTGGTTGGTTGATATTGTTGTTCTTCCCATGGGATTACAAAACCCTTCAGCTCCTTTAGTCCTTTCTCTAGCTCCTCCATTGGTGTGTTCGTTCTCAGTCCAATGGTTGGCTGCTAGCATTCATGTCTATATTGGTCAGACTCTAGTAGAGCCTCTCAGGAGACAGGCATATCAGGCTCGTGTCAGCAAGCACTTCTTGGCCTCCACAATAGTGTCTGGGTTTGGTGTCTGTAAATGGGATGGATCCCCAGGTGGGGCAGTCTCTGGATGGCTTTTCCTTCAGATTCTGCTCCACACTTTGTCTGTGTATTTCCTTTAGACAGGAGCAATTCTGGGTTAAAATTTTGGAGATGAGTGGGTAGCCCCATCTTTCAACTGGGGGCCTTGCCTAACCCCTGGATATGGTCTCTACAGGTTTCCCTCCCCTTTGTTGGGCATTTCAGCTAATCTCATCCCCTTTGGGTCCTTGGAGCCTCTTTCCTTCCTTGTATCTGGGACATTCTGGTGGTTACCCCCAGTTTCACATCCCCTATTGCTACACACCTGTGTTCAATTTCCTGACCCTCTGTATATTATTCCATACCCGATTCTTCCTCCCTTTACCCCTCTCTCTCTTTACTTTCTCTCAAGTTCTTTCTACCCTCTACCTCCTGTGAGAATTTTGTTCTCCTTTCTAAGAATGACTGATGCATCTACACTTTGGTCTTTCTTGTTCTTGAGCTTCATATGGTCTGTGAGTTGTATCATGGGTATTTTGAGCTGTTTGCCTAATATCCACTTATAAGTGAGTACTTAACATGTATATTCTTTTGTGGCTGGGTTACCTCACTCAGGATGTTATTTTCCAGTTTCATCTATTTGCCTGTGAATTTCATGAAGCCATTGTTTTTAATATCTGAGCAGTACTCTATTGTATAAATGTATCAGAAAGCCACTTTATACAGGAGGCATTTGTTTCTTTATTTTTTAAAGTATTTTGGCATAAAACTATATGAATATATTTTTGTCAGTATGCTGTTTTTTTAAAGGTTTGATAGCATGCATTGAAATCTTACTAGTTACAACGAGCATACAGAACATGTAAAACAATGTAACATGGAAATAGTCAAAGCTTTTTGGTGTGTAAAGATTGAACATGATGATTTTTAAATACCAAAAATTGCCACAAGGATATCTTCTCAGCTTTTGAATTATTAATCATTTAAGGTCTAGGTGTACCCCACTCTGAGAAGATGTTATACACTTATTGTGTTTTTTTTTTTTTTTTTTTTTTCTAAGAAGGACTGAGGCTTCCACTTTTTGGAGGCATTCATTTCATATGATACCAGGATCTTTACTTGCTGACAGTATGTAGTTGACTGTATTTATAGGAATTGCTCTTTCCAAAAGGAACAATAGAACTCAAGATATTTGCCAATATATTCACTTCGTCTAATTTGCATAGTTTCAGAATGGTAATACAATTCTTGCATTATCCCATCTTAAGAAAAATACTGATAGTCTCATAAATAATAATAATAATGATGATGATGATGATGATAATTATTATTATTATTATTATTATTATTAGAAAATTCCTGGAGCAACTAATCATAGAATGTTGCTGCAAGAACCCTAACATTTCATATTTGCATAGAAGCTGTTCTGCTTTGCTCTTCTTATTCTTCTGGGAGGTCTAGGTTTCTGAATCTTCTCTTATTAGAAATGTCTTATCAGATGCAACTCAGAGCAGCGGCCTAGGATGCTACCAGAGAGAATATGCTATACAAGGGGAGCCAGGCATCTAATCCCTAGAGATTCGTTACTATGGTTCAGACACTTGTGTTTTCCCAAATTTATGTTGAAATCATGATCTCTAAGGTGACACTAACAGTGCAGTGCTAAGGGAAGAGTAGATCATGAGCACACTAAGACAGTACCTCAAATTAAACCTTCAGCAAACATCAAATCTGCTGTGACTTGCATCTTTTATTTCTTACGGCTTTTAGAACTTTGAGGAATAAGTTTGTGGGGTTATATTTTACAGTTTTTCTTAAAGTTTTATTTATTTATTTATTTACTTATTCATTTATTTATTTATTTATTTACATCCAGAACGCTGATTCTCCATGACCCAACCACACAGAAAGTCCCTTCCATCCCCATCTCCTTTTCCTGTGCGAGGGTGGGACTTCCCTGGTATCCCCACCCTGGCGCATCAAGTCTCTGCAGGATTAGGAATGTCCAGTCCCACTGAGGCCAGACAAGGCAGCCCTGTTGGGTAAGAGATTCCAAACTCAGGCTACAGCTTTAGGGAAGAGCCTCCACTCCAGTTGTTGGGGGACGAATATGGAGACCAAACTGCATATCTGCTATAGATGTGCCGGGGCCTTCATCCAGCTCATGTATGCTCTTTGTTTGCTGGGTCATTTTTTGAGAGCTCTCAGGGGTCCACGTTAGTTGATTCTGTTGATTTTCTTATGGGGTTTTTAATTCCCTACTGGGGCTTCAATCCTTCTCTCAACTCTTCCATTAGAGCCCCCGATCTCTGACCAATGTTTGGCTGCAAGTATCTGAATCTATTTCAATCAGCTGCTTTGTAGAGCCTCTTAGAGGACAGTTATGCTAGGTCTGTCTGAAAATATAACAGAGTATCATTAATAGTTCGTGCTTGCCCATGAGATAGGTCTGTAGTTAGGTCAGTTATTGGTTGGCCATTCCTTCAGTCTCTGCTCCATCTTTGTCCCTGTAGTATTTTAGACAGGACAAAATCTGGTTCAAAGATTTTGTGGGTGTGTTGGTGTCCTTATCCCTCCACTGGGGATCTTGCCTGGGTACAGGAGGTGGCTGGCCTTTTCAGGTTCCATGTCCCCACAGTTTTAGGCACCTTGGCTAAGGTAGGCTGTATTGACTCCTGGGAGCCTTGCCCATTCTAGGTCTCTGGGGCTTTCTGCAGATTTCTATTCATTCTCCTAGCCCTCTGGCCCTCTCTCCTGTCTCTTTTTACACCTGATCCTGATCTTTCATTCTGCTCTCTAGCCCCTCTCCTACTCAGACCCCCACTTTGTTCTTCCTTCCATGACCATTTTGTTCCCCCTAAGGGATATTCAAGGGTCCTTACTTGGGCCTTCCCTTTTCTTTAACTTCTTTGGATCCATTTGGTGTATCGTGGGTATTCTGCACTTTACTGATAATATTAACTTATCAGTGAATACATGCCATGCATGTCCTTATGGGTCTGTGTTACCTCACTCAGGATGATATTTCATAGTTTTATCCATTTGTCCTTTTCTTCAGCCTTTTAAAAAGACCTCATTTATCCCATTGTGTCCTCAGATTCATTATAAAGCAGAGGATGACTTTGGATTCTGGTATTCTCTTAGCTCCCAAGTATAGAGATTTCAAGAATTTACCATAAGTACTAGTACCATAAGTGCTAGAATAAAACATAGGGTATCATGAATGGTAGACAGCTGAGCAATATCATTGCTTATTGATATATTAGAACAGTCTGAATGGAATAGAGAATCAGTGGACCAGGTAAGATTTGTGCATAAACAAAGTATCTATTGTTTTTAAATCTAAAAATTGAATTATTTGGGATTAGAGTATTTTTTTTCTTGTTGTGGGATATAATCTTATAACAAACACAAGTAGATTAAGTTGGGCTTATACAGTATAAAAAGTTACATAGAAACATATAATCTTACAACACAAGTAAAACTATACTTAGAGGAGATCATAGGACACAAGTGACATGGAAGAACAGGGGAAGAATTGTTTAGGTTAATGATTCAGATAAGGATGGGGATGAAGGGTTGGAGAAAAACAAGGGTAGAGTTAACTAAATATATTTGTATAAAGAAACATTGTGGGAATCCACTAGTCTGTAAGTTAATTAAAACTTTTGTATATTAACAGGGAGCTTAATCAGAGGATCCTATATGAATGGACAATATTACTCCCAGAGATAGAGCTTATTTAATGAAAATATCAATGGCAGGCATAGGATAGCTATCTAAATTTTTTTTTTGGTTAGGGAGGCCCCAGCAATACCAAAACAACATAGCCCTACTGCCATTAATTTTGGTTCCTCATCACAACTACAAAATGATGTAGTGATACCCCATTACTAAAGAAAACACACATGTTGGTTGCAGTGTATTGTGAGAGTAACCTAAAACTGACCAGGAAGCTGTTAGCTTTCCAATACTGGTAAATTCTATGTAGGCTGTGTCAAAAAGAACATTTCAAAAGTCTTACAAGTGTTATAATATCAACTTGCCAGGCAAGTCACACCCACTGGTGCAGTAACGACATAATGATTGTGAGGGTAGCCAATTACTTTTTGATTGGACTTGAGACCTAGTCCACAAGAAAGATTTATGTCTGGTACTGTAAAACTGATCAGAAGCTCTTAACTGAAGAGATAACAGGTCATAGGGAGACATCTACTGATATTTTAATAAATGGCACTGTGTCAAGCTACCTCCTTAATAATTATAGATATATAATGTCATAAAACTTGATCAGGGAACTTTACTTTATTCAATAGGTAGCAGTTGATGAAAAGACCCATAATTGTTCCAAGAACTAGATTAAGCAACAATGAGTGCTCGATACAGACAGGTCATCTGTATCAACCTATCTCAAACCAAGCATCAGGAAGCATCTCAGAAGAGTGAGTAGCAAGAATGTAAGGACAAGAAGATGGGAAGAGATCCGGAAGTGCTGAGTCCTGAATGGGGCATGACTGATAAGCACGCAAACTCCCATCATCTGGAGTTTCCAGCATAAGATCTACTTGAGATCAAGCCATTTTCAATTTTAGCATGGACCAGTAAAAGATCATAAGCTCCATGCCCAGCTGAAGAGCTATTGGCAGCTGATGGTTTCTGAACCATCATTTTTTTTGGGGGGGGTTCTAAACTCTAAGATACATATACTCAATTGTATAAAAAGAAAACTACGAGATATGAAACCATAGATTAAGCCAACAGAATGATTGATAGCAAATAATTTCAGCACCCTGTTTTACCATTAGACAGACCATCTGAACCAGAAATACTGGAGTTAAATGATATCACAAATCAAACAAGTGTATACCATACCTCTATAGGACAACTCACATAAACACTAAAGATATACCTTTTTTTCTCAGCTGCCCAAAAGTGATCACATATTAGGACCCATAGCAAGTCTCCACAAGTGTAGGAAAATAGAAATACCATTCTATATTTCTTAACTGTCCCAAGTGAAATAAATCTGCATATAAATAAGTTTACACTACAAAAAGTCCAAGAACTCATGGAGACTGAACGACACACTGTTGAATTGGGTCACTGAGGTAATCAGGAAGGAAATTTAATAAACACCTACAAAATTTAAGAAGGAAATTAAAAGTTCACCAGAATGAAGATAAAAGCATATTACAAAATCTTGGGGATGTAGTTAGGGCAGTTCCAAGAGGAAGGATTACAGTCGTTAGGTACCTATATCACATTTGCGAGCTCACAAGGCAATAGTGAAGCAATGCACTTGAAGCCCTTGGAAAAAGGAAGATGAGTCAGGTAAAAACAGTATTTTGGAAGAGAAAACTAACTAGGTGTGAAATGAATGGAATAGAAGCAGCAGCAAAAGCAATGCCAACAAAACAATCACAGAATCAATGAAACAAAGGCTTGGTTCTTTTAAAAAAACAAACAATGTTGGAAAACCCTAGCCAAAACAACTCAACCACAGACAGGAGACAAAAATTAGTAAGATCTGAAAGAGAAGGAAGAGAAATTATATCAAGTAAAAATGAAATTTAGAAAACCATGAGAAAAACTATATTCCATGAAATAGGAAAATCCAAATTAAATGGATAAATTTCTGTATGCACGTGACATACTAAACTAAACCATCTTAAATATGTACATACAGCATGATCAATGCATATAGTGTCATTTGTATGTATATGATTTCAGGGCTGACCACTTAGATATTAAATAACCACTGGGGGCTATCTTGTGGCCAAGACTATTTCTCTAGCTCTCAGGACTCCTTTATCTTTTTTTCTTTTTTGAATGTAATAGTTTACCTAGGCGAGAAATGTGTATCTATACAGAAAATTTCACAGCACTTTCTGCTGCCCCTTTGTGTAGTATATACTTTGTTGTTTCATAAGCTTCTGTAATTCTTAGCAGTGCCCATTGGTCATATTTCACCAGTAAGGTAGAATTTCACAAAAACAAACTGATTTATGATAACATGAGAAGCAAGCTCATAGCGAATTGGAGGGCATGTCCATAAATCAAACACGAGTGATAGTTGGGCAAGTGGGAACCAGATGAGGCAGAGAGACAGCCTCTACAATACAGTTGGAACCATTTCCAAATACTGAAGCAATCTGCATTTCAATCTGCTCAAGTAGCACATACTAATTTTTATAAATGGCATGTTTATGTAAGGCTTTATTACTAAACAATTCCCAGACTAGCATCACAAAGGTACAGAACACATAAGGAATTAATAAAGTCCATGTCCATGAGAGGTAGATAGCCATATAAAAATACTAACCCAAGACTATAACTAAGGTGCTAGGACAGATTAAGAGAACAACGAAAATGTGCTTGGGGGTTCAACCAAGGCCTCATGGGGAGGGGAGTGCTGCTTCAGAATTACCCAGTAACGTTATGCAGCAGAGAATTAGATAATTTGGGGGAACTAACCTTAGTGATTGAGCCTTTCATGTCCTTTTGTTTTATGGTAATTCTTGTACTCGATTACCTTCCTTGAACTACAAACCAACATAGGAATATATTATATCTATGTTGTTGAGCTATTGAAACATATGGTCGCAAAGAATGAAAATCACATTCTTATATTATTCACTAGAGGTAGATATGACTTCTGAATCTAGGATCTTTTGATTCCATGCCCATTTTTATTCATTTTAACACATGCCACAGAGGACATGCTAGGAAAATAATACCGCCAAGTAGCCTAGGTGTCGTATTTTGGAAGAAAATGGCAAGTTGGACACAATGTAAGTGGGTCAAAGTCTCTAGAGCATGTAGTTTGGGGAACAGCAAATGCTTCTGCAAAGAAGCACAGCTGGGATCGCTTATTCTCTTGTGTTTTGAGTTTTCACCTTTATTTTTGTTTATACACATTCATCTGTACCCAACCCCTTCTCTCCTCGTACCCACCTTACCGAAAACATGAGTCTACCACCTCATAACCTTAGACACAGGCTTTCTTTCCTCTCAGCATTATTTCTGGACTCACACGAACATTGCCTTCATCAAAGTTTTTTCAACCCCAACATTCAGATCAGTGGAGACAGAGTCCAAAACTCCAGAGTTCATTTTATCTTGTACTTCAGAATGAGTGTGAAGTAAACTATGGTAATTGATCTATAGCTATTCATGTCCTTCGGAGACAATTTATATGGTTTATATGTGTATTAAAAAGTACTCTGAGCAAAATGAATCACAAGCTAAATTTTCTAGTTAAAAATTCACGTGGCTACTCATTTGTAGTAGCTGCATTTCACACAGAGGTGACTGGACAGCTCGAGTCATGATCTAGGCTATTTATTAAAAGTCCCGTGGCACTGATTTTAAAAGCGTTAGCCAGTCAAGCCTAGCATTTGGGCCAAATTCCAGATTAGGTCATTGGGTTCTGCCTCTTAAATTTTCTGGGTCTTTTGATGGTATTTCTGGTTATTTTTGTGGTCCACTTTTAGACTGTAGGTAACATGTTTTCAATAGTAGAATGTGGATACAAATATATTCATGGCACTGCCAGCTAAGTCAGCAGGTCAATAGGTAGAAATACTGCTGCAACATTTCCTTTGTGCAATAAGTGTGGAGTCTTTGGTCATTCTTATTCTCCAGTAACCTGTTGTCAAATAAGGAATCACGCACAAAACCCTGTGGCTTAAAGCAATGACATTTACTATTCTCAGATTTCTGCAATATAGGGGAAGGTTTTAGATATAAATGCCATTGCTCTAGTTAGCATCCATAGGGTCACCCCATAGTCTGGTTATTGGAATTAGCAGATGGCTGGCTTACTGGCACGTGATGCTGACTTTGGCTTGGACTTCTGTAGGGATCTGTGGTTGATATATGGCCTTTTTATTGGGTTACATAGTACTTTTGCAGTGTGGTTGCTATGTTTTAAGGATTGATTTCCAAAGAAAGAAATAGGTTAAAATTGAATTTCTTTTCTAATTTAGCCTTGGGATGTTTGTGGAATTCCGTTTGTGTATGAAAGGTCATGGCATTAAGTCTACAGTCAAAAGGAAGGGAATAAACGGTTACATTTTGAAAAATATTTTTATTAATTAAATTCACCTTTGAAAACGTTATTCCCGCATCCAGTGCATTCTGATTATTTATCCTTCTCCCCATTTTCCTCCCAGTCCCTCAAGTCCCTCTCTTTCCTGTAAGTCTCTTTCCCTCACTCATGCTTCTTTGTTTTGTTTTCTGACCCATTTAATTTATTAAAGCCAGCCCGGTAGACTGACCAGTAGATATACAACCAAGGACAAAGCCCAGTTGGCACAACATATACCTGATGAGCAATACATACATGTTCTGATCATGCTGGTAATGCTACAACACCCAGCTTTCCAAGCCAGGAGTCTGTGGCCTTTGCAGACTTTTTCTTGTTCTATAGCCTGCATGTCTCAAGCATCTATTTTATTTCGTATAATGTAATCATTTCTTTCCAACTACCACCGAAATTCATGAGATTATTATCATGGCATTGTGTTTGAGGACCTCCTGGTTGCTTGTTCTCATCCCTACTGTCACCTTTTTACTGCTTTGACAGCAGGGCATCTGAAGCAGAAACATGACCTTGTCGAATTGGTGCTAAAATCTTGCTCTGTGATTCACAGATATAAAATAAAATCCCACATATATATGCTAAAATAGTAAGGACATTTTATTTTTAAGCAACACAATAGACAAAATGATCCAATAATTCAGCTAAATTTTGGTGTTATCTGCCAGGATTCAGCTTTAGACCCTATGGTAAGTACTTTAATCCCACTTAGAAGAGGGAACAAAATAATCACCAGAGGCAGAGGGAGAGAGGGAACTAAGTGAGAGAGGAAAGGAGAGGAGAGGAGGAGGAAGAGGAGGAGGAAGAGGAGGAGGAGGAAGATCATGTATGGGAGAAGCCCAGAAGACCAGGAAAATAAATGGAAATACTCAGCTGCAGAGACTTGGGGATCAAGAAGCTCCCAGGACTCAGTGGGGATGACTTTAGCCAAAATGCCTGAGAGTGGGAGATGGAATCCTAAGTGACCACCTCTCCACCTCTGGCAGACAGACAGGGCCCCCAGTGAAGGGATGAGACCACTCACCCATATTTACAATTTTTGATCCTGAATTGTTTCTTTCTAAAGGAAATTCAGGGACAAAAATGGAGCAGAGACTAAAGGAGAGGCCATCTAGTGATCGTCCCAACTTGGGCTCCATCCAATGCAAGCGCCGAACTCTGACACTATTAATGAAGCTATGTTGTGTTTGCAGACAGGAACCTGGCCTGGCTGCTCTCTCAGTGGCTGTACCAGGAGCATACTGAGACAGATGCAGATACTTACAGTCAACCATTGGACTGAGGTCTGGGACCCCAATGGAAGAGGTAAGGAAAGGATTGAAGGAGCCGAAGGAGATGACAACCCCATAGGACAAACAACAGTATCAATTAACTAGATCCCTCAGAGCTCCCAGAGATTAAATCACCAACCAAAGAGCATACATGAACTTTTCTGTGTCTCCTGCTACATATGCAGCAGAGGACTGCCTTGTCTGGCTTCAGTAGGAGAGGATGGGCCTAAACCTGTAGAGACTTGATGCCCTGGGTAAGGTAGATGCTGGGGGGTGGTGGTGAGGTGGAAGTGGGTGGGTGGGGGAGCACACTTTCAGAGGCAAAGGGGCTGGGATGAAGAATTCTGGGAGGGGAAACTGGGAAGGGGCAACATTTGAAAAGTTAATAAATAAAAATAATTTAATAAAAGATTTTTTAAAAATAGAAATGAAAATACACTGATGGCTGTTAAGTGATATTTATGACAAAGAACCTATATTATTTTGTCTAAATTAGATAGTACCAGGTAATAGTTATTTTAAATTAATTGTTTAACCCTGACATACAGGTTTCATTGTGGGAGTTTTATATTCATGCATGGTTTTACTTTGTTTCTGTCCATTTCACCTCCTCACTGCTCAGCATACTGCGTTTGTGAGCAAAAGTTCATTGAAACATCACACAAAGACTCCCTGCTCTTCACTTCAGATAACAGTGTCCAACATAGGCCTTTATAAAAGGTCCCAGCCTGGGTGATGTAAGTAAGAGAAATGTGTTGGTTCACAGTTATGGAGGATTGAAATCTAAGGTCAAAGTTCCAGCAGGGTTACCTCCTTTACAGGGTTCTGTGGGAGAACATATTTTATGCCCTTTCAAGTTTGTGCCAGTGTTCTGACATTTTGTGTTTCTTGTGAACATACATCTCTCTAATTTTTAACTTTATATACCTACTCAAAATCCACCCCTTTACAGACATCCACAAGCTATATTGGATCAGAACCCACCTCACACCAGATGTCTTTATCATAGCTAACTATACACCCAGAAATCTTTACTACAAATAGGATCCTTTTTTAAGCAACTATGGCTATGACTTTAACCTATGAGTTTCTGGAGATACATTTCCAGCCTGCATGTGTTAAAAGTGAACTGTGGTAATGGCCTTCATAAGATGCTTAGTGCAGAGGGACATGTTTGTAGATGTTTAGCTGTCAAAAGCGTTTAATCTTTTAGAAAGCCGTTCTTGACTTTCTCCCACGTTGACTCTCTTGTGTGGGGATGTTCAACGCTAAGCATGCTTCTTCAGGGCCCTTGAGCCTGTGTTCCTGACTGTTGTGTTTTATGTTGTTAACCTTAGCCAAGCACTGTGTCATCCAGAGGCTTGTGTTGGGTTGACATGCCAGCAAGACATGCTGTCTTTCCCACCATAGCAGGTCTCAGACTTAGTATTTTTTATAAAAACAAGGTGCCCTTAAATTCTCAAATTCTTGCAACTGTCAGCAGAAAAATGTTACAATTTGAAGGAGAGATAAAGAATGAAAGTAACATAGAATTTTGCTTCTGGTATAGGGGCCACCCTGAAGTGACCATCACGAACACTCTTGGGAAATGGAGTTGCACAAAATGGATGCCTGGTAGGTCAATGTTTGTTCAGTCTATTAATATTCAACAGGCTTCTGGGTGGTCTTGAAGGCCGATTCTTCATATAACTCTTTTGGACACAGGCCTTCATTTATCAGAGTAAGTTATTTCTCCACTGACCTATTACACAAAGCATTAGAGGAAAATGTATAATGACTCAGATGCATTAGTAACCACAATGGAAATAAAAGTCACTATTAAAGTGACCACTGTAAACATCATTTGGAAGGTGAACTATCTAAAATGATATTTCCCTTGGAACTCCAGTTATGTTCTATTCACTGCTTCTCTCCCTCTTGCTGACAGTGTGTCAATGTTATTTTGAAACTATAGTCAGAGGGACCACACTAAAAGTTTTCCTTCATATTTAACTTTTTTTCATCTCCCTTTTCAGCTCTTAGTCATCATTGCTGATGACAGAGTTTTAATGTGCAGAGATCAATTATCTTGACACAGTAGATTCACTAACACCCAGTCTGCACCTAGTCAGTTGGCCATTGTTTTCAGACCAATTAGTCCTATGAAGCAGCTGGCATTATGGAATAGGGAACAGCAAAGGCAAAATCACTGAAATTGCATTTGTGGCTTTTCCTAATATTAAGGAGTAAGTTTATATATTGGCATCATGGTCCTTAGCCTTCTGCATTCTGAATTTCTCACTGAGCACACGGATCTTACTCTTGGGAATCTGTCACTCGTATTTGCCTATTTTGTTTTTTCCCCCAGTTTTCTCTTTCTTCTCGTGTCTTTCAACTCTCTCTGCAATTGTCAACTTCTCAGCTCTACTGTGTTCTACTGATGTCCTATTCTTGGTTTTATTTATTTATCTTTATCTTTTTTTTTTTTTTTGCAAGTGGTTAGGGTTTAATGTTTCCAAGTTCTTAGCCACTGATTCAAGGAGCTAAAGTAAAGTCCACAGACATTTTCAAAAATTTCAAGAAAACTTTATTTAAAACAAAGAAATACAAAATATCTGAATATACCGCATGTGAATAGCAGGACACATATTGAAGATACTCAAGGATCCTGATTGGTTTGGGCTTTCGTTATGGACTTGGAGAGAAGGAATGCTTTGGTTGTTAAGATTGTTTGGGCTGATGAACATGCCATATCATTTCTCTACTGTGTACTCCTTCCTATAATGCATCTGATTTTAACCATATCTGCCTGTCGATGAGGTTCCTCTCGGTAATGTCAGTCTTCTTATGGCCTGACGCAATTGTCAAAGTATAACTGACAGTTATATTGTCCATGACTTTTAGATTTGAGTCAGATATTTTAATAAATTATCTGTTACATAGTTTGGATTTTTTTTAAATCTGTGAATAGAAATTGACTGTAGTAGTTACTTCTCTTGTTATGACAAAATCCTGTCAAAAGAAAGTTATAGAACAAGGTTTATGTTGACAGAGTTCAGGTGGTATAATACTATAGTGGTAGAGATGAGGAAATCATAACCTCAGGGACAGAAGGCAGCTGCTCATGGCTAATTTTAGGATGTAGAGAACAGTGAATTGTTGCAAAACCTGCTTTCTGTATATGCGTACAATGCAGGACTCCCAGCCAATGGAATGGCTCACCTTTATGGATAAGTCTTCCACTTCCACTTACCTAATCTAGCTACTCCCTTACAGATGTACTGTGGGGTAATTGGCAGGCATTAAAGACTACACTGGTTCTCAGTTGAGATAAGTGAAGCCCCAGGAACATTAAGTGAGACAGTAGATACTTTCTAGTTTTCCAAGGAACTAGACTTCTTCACGTAACCACACCACAGTCCCCCCCAACTGGTAAGGTGGCATTGGTCACACAAAGTGGCTTAGTCAGGCCCCAAGTCCGTCCTCCTCAGATGAGGTAGACTCAGTCACGCTCCAAGACGCTCCTCCGAAGGTGAAGCCATGACTAAACTCAGGACAGAAGCAGAACCGCCCCCAAATATGTAGACAAGGTTTTCCCAAGCCTTCAGGCCAAGCCAATAGGAAGCACCTGTTGTCAGACTCTGAACCATTCTGAAAGTTGTATATATATGGGAGGGCTGCTCAAGAGTAAACGTGTGCAAGAATCATTCCATTGTCTGAGAGCTGTTGTAAGACGATTGACACCGCCCGTTTGGGAAGATATTTCCTCTAATGAAGCTTCTTGCACCCCGCACCGGAGCCTCCCACTGGCTTGGATCAGACTGACCAGGTGCTTCATGGCAGTGGCAGAGGATTAGATTCCCCCTTCCCTGTCCAGGGCTTTCCCTGTACCCACCCACCTAGCCAGACCTAGCAGCATGGCAGCAGAAGCCACTCCCCTCCGTGTGTGGCTTCCAGAACCCAGCCAGGCTCAAAGTCCCACAATGCACCTATAGGTTTATTTTTTATAACTTCTTGTTTCTTTGTGCGTTTTATATCATTCACTGCGGCCCTGCTCATATTTACCCTACACCCTTGCAACCTCCTCACCAACACACACACACACACACACACTACACACGCACATGAAACACACACATGTGCACTCAAACAACAACAATATATCATCATGGAACCTATAATGTGTCACAGCGCGCCCCACAGTATATCTCTCTGCCTATAAATCTTCACTTGCAAATGTTCATTTCATTCTCTGGTTTGAGATCTTTGTCTTCTGTGATGCCATCGATATTTGATCCTCACTGAGATTCTTCCAAGTTGTCCCGTTGTTGCTCTGTGTCATGGAGATCGCGCAGCTTTGGAACAGCAGGACTGGCCCTTTCATGCGTCTGAACAATTGGCAGGTGATTGGGGTAGGTCAATTCAGAGCGCTGGATCTGGACCTGGATCTGGAGTCACTGGCTCCCCCTTATCCATACTAGCAGGGCAAGCTCTCCCGCAGTGCTTTATAATGCCACCATCATCAGGAGGTAGAGTCAGCTCTTCTGCTCTCATGCCCTTGGACCGGCTCATCCACAGCCCATGTGTCCAGAGCCAGTTCCACTGTTTTGCCCAGGCAAGACATAAAGCCTGGTCTCCTGAGTGCTATAGCCATGGGGCCAGCTCACCCGACTCTTGCAGCTGGCGAGAGGTAAGAGGAGGTAAGCATTACCTCCAGCACACAGGCCACCTTATAGCAGATGAGTTGCGGGACCAGTTCTCCTCCCTCTTCTGTTCTTGTTCTTGGGGCTGCCAACTCTCTCCCCCACACCACCAAGGTCAGCTCTGATGTCCTGGCAAGGAGCTAGGCCTGCTCGCTCAAGTGTTGCAGCTGGTTAGGGGCAAAGCTAACTGTCCTGTGTGCAGCTTTCCTGACAGCTAGAGGTGAGGAGTGTCTGCATGCAAGCCATCCCTCGGCAGCAGCCAAGTGGGGAGTGCCAGAATCCGCTTTCTCACACTCATGAATCCGAACACACTCACCTGCTGCCAGGGCCAGCTGTCTGGGAGAGCTGCAGGGTCCTCTCAGCCAAGTACTGCCACCAATGAAAGATGAGGCTAGTTCTCTAGAGCCCCATATCCAGTGAGGGTCCAGGCCAGTTTTGCACAGTCCCAGAATATCCATGTGGTTCGCAATGTTCTCTAGAGGCAATACGAGTCATAGACATCAGCATTGACCCCTGATCGACTCAGACTTGGCCCTCAACAGAAGACCAGACTGAGATCCCACCATAGCCACAGGTGGTGAGGTTTGCCATCTCAGTGACAAGTCTCCAGTTTCATCTCACAATGCTCAGGATACTCTGCTCCTCTTTCTCTCTCATATAAACACCATACACTTCCACACTGTGGTCCCTTCTGCTGTAGGCTGGTCACATGATTGGCAGGCTTCTGGATGACCCCCTGTATCCATGCTGTGTGACACGGGGGCAAGCTGAAGTGTGTAACCCACCTGTGCCATGCCCTGGAGGGCAAGTCTGTGGGTGGCATGGACATCTGCTGGTCTGTGTTTGTCTTCTTCCTCCTGTACCGCGCTGCCTGGGTTTAATTCTATTGTGTCCCATCTTTTGAGACTCTGAGTATAGGATCTACAGAAACTGTTCCAGGTCTCCTGATCTGTGCAATTTGGTAGCAATGTGTTATATAGCAATGCAATATTTATATGAAAAAAATCCAGATTATACCAACATCATCATTTCCTTTTATTTTTATTTCCTATTAGTTTTTAGAGCTCTAAAATTCTCCTGGTGGAGTGTGAAAGTGTTTTATTCTGGTAGGTTTAATTACCGTAGTCTGGTTCTAAGTTCATTATACCCACTGAGCTTTGTGGTTCCTGGAGATTAAACTTTGTGGGGGGGAAAATACAAAAAGCAGATTTAATTCTTGGGGGATAAGTTTTTATTATTTCCTACTGGTGAGTAAAGCATTAGCACTTTAACAGAATTTCTCTTTGTGTAGAATCTACTCAGTTCATGTAATAACTAAATATTTATTAAGTCAAACGAGAAAAGAGTTTAGAAATAGGAGTTCACGAAACAGAATCTCAGAAAGTGAAAATCTGTAGAAGTCATTGCCAATTCATAGTAAATTCATAGCAAATCCTCTGGGGAGAGAGGAAGAGGAAAAGTAGTTATTGGTTGTTAAAGTAGAGTTGCATACCAATGAAGCCAGCATTTAGTGGTTGAAAATAAAGCTTACTTATAATGTCTCTAATGTTTATGGCTGGGCTGGGTTCTTATTCAGGCTGTAATAACCAGTATTTGTTGAGTTTATTCCTATATGTCTACTGATGCTGTGGAAAGCAGCCAACATCCCAGGCACATCCAGAATGGCCTCCAAAGGGATGAGTTGAATGTGCTGTACTTGATTTCTCACCCACCCAATAATATTCAGGTTTTGTTCTTTTAAAGGGAAGGAGTGAAGGAAAAGAAAGTGGGGGAGATGGGGAGAAAGGGAAAAAAGAACCAAAGGAGGGAGCAAAGTAGGGAGAGAGGAAGGGAGAGAGGGACATATACGTCCCAAGCACACTGACCAAATTTAAAGGGAAACAGGAAAAAACTTTTGATAAAAACCCAATTATAAATTAATTGCTTTTTAATAGCCATGACATACTATCTTGTAAAAGAAGTCAAGAGGAAAAGTGAATATTGTTTGCAGTTGTAGTCTGTCATGGCGGGGAAGCATGATGTAGAAAGGCATTATAACAGTGACAGGAGAAACACAAGGCAGCTGGTTACTCTGCATTTTCAGCCATGAATTAGGGAGATGAATGCAGGCACTCAGTTTGATTTCTTCTTTTCCCCCTCTCCTTTTAATCCACATTACAGCCCATGGTTGTGTTTCCTTGGCTTAATTTAACCTCCTTGGAAAGACTGTCTCAGATGAGCCCATGGTGCATCTCTTAAGCGATTTTAAATCATCAACTTGACACTGAAGATTAACATCACAAAATATAAAGCTGTGTTAAAATGTTAAAAAGTGTGTGTGTGTGTGTGTGTGTGTGTGTGTGTGTGTGTCAGAGAGAGAGAGAGAGAGAGAGAGAGAGAGAATTAAGGTCATTAAGAATTTGTTTCTTTCAGGAAGTTTTAGCACGGACTTTTTCTTAGGAGAAGGTACAATTTATCTTGACTTTCAGAAAAACAAAGTACAAGATAAATGTATAGTACGTGGTACAATGTATGAAGTTATAAACAAATAAAAATGTTTCTGTGAAAGATATGTTTTCCAAAATCAGTAAGAAAATGTTGGTATTATACTTTTCAAATCTTAGCAGTATCTAACTTACTAGAAAATAAGTTGTCTTCTCTATTTTTCCATGGATTTATTACAGTATGTTGTTTGGTTAAAACATAAAAGAAAATTCTGGCTTTATGAAGCTGCTTAAATGAAAAAATGTGGGAACCATAAAGACATCCTGAAAAGGTCTAAGTGACTCCTAGGATCTTTGTAGCATAAGTAATCAGTGAAAGAACTGAAAATGAAAAGATGTACTATATATCTCTATATTTCTATATCTACCTATCATCTATCTATCTATCTATCTATCTATCTATCTATCTATCTATCTATCATCTACCTACCTACCTACCTACCTATGATTAAAATGGGCTATTCACTGTGAATTTTTTTTTTTAAATTTTAATTTATTAATTTGCTGATGTACAAATAACCACTCTGATTTTTGGGCCAGTGCCCCAGTTCCCCTTGCCACCATGCCAAAATTGGAACAAATGACAAACTTTAGTGATGGGGAAACATTTCAAAGAATTTGGTCAAATGTTTTCGTAGAATTTATAAAACAGTGGCCCATATGCTGAGCCGTACACCCAGTTTTAGACAAATGATATTTTCTCTAAATTAAAAAGTAATATCAAAACTTTTGTATACATGCCTTTTCCTCAAAGCTGGCCTCTCACTTCCTGATGACCTGGGCAAAGATATCTCAGAAGTCAGAGACTGGGTGGGGAGTGGCATTTCCTAAGGTTTGGAATAAAAAAGGAATGAATTGAAGGAATGAATTGAAGTTGTTCTTGCCAGAAGTTGCACAAAGTTCTTTATAACTTCTTAATTAAGAGTAACTCAAGGGGTGAAGGAGGTGAATGTCAGGTCTGGTTTTAAAGCTTTGAGACACCCACATGACTCTGGTGAGAAATTGAGACGAAGTAAATCCCTTCCTGATGCTTACATATTGTAGAGGAAAGAGATTTTAAATTGCCAGCATGCGATACCTCAATTATAAGTATAGAGAATGTCTTTGAACAGAAGAAGGGAAGATAATCATACCCAACCTTCTCCGAGCTCCACTGCTGTTAACAACTGGTCTCTTTTTTGGCATTTATCTTTTTAACATTGGTAATAAAAAACAACTTACAAGAATTCACATTTTTTTTTGGAATACACATTTATCTTTGGAATGAACTATAAAAACAGCTTTTAACAAAGTTAACAAAGATACAGTATAATTTTTCAGAAGAATCTTATCTTGTGGGTATGAACAATGACTTTAAAGGTTGTCACAAGTGACTTGCATGGGAGTAATGGGAACAAATGTCCAGGAAGCCTTAGATCCTCCGAGGAAACTGTGTTCCCATTTCCTTCCTCCTCCCATTCGGAGGGATGTGAAGTTTGTGTTGTTCTCCTGGGAGAATAATTCTCTCATTTCCATTAGGAAGATGATTTATTGAGGGTACTTCCTTTTTCTTTTATAATTGGATCCAAAAAGGAAAAAAAAAATCATGACAACGTGATGGCATGCTTCCTTTGTACAACCGTTCTGTGTTAATGTTGTAGCAGTTTGTCTTTAATCTGAGTCACAGACACCTTCTGATCCCTGTTGTAACCCTAGCTGGTAACACACAGCAGTTACTACTGTGCATTGGTGGTTTGCAGGGGTTTGGTGGAGAGGTGCAGGGGATACAGCTCCCCAGTCTCTCACTAGAGATCATTTAGCCTGTAATAGATACACCCTAGGGCCATCTCGGAGTAGCCGGATGCTGAGTAGTTTGGGACTGCACACTCAGTTGTTAAAAATGAATTTGGCTGCAGCTGGAAAATAAGTTGCCGTATGGAAAAGCATTTTGTTTCCACGTACCGGTACTTTTGCAAAGACTCCTTTAGTCCTCATTGAGCTTCAGGGAACTTTTTAAAAACAGTTCAGCACGTCTTTTAAACACCACGTGTCTGCATCCCGACAGGGGGCAGCTTCCACAAACCTACAGTGGGCCATTGCAGGTCCCTTTACTCAGGGGTTGTTCATACCTTGTCCTCAAGTAAAGTAGGTTTGTAGTCAGTTATGGAGTTATGGAGAGGCATGGGTTGTGCTAAAATATGGACACTTCCTTTAAAAACCGTAAGTGTGGAGTGGAGGAAAGAGCACCTCCGAGAGGAAAGAGGTTCAGGTTCTGGTCTTGGACACACGACATTAAGCCATTAGTAGCCCAGCTCTGTATTTTCAGTAAGGCATTTTAGACAGCTCGTTCTAAAGATTTTAGATATAGTAAACATTTCATAGACTACCTCTATTACCCGGATGAACACGTTTTACGACAGATTCGAAGTTAAAGTAGCTGTGACTTGGTTTTGGCTCAGCGTGAGTCGGGTAGTTTAACTGATAGGTACATGTACAGGTTTCACCACTCTGTGAGAGAGGATGAACACCGTTTCGTTTTAGGAAACTTCAGCCACACATAGCCTTTATTACTGAAAACGACTGAATTCTCAACCCACATTGGCTTCTTTTTAGCTATCTGACTTCAAGTAAGTTACTTTAACCCTCTGGTCCTCAATTTTTCCATCTGCAAAAATCAAGAGCCTGAAGGACTTAAACGTTTCTCTAGCGTGGACCCACGGTTGAGCTGGGGAAAGAGTTAAGATAAACAGTGGTCTGTCCTGCCTCATCTCTGATGCTTTCCACAGAACTAGTCACATAGATTGATCCAGGATCTCCAATCAGGCACAGCCCTGTCTGGGGTAGTGAAGTGTATTAGTTAGTGCCTAGCCAGCCTGTCACAGATCAGTGTGAACAAAGACCAACTGTATCTACACCAGATTCTGGAGGGGTGCAGAGAGCTTGGGTTATCTAGTCTGTGGGTGTTCATTGGTAGATTCAGAAATATGGCAGTGTTTTTACAATTACGTGGCCCTATATACTTGTATAAACTCATGGCTGAGCCTTCTGAAGTGGCCTCTCAAAGTGCCATAGGGTAATGACAGCTACGACAATCCTAGGGACACTAATATGTCAGGTTCACATTGTTTAGGAGGATCAAGTCCAGTGTGTTGTGCATGTTAGGCAAACACCCTACCAATTAGGCTACATCCTACATCAAGAAGTGGCTGGCTGGCTTGCTTGCTTCCTTTCTTTCCATCTGAAATACTGCCCTCCTGCTGGTCCTCCCCTCGCAGAGTCCTTGCCACCTCCCTGCCTTTGCCTCAGAGAGGGTGCATGCAGCCCCTCTGGGTATCACTCCATCCTGGTGCATCAAGTGTCTCCCACTGAGGCAGGTCAAGGCAACCCTCTGTTACATATCTGCTAGGGGCCTCAGTCCAGTCTGTGAATGCTCTTTGGTGGGTGGCTCAGTCTCTGAGAGCATCCAGGGTCCAGGTTAGTTGATACTGTTGTCTTCCTGTGGGGTTCTCATTCTCTTAAGGGTCTTTAACCCTTCCCCCAGCTCATCCCAACTCTTTTAAAAGGGTCCCTGACCTCTGTTCAATGTTTGGCTGTGGGTATCTGCATCTGTTTTAGTCAGCTGCTGTGTAAAGCCTCTCAGAGGACAGCCATAGTCGGTTCCTGTCTGTAAGCATAATAGAACATCATTAAGAGTGTTGTGGATTGCTGCTTGCTCAAGGGTTGGCTAGAAGTGACTTTCAAAAAGAAAAAAAAAAAGAAAAAAATGAGGAGGAGGAGGAGGAGGAGGAGGAGGAGGAGAGACTTTTCTTTCATCCCCTCTTTTCTTCCTTTGTTCCTTTTCTTTATGCAGCCCTCAACAAGTGGTGCTTAAACATAGCTTCTTCCACATATCTTGGGAAAGGGACTTTATTATGGCACATGTATTAAGGCAAAATACATTTTAAGAAATATTGAGCTCCATGATTTGGAACTTCTCTCCAACTCTAAAATTCTAAAAGTACTCAAAGATCTCACTTTTCTTGTTCAAAATATTCCCAGCTTAGTTCTAATAAAAGTTAGACTCACTGGTGTCTTTGAAGTATCAAAACTTGAAAATTTGTCATTAAATATTTCATTTTAAACCAAGAAATATTAAATTAACAACAAATTTAAAAGAATCAATAATTCAATGTGGTTTGTAGGAGTTCAAAGATTCTTTTAAATAGTAGGTATAGATTTTATAACTTTATTTTTATTGCATTCTTGTTGGGCTCAAGCATTTTTCTTTCTTATTCTCTTTAAAACCAAGAGGAAAAGAGACAAAGTGGTAGTTCTCTAATTTCATCTGGACTCTATTTTTAAAGCTGAAATATTTTTCTCTGACTTGAATAAAATATAAATAACTGTTATTATCTTATAAGTTCAAATTTTTAGTTTTAACTTCCTGTTTATTTTATGGTTTTTCAGTTCATTGAGTATGTTTGATTTCTTTGTACTTGCTTGCTTTCTGTTGAAATGATTTATAGCCCCGGCAATTATATTAGTGGAAAAACATGGAAAAGTAGAGAAATGAAAACTGCTATTTTTATAATAAGATGGCCTTTTTTTATACTTCAAAAATCTTCAGATTTCATGAATTTCCATTCTGGTGAGATGTTTGAACAGCAATGGGTCTCAGTTTTTCAGGCTAGCCTCAACTTAACTTCATTGCCATATTTACTTAAAACTTGCCTTACAAATATTTACCTCCACATCTACCTACTAGTGAGAACATACCACAACAAGGTTACTGCATACAGTTCTCCCCCTGTGTTTTACTGGTGGACATGGTTTGGATTTGATAGCAAAGAGTTCAATTTAACTTCAGGTCTCCTAGGGACAGGCTAAATGTTGCCTTTTCTTTCTTTAGAACATTTTTGTAATCTCAGCTGCACTGTGTTCACAGCACACCCAGAGGGTTTCCTGAAAAGCAAATTTCTGAATGTCAGGGAAATTATCTGGGCAGTTCAGTGGGAGCAAAGTGAAATAATTGTGGAGAGAAAACAGGTAATGAAGCAGAAGACGTTGTGGCAGGATTCGACTAGATTTTACACAGTCTACTTATGTAAACACTTCCCAGCTCTTCATGGAGTAAGTTACCTTGATAATTAGTTTTCCAGACCTAGAGAGAAACATGAAGGCCTAGGCATCATAGATCTTGTAAATTTGATTAAGACTAAACCACATGATGTAGTTTTTCATTGTGTGCAATACACATTGTATGCAAGACACACGGTGTGTAGTGTCTGATCCTCTCTGTGACTTTCGTAGCTCTTCCTGCAGCCCGACTGTTCACTCAGATGGACTAAATTTCCTGCCACGCTTATTGCTGTCCCTACTGCTTTTGTTACTTCTCCTTGAAACAGAGCTTCAGATTCCTGTCCTTTTGAGCAGAACTGGTGGTGCTGTGAAAGCATGCTTAGGGTACTTTCGATATGTAAGAAGATGGGATTGAAAAATATGAACTCTACTACATGTTACATATAACAGATCTTTGACTTTGGCAGGGACGGTGCAGCTCCAATGGCTCCATTGCCAGTTTAACACATGAACTTTCTCCTCAGACTCACCAGCATAACGCCTTTTAACTCATGCCTACATAGTTCTGGCGTTGGAGACTCAAAGCTTCCAAAAGATCTACTAGAAATATCTTTTCGTGACAGTAAAGTGTATTTAGTTCTGTCATTTATAGCACCTGTTGGTTCATTATGTGTGCCGCTCTCTCCCTCCCTCTGTCCCTCTCTCTATCTTTCCTTCTCTCTCAGCTTCTCTTGTTTCCTCCTTTCCTCCTTCTCCCTGTCTCCATGTTCCTGTTTGTCTGTCTCTGCCTGCCTGCCTGTCTGTCTGTCTCTCTCTGTGTATGTGTGTGTGTTTGTGTACAAACACTCATAACAAATATCCAGAACCATTTCTGTGGCTCAGCCTTGAAGTATTTGATAACACCGTGTCTGTCCATCTGATTGTTTTCATTTTCAGGCTAAGTGACTTCAAATCCTCTCAACTACTCCTCACAGTCGGGGCTGTCAGCTGGGGTTTTGAGTGCGGCCACACATCCACACATGCTGCTTCAGCTGATTCTCAGAGCAGCTTGTCAGACATTTGTTCGTGAAGCACTGCACTGACGAATTTACATTGAGGAATTTGAGGGACAGCAAATGCTTAGGGGCCCTGATAATTACATATTTTTTAAATAGCCAGTTTTTCTTTTCTTTTTATATTTAGTATTTGAAAGGAGGGGTTTTTAGCTTAAGCATAATTTGATCTAATGCAATTTCACTAAATTTAATTTGAAGTGTCTTAATATTTAACCAAGCACAGACATACTAGGAGGTCTTAGTTTTTAAGCTGTGATGTGTAAGATGAGGACAGGAGAGAAATAATTAATTTTAGATATTTCGTGTTTGTTAAAATACGTGCTCTAATTAGATCTTTATACAGCTAGAAAAAAAATCTAAGTTCCATCAAGAAAATATTTATAATATTTCCTGAGGTACATTTGCTCTTCCTTGTACTATTTCTAATTTCTAGTTTTTATTTGTACTGCTCTTTTCTCTCCATTGGCTATTCTGAATATTTTACCAATGAGCTCAGAAATTTCCAGTCACTTATTTAGCATCAAATACCAAAAGGATACTGTCTCTTTTTAGGTAACAAAGTGCACTTTCTCATGGGAAACTGCTTCTACCTGAGAGGTACAGTTTTATTTTGTGTACTTTACCTTCTAAATGTTACCTTTCATGCTGTAATGAATTCAAGAGGAAACCCTACCCTTTCCTCCAAGTGACTCATGAGGTAATGCCTGACAGATTAACACTACCGTATGACTAATAGGCGTCTTTCTTGCTCGTAAGTTTCTACGTATTTCATTGCATTCACTGCAATGGACACGCCACAGGCTACAAGGCTCTTTCTAAAAATAGAATTATGGAAAGCATTGCTTCAAGATTCAGAAATCCCATTCAAATAAAGTTATTAAGTTGGGGTACAAATACCAGAGTTAATGATGCTGTACTCTAATGTTTTAGCAATAATATTATGTATGGGTGGTGCTAAAAATTTAGGTCATTAACATCATTATAAAAGTATTCAAAACATATACCAAAGTACACAGTATCTCTATGAACTATCTGATAGGAAATGGAAGCTACAACCCTATTTATAAAACAAAGCCACTTGCAGAAACATTGATTATTCTGACATATAAATATATATATTTAATTTTCTACTAACTTTTGTGTGGACTCCGTACATTGTATTTTGACCATTTTCACCCACCTCTTCCATCTCATTGAAGATCCCCACATTCCAGGCCCATACAACTTTATGTCCTTATGCATTTTCTTTTTAAATCAAAATCTACTAAGTCCCATTAGAGCCAAACTCTTAGAGAAGATCTCTTTTTTTTTTCAACCCATTTTTCAACAATGCTGAATCTCCAAATTTATTAAAGGAGGTGAGTCTTTTTTTCTCTTCTTTTATTGGATATTTTCTTTATTTACATTCCAAATGTTATCACCCTTTTCAGGTTTCCCATCAGAAATGTCCCTATCCTATTCCTCCTCCCTCTGCTTCTATAGGAGTGCTCCCCACCCACCAATCCACTCCCTCCCACCTCCTCACCCTGGTATTCACTTACACTGGAATCCTAGCAATTACCTATAATGTTAGAGAAGACAAAGAAACAAGTAATGCTGTAATAATATTAAAATACTAGAATTCTTTATCCTCTGGTATTCAATTTTAAAACACTTCTTATGTGTTTTGTAAGTACAGGTGTTTTGTCTACCTGTATGTCCACACATCACATGCATGTCTAGTGCCCTGTGGAGACCAGGAGTTGATGTTGGCTCCTGTAGAACTGGAGTTACCAAAGGTATAAGCAGCCATGTTGGTGTTAACAATTGAACACAAGTTTTCTTCTAGAGCAAACAGTGCTCTTAATAGATGAATCATTCATACAGTTCCTCATCTTATGTTTTATACAAAGTTTTTTCTATTATTTTATCCACTTGTTAGTCATATACTTGAGTAGACACAAAACATCTCTTATTTAGGACTTTCAGGGGCTTCATTATTATTTTTTAGTCATTTATTTATTTATTTATTGTTTTAGTCATTAAAGATTGCTTCAATTTGGACACTCGAGGTTTTGATACTTTTGAAACACATGAAAAAATATGTCACGTTGCATTTTGGATGTGCAGGAGCCCAGCCAGAAGCCTAGGCTTTGGGACAGTAACACATAAACATGACATGGTAAGATAGATACAGAGACAGTCATACTAAAGGGCAATCCAGATTACATTCAAATATTCCTAAGAGGGAAACTGTAAGGTTAAGCTTTTAAGATGGATTCCCTCCCCCAAGATCAGTTTTCCTCTGAGATGAATTGTAATTTTATGATTTTTGGTCATCTTCTCTAGTGCTCCTACCTAGCTAATTTATCTAATGATAAATTCATTAGATAATTTTCAAGTTATTATACTTAAGATGCTACAGCCACTTAACTTTCCAGCAATAAGAAGCAGAAGAGGAATGAGCATTATATCCAGATGTAAGATGTGACATTAAGAATGTTCGATCCCAGGAGTCTATCAGTTATAGTGGACAAATATCGAACAGTTGCTGTTTATATTGGATGGAAAATTTTGGACAAGTATTATAAGAGATGATCATGCAGGTGTTCCTCTGTAAGAGAACATGAAGGTAGGGGTGTGTCTGTTTCCCTTGAGTACATTTGGAAAATTATTTCTATTTATCAGGAAGGATTTGGAAATTTTTTTGAAAAGTTAATAATTTATCGTATTAGTTGCTTGCTAGTAGATTGTTTCCTGTTGAAACAATTGAAAACTACAGGAAACTGCATTGAGCAAAGGGAAAACCCTACCTGTCTCCTCCCTTTTTATTAGGTACTTGGGAAGGGAGGGGACAGGAAGAGAAATGACAGGTATTCACGGTATTTGCCATAATGGGATATAAAATTGAACACTGTATTCATAGCTGAGCACAAGTGGTAATGGTTCTACTGTATTTGACCTTTAGAGGAAGAGATAAGGAAAGCTGGATCAGTTAGCTCTTAGTTAGTAAGGCTGAGTTCCCACACCTTTGTTCTGAAATGTGCCAAACAGAGCAGATTAACAAGCAGTTAAAGAAAACTCCTGCTTTGATTATCTTAGAATTCTTGTTATTTTTTATTTCTCCTTCTCAAAAATCACTATTTTATTTTTACATTTTTATTCTTTGACAATTTAACAGAGAGGACATGTTCATAGTGCATTTTCTCATACTCTCTGTCTTACCTCCCTTTCAACTGTAACACACACACACACACACACACACACACACAAAGGCAGATGCACATATAAAGGCACAAACACAGATATACAATTAAAGGCATACACACAGACACACACAACACAGACAGACACACACAAACACAAAGACACCCACACACATATACACAGATGCACATAGATACATACATTCTTAAAATCATTCTTGTCACTGAAGGATGATTCAGAAGTAGCCAGACTGTATTATAAATTATACTCAGCCCAGAACCAACATGTCTGTGTGTAAGTTTGAAAATTGTCTTATTAACTTTGAGTATGTGACCTCATCTTTCTTTGCTGTATTTTTACTTATAGCATGGAGAGAGTTGCTTTGCTATGTACAAGAAAGCATTGTATATAGTTAGTAAATTTTTCTGCTTGCACTAATTTGGGGAAAAATCCAGACAAAAATGTCATGAAACTAGTTTGTTTTTCTATAAGAAAAACAAAGACATCTTTGGTTGTCTGGTATTTTCTGAAGACTCTGCCCATGATGAGAGTAGTGTTAGAGATTGTCATAAATCAGTTTCAGTTGTTACAGACTGTATCTCAAGAAACAATACCCACATACTCTGTTCTCACTGAACTAGTCCTTTTGCTAGGGAAAGTTTGATTTTTTTCAATGTATGTTATGAAAATTATGTATTTACATCTATTCAGTTAGTATTTAGTTTTTTGACAGTCCAGGTGTCTTAGTCAGGGTTTCTATTCCTGCACAAACATCATGACCAAGAAGCAAGTTGGGGAGGAAAGGGTTTATTCAGCTTACACTTCCATATCACTGTTCATCACCAGATTAAGTCAGGACTGGAACCCAAGCAGGTCAGGAAGCAGGAGCTGATACAGAGGCCATGGAGGGATGCCACTTACTGGCTTGCTACCCTGGCTTGCTCAGCCTGCTTTCTTATAGAACCCAGGTCTACCAGCCCAGGGATGGCACCACCCACAATGGGCTGGGCCCTCTCCACTTGATCACTAGTTGAGAAAATTCCTTACAACTGGATTTCAAGGAGGCATTTCCCCAACTGAGGCTCCTTTCTCTGTGATAACTCCAGCTTGTGTCAAGGTGACACAAAACCAGCCAGTACACCAGAACTCTCTCTTTCTCATTGCTCTCCTTACTTCTTACAAGTAATTTGGATCTCAAACATGAGTTTATATTCCTTCTTGATTTTAAAACATGCATTTGTCTCTACAAGAGATTTAATCTGTTCAAAGTAATTCAAAGTTACTGAATGGTTGGGGAAAGACTGTGATAAATCCAAAACCATAATGGTAAGAGATTAAATACAAGTTACTTCAATGTGAAGGCAACTTACTTTCTTTATGAGTCTTTGGAGCCAATGGCATAGTAAAGCCTGACATTAAGAGCCCCCCGTGGTTTCTTCTTGAAAATGGGCCTTGCTTGGGTGAGTGCTCATAGGAGAGTTCACAGAAAGAAAATCTTCACCTTGGTATTTCCTGGTGTCCCTAGAGATGGCAGAATGTATATGGACTGTCATGAGCAACAACGTGAATATACACAACCAGACAGAGGTAGCAGCATGGTGAAGGTATGCTATAGATGCTTGTGGGGTAGCGGTCCATTGATGTGGTTGCATCTACCACACAAAAGGCAACTTCCTAACAAAAAACTATGAGTCAAAAGTCAATAGTGTGAGAGGAAGAATTAATGAGCCAACAAAAGGTATTTGTGATGGCGAATGTTTTACAAATAGAACTGAAGTCATGGGAACGATTTGAAATACAGAATAAAATTTGTAAGTATATTCAACAAAAAGACCGTCAATTCAGACTGTTTACTTAACTATTTTACTTAGTTAAAACATAACTATATCATTTCCCTCTCCCTCTCCTCCCTCCTATCCCTCCCATGTCTTCCCTGCACTCCCATCCAGATTTATTCTCTTCTTTAACTCTTGTTGGTACAAATAAATACAAGTAAATAAATGTATGTGTTAGCATTTTTTGTGTGTCAACTTGACACAAGCTGGCGTTATCACAGAGAAAGGAGCCTAAGTTGAGTAAATGCTTCCATGAGATCCAGCTGTAAGGCATTTTCTCAACTAGTCATCAAGGGGGTAGGGCCCATCCCATTGTGGGTGGTGCCATCCCTGGGCTTGTAGACCTGGGTTTTATAAGAAAGCAGGCTGAGCAAGTCAGGGTCTCTGCATCAGCTCCTGCCTTCAAGTTCCTGCCCTGTATGAGTTTCCATCCTGACTTCCTTTGGTGATGAACAGCAATGTGGAAGTGTAAGCTGAATAAACTGTTTCTTCCACAACTTGCTTCTTGGTCATGATGTTTTATGCAGGAATACAAATCCTGATTAAGACAATGTATAAACTTCTGTTTACTTAATTTAAAAAATAAAAACCAAAGAAAAATTGCAGTGAGGGATCAGTACATGCTTCTAACTTTCTAAATAATCAGATAAATTGTTGCTGCTATCCAGGATTACCTGTGGTGCTATGTTGGGTATTTCAAAAATTTTAATTGACGAATTCAGATACAGGGTTAAAAGTTTATTTGCTTCCAAAGATCTAGATAAGATTCTCAGTCAGGGTTAAAAAGCACAGCTTTAAAGAGAGCCTGTGTTGGAGCTGGAGAGATGACTCAGAAGTTCAGAGCACTTTTGGCCCTTGCAAAGGAGCCTGACTCATTCTGATCACACAGGGCAGCTCACTACTGCTTGTAACTCTAGATCTCAGGGACCTGATGCTCTTTTTGGACCTTGGCAGGTACTGAGTATGTATGTGGCACCCATACAGGCAGGCAAACACACACATTTAATAAAAATAAATAAATCTTTCAAAAGAAAAAAGTTGACCCGATTGACGTCATCCTCTGCTACTTAGATGCTCACGCTGATTGTTTGGTGGCTTTCATGGGTCATGGGTCAGGGCTATGTAGAAACACACACTGTTTTTCTTCCCTTCCCGTTTATGCAGTGCCTAGGTTTAAACAAGAACCACAGCGGCTTTGGACTAGTTTGAAATATGTATTTACAAAGTGTTTTATTTCTTTTTCATTTTAATTGAGTTTTCAAATTTAAATATATTTGTAACTGATAGAGAGACATGAAATGTATGTATATGAATGGGATAATATTTATACACACACATAAAATAAATAAGTCACATTAAACATGTCTGTGTCTTTGGATATTTAGTGTTTTTACTATTGAAATTTTTTAATGAAAACACTTTTCTCTTGCTTGCTTTTAAAAATGCAAAGCGTGTGAAACATGGAGACCTGATGAGATACTCAGGCAATCTGCATTATGAATCTGAAAAAGCCATTCCTTGAGTTTCCTCTTTTGCCCTCAAAGCTTCCTCTTGACCCCTCTCCCAAAATACACTCATTTTTTGAATAATATTCCTGCTGAGGAAATGGAATACTGAGATGAAGTTCTCGTAATTACACAGGAAATCAGGGGCTGACTGAGATTGCATTGCCAGTCATCCAAAATCCCCACCTAAGCAGTCCATCTAAAATTCTGTAAGTACAACCCATGCCAAAGCAGGTTTCTACTGAAAGAAACCATAAACTGGTTTGCCAGGTTGAAGACAAAGGAAGCAGACCTGCATCCCTGCTCAGAAAGACATGAGTTTTTATTGTGATTCCCTCCGTTGTCCTTTCTACATAGGGTACCAGTGTAGAAATTGAGCATAAGATTATATTTTCCTGTCTGCAGGAAGTGATGCTCTTTTCTTATTTTATTTTACCCTGCTTCTATGTTTTTTTCTCTCCCTATCATTGCAAAGAGTTATGCTCTAATATTAACAATGACTAGAAATTAGTTAAGAGACATCTGAAGTGTTTTGTGAAGAGTTATTTTCAGTTTTGCCATTGACTCTGCAGAAACACACTCAAATCGCTTCAAGGCCTCTTCATTTCCATGGAGGAAAGGAGTAAGATTAATGAGGGTTTTCAGAAAATGTTTGATGACAAATTTATTGGGAAATAAGAATATGGAACATTTTTGTCTCTAAAAACAATGAAAACAGTAAAAAAACCATTACCAAGTGCCCAACGTTTTGCTTTTACACTGAAAAGTGAAAATGAAATGAAGAGAGAAGTAGACATCAATATTATGTCTTCCAGATGAGTCTTTAAAAACCACATGACCACAGAAAAGTGAAGCAGGATTCTGAGAAGTAAATGACGGAGACTGAGTAAGTCCAAGCTGTAAACATTTTACGAGTTATCAAACAAGACACATTTTAAGTTGTGGCTCTGGAGTTTGGTAGCCAATCAGTATAATTTAATGTCATATGCTTAAGGTGGTTCTGACAGTCAGAAATATTTGAAAGTTTTGATGCTGGGAATGATTGACTAGACCAGGGAAGAGAGAATCATAGGCTGCCTCAGACTTGACTTTACCAGGGTCACAGATGTTTTCAAACTTCTGCTCTCAGTTTCCAAACAGTAGAAGCATCTCCAGGAACTTATTCAGTTTAGGGAAAAGCTTACATTTGACTGAGGTAATTTCCCTTCATCTATAAAGCGTTAGGATGATAATGCCCACTAGACCAATGATGGTAATGCCTAACAGCAGTGATTCCTGTGAAATGTAATACACAGTAGGTACTCAACTAGATCACTGATAAAGGTTCTTTAACATACTGGCTTTAGGAATAAAAAATAGAACTCATTAAAGGCATTTTTAAAATCATGAGTCAGGCTACCAATGTACCAGGTAGTTTGGACCATAGATAATCACAGTTCCAAGAAAGATGAGTTCTACACACCCGTAATGGTGCTCCTTGGAGTCATTGTGGTCTCTCCAGAGAGCACAATGATTGCTATTCTTGTTTTGCCACCAGGCATGTAGAACCAAGCAGAGAATTTCCAACAGACATCTGGAAGTCTTGTTCTCACTCTCAAGTTTCTTGGACTGGATGGAGAGTTGGTCTACCCCATTAGTGCATGGATATAGTCTTCTGTATGTATTATGAAACTCCTATGGGTTCATAACTGACATAGCCCTCTCATGTGCAGAATATGGTATTTCAAAGCACCCCTTCCCTTCCTCTAGCTCAGAATTCTTTCTACCCCCTCTTCTGAGATGTTCCCAGAGATCTGGTGTGATATTTGGTATTAATAATCATGTTCCATTAAGACTTGAATACTCAGTCTCTTATTCTCACTACTTCGACTAATTATGAGTCTTTCTATTGACAGCCACTGCATAAAGAAGTCTCTGTCCAAGACTGAGAGGAATCCAGGCCTATGACTATATAATTTTTATATAAATATTTAAAAAGCATTTTCACAGATCCTCTGCTCTAATACATCTTAGATTACAGTGACAGCTTGTTGTGTATGTGCTTCTGTGACAAGGAGAGAGGTTATCCTGGAGGCTCCCTTCAGAGAGTCCAGTGGTGTTAGGGTTTCAGCAATGCAAGGCTAAGCTGGGTGCCAGCTCCTGAGAATGTGAAGTGTAACTTTAGCTTGGATAAATTTCTGGTGGAGACTATGGCATAAGAAAAAGGGTTATGGTTGTATAACAATGATTATCTTTGGTTTCAAAACGTTTACTTACAAAATGATCTTCAGGGCCATGTAATCACTGTGAAATTATAGAGTGTAACTTTCCAATCAAGCTGTATATGATCTTCAAAGCAAAGAAAGGAGTGAAGGCAGTTGACTCAGTGAGCCATGCTTATAGGGAAAGACTGGATACTAGCAATAGCTTATCTTACTGACTCCAAGTTGACAGTTAAAGCACAAAGTTTCCATGTGTCCCAGTTTTTCAGCTGCACAATCAACATAGCAGTATGCATTTGTGGCCCAGAAGATCCTTTTAATGGAAGACTAAGAAAGTCTTTCTTTAGGCTTTTTATTCCTAAAGAAGAAATAGCTCTAAAGGACATAATAGCTTTGTAGACTTCAGACTATGTTCAGCTGTTTACTCTGATACTTCTATGTGAATTTTGTATCACCTTCTTTTATAACTGGCACTATGTGTTGTTTTTGGTGCTTAGTACAGAATGTTCCTTGTTAAACTGTTGAATAGTTTAAAAAAGAACAGCAGTAATAATTATCTGTGGGTTGTTCTGCATCAGTGTTTTAGGCAATACGTTTTTTAATGTGCATTATTTTGTTTATCCCTAAAAACCATTGCAAAATGTACTGAAAAGATGATATTACAGTCTCCAGTTTTGTATATAAAAATTTGGCTTTGAGAACCCGGAGAAGCTCCTCATGTGCTGTGCAAGCTTTGGATGTAAGCTTCCTTCTTTTTGATTCCAAGACCTGTGTTCTTGTCTATCTGGTGGCAATGAATTATATGTAGAAATGTGAATTGTCAGGGGGTAGAACGTAGACTTCAGAGTGGGTCCTAATGTGTGACTGGTATTTTTATAAGAAAGATCAGGCCAGGAGAGATGCTCGAAAGATGGCAGTTTGTTGACCTTGCCCTCTGCATCAGAGTAAACCTACTCTATGGACACCTTGAATTGACCACTTGATACTAAATCTCCAGCTGTCACAATTGTAAGAAATCTAGTTTCTGTTGTTTTTATCAACCATTCACTCATATAACGTTTTTTAAAATTATAACTACATCAAACAAATACAACTACCATTATCATTTTAGTCTCATTGATAGCAAACTCTGGAAACTCTTCATTGATCTGAAAAAAGATTCAGACCAAAGCTAAAGCAAATAATGTGACTAGCTATACAACCTTCTTTTTGTTCTTCTTGACAGACTATTTTATGTTTAGAAAGTATTTATATTTTTATCTTCATGAAGATCTGTGGGTCTCTGTCACAATTTTTACTTGACCATGTAATCTAGTGTAGCCAAGAAGAAGTTAGAAGATAGAAAAATAAAAATGTGTTTGTGTAGTAACTTTATTTCCCTTGACCCTAGACATCCATCTTAGAAGCAATTCATGGTGAGCTATAATGAATGCACCCTGTTGTTCCAAGCAGGAGTCCTGCTTGCCTCAGTCAAGTGACAGCAGGCTTTCTGTCCTATAGAGTAAATTTTTTTTCTCTATATTACTGATATTTGAGATGGATATTGTCTTTTTGTATATAAGCAACATTTCTATTTCAGTAGATGATGGATATGCAAGTGCTATACAATTTGTATATAAATCTGGGTCAGATTGTACAACTAACATTTCCTTCAGTATATTTTCTTTTATTTGGGAAGAATTTTTATGTTGAGTCTCCCCTAAATATTTCCTATATCTTGGAACTTAATTTTAAGATTCATTAAAAAGTTGAATGGTCTTATAGAATTACTTTCTAAAGAAAAGCTTGGACAAAAGAGTAGTGTCCAAATACCAAGTTAATTAATGCTATGTTGTTGTGAATTGCTAAGTCATTTCAACCATCCAGAATCCAAAGAAGGGATGAAGATAGGAACTGGAGAGTCTGGAAAGAAAACGACCCACACCATAGGCAGGCTTCATGCTCTTTCCTCCTTTGGGGAATGCCCAAGCTTTTGACATAAACAGTATAAGTTAATATGCTATGATAGTCAGCATCTAACTCAATGTATTCTGACACTCATTATGACTAAAATTATGGCCCCCTTAGAGTCCATACACTGATATTCTAATGGCAGAACTTTAGAGAGGAAGTTCACATGGATACACATAGTATAGTTAAGGGGAGCCCACAATGGGATAGAGATGGGTCCCATGACCAATATCTTCATAAAAAGGATGCTGTGATAAAAAGGGATGCAGAATTCATGCAAACATGAATGCAGAAGATTGGAAGATCTGTGACAATAAACTTTAAACAAATCACCAGAGACCAGAAGGAAAGCACAGCTTTAGACAGAAAACAAATCTATTCACACCTCTGTCTCAGACTTCTGACCCATAGAACTGCATGAAAGTGAATGTGTGTTGTTGAGGCTGCCCAGTTAGTGGTAATTTAAATCTCATATGGCCACAAAATACACTGACTTCTGTAACATAGAACCCTAACCCCACCCCATCACAGTCTTATGGACACCTCAGACAAAATTTAGCATTGGAAAGTCATGTAGAAAAGTCATTGTATATAAATTTCACGCAAAAAGGAAATTAATTTTGTTTCCTATGTGAGGGATAAAAACAGGTAATTTGATATTTTAGAAAAATTAGAAGACCCAAATAAACAGAGAATATCTCCATTCTCAACTACTTTAAGCCTTGTGGTTATAATTTGTTCATTTCCATATATGCATGCTGTGCATTTATACTAAGGTTTGGTTTTATACTATTGACTAGGAGAAGCAGAGACGGAATAGATTTAAATTAAGGGACTTAGTAAAAACAACTTATGTTGTTAATGAGTTCCTGAGTAGAAGCATAGGACCTCATTTTTGGTGAAGAGAAACACTAGGTTTAGGTAAAAGGAAGGGAACTTCTCACTTGTCTGGCAAAATTTAGATTAGGAAAGCTAGTGAAAAATCCATCCATCTTGAATTCATTAGAGTTTTCATCTTTATCTCGAGTAAAAACTGAGTTTACTATTTCAAAAATATTGTTTTTGGCAAACTTCTTTGCATTTTTAAATAATTGATTTTAAACACTATCCATGTTTCTGGTAAAACCCGGGAGCCCTCATTTCTATATGACACAGTTCCGGTTGCTATGGGTAACTGAATGTTTACTAGAGAAAATATTACCAGTTAATAATAGCCTGGGTGGAAATAATAGTCGCTGCTAGGATTTCAGATTTACACACCATCAATTTCCAATTTGCTGAAAAAGGTGCAATTTGCTTTCTAAGCTTGCTTGCATGACTTTTTCCAGGCTTCTATGGTCCTTTCCCCAGTACTGTGTACCACAGACCCACACCCACATACCCATATGCTTCTAAAGAATGTTCTTGTCTGCAACAATGATTGTGGCAAACTGTTTTGTTGGAGATTTGTCATAACTTCAATGATTGGGATAATAAACACATTGCAGGGTTGCTACTGATTTGCTTTGGGTTAATAGCAAATTGTAAAGGCATAATCACAGTAAAATTCGTGCTGCTTATGAGACTCAGCACTTTGCCAGAATCTTGTTCACAAAGAGCATACCAATAAACAGTTTGAATTATTTTGTGAAAAGCATGCTTCTGCATAACTAAAATTGCTTTCCAAACAATTCAGCTCTCCCTTCCTGAGTCTTGATATTTACTGTTTCCTATATTTCATGAATCTATCTATCCATCCACCTATCCACCCACCCATTCATCCATCCATCTATTCATTCAACAAATATTTTTTTAGAGAATCATCAGCCCAATTACTAGCAACATAGACCCTGATACTCTGCCTTCTCTTTATATGTCCAACTTAGCATCAGACTTCCCAGTGATTGCCACTGAATACAGATCACAAAGACAGAGTTCATGACTTGGACTTCATACTCCTACCTCCTTAACCTTTTTCCAACCATGAATAGGAGAATGTATATGGGCACGGGGGTGGGCTGACTGGTACCTAGGCTTGTGGGAGGAAAATATACCCTCCAACATCATAGAAAACAAATAGCTCCCTTGAGAGCTTTGGTTCATGCTTCCAGAGAAGTTATAGAGAAACCTCAGCTACTATAGCAACCCACTTAATCACATGTTCCCCAGATCGACAAGGGAAGAAAATTCACTGACTCTATATAGACATAGAATGGTAGAGGCCAGCTGTGGGGAGTGAATCTTTATTTTTAAGCCAGTGTTTCTTAATATACAGTGTACATGAGAATGCATAGGTGGAAGAAAAAGGTTAACAGATGAAAAGCAAAATTTTCAGTCTCATACCGAGAAACTTTAATTCAATATTTCCCAATGTAGGGCTCAGAAACAAACCTCGTATTTCATAAACCCTCCAGCTTATCTGAATTTGGTGCACCCTAGGCCATATGCAGACCAAGGAAATGAGAGGCTGATGTCTCATATTAAATTTGAATGGGCATCAAAGCACAGGAAACAAAGAAGCAAGAGACATCAGTTCTAGAGATGTTTCTTTTGATAGATGATAAGCAAAGTTCATAGAGTAGAACATTTTATGGAGAGGTTTTGGATTTACAGAGTCAAAGAAGCCTATAGAAATCTCAGGAGTCAGAAGCCAGATTTATAAGCATGGCTCTCTATCTTCCTGGTAGAGAGATACCTTAATGAAGGACCAGGCTAGCGAACTGTCCTTCACCTCAGCACTATCCATGCCTTCAACAGTCTTTAATAGGAGATGACCGTGAATGAGGAGTGTCACTTGGGTTTGTGAAACATGATACACCGAGACCAAGTTGTTTTAAATTTTATTTATTTATTTTAACATTTTTAAGTTCTATAAGCATTAAAACACATTATTTTACAAACCGGTGTTTGGATAGATAGGAAGGGAGCTAGTAAAAGCTAAGGATGGTTGATCTGTCAGATAGTAACTGTGCTCATTTGAGCTTGCAAAGTAGGCTTAAACCTACTTATTCCTAGGCAGTATGTCCTAACAAATAAATTTAATTGGGATTTTATGTCCTTTAATATCTCTTGGTGTGCCCAGCCCCTCCAAGTTAGAGGTACAGCTAACAAAAGAAATCCTTGTGTGATGGTAGAGGAGCCAGGCAGCATGAGCAGCAGCTGGTGTCCAAATAGGCACTGAGTATGTTTCCCAGTGGGGCGCTCAGCTGGTGGAACAATAGGGGTTAGAGAACTCTTGAAATAGGAAAGCTGTAGTCTAGACAGATATTTTTTTGTACAAGAAATAACAGATAGCTGGGTCCCTCTTTTATTAGAGACTTACTTATTCCTTATCATGTATTTAAAGATGACATTCAAAGGAAATGTTGAGTAGGTTTTTCTCTTCCCCAGTACCACAATAGAGTCTTGATGTCTCCTGAGTCATTCAACAACCTGTAGGATCATGTTGTGAAGAATATACATCACTGCTTTAACAAGTTATCTCATCTTCCTAATCCTTGAAAGACTTGAGGCCCCAGGGAAGGAGATGCCTGGTGGGAGGGGGTGGAGAGGAGAAGAATCCTCTCTGAGGCAAGAGGGAGGGAGAATGGGATGAGGAACTGTGGGAGCAACAGTTGGAATATAAATAAATAAATATAATAATAATAATAAAGTTTTTGCATCTTGAAATTGTTTTGTTGTGATAAATGTGTAATCACAGTTGGGGCATTTTACTCTGCCTTTGGTCATTCAGTTCCAAGATAAAAGATTATAATAAGTCTTTGTCAGTACTAGGGCTGGACAGATATTTTCCCTCTAATTATTAAACTGCACTTCCCTATCAATAATGTTGAGATATAATTTGCCATGTTCTACCTGGGTTGTTCTTACTCCAATTGGCCAGCCCTCATAACCATGTTTTCATGATTCACCTACCCCAGGGCATCTTCTTCTTTCTACACTTTCTACTCTTTTCTCCTCATGGTCTTCCTCAGACCCAAAACTTGGGAACTAAAACTCCAACAATCTCTCTCCTGCCCAGCTATCAGCTGTAGACATCTTTATTTATCAATAGGGGATAGCTTGGTGGACAAGGTTACATATACTCTCTATGTGAGAATTGTCTTATCTCAGGGGGCAACCAGGGCCAGTATTTAGCATTACCTTACACAGCAACAGACAACACTATAACATTTGTTTATACCTACTTGCTAAATAAATTATTCTTAGGATAGTTGAGGTAAAGGAAACAGGAAGAGATATTGGGAAACACATGTCTTCTAGCAGTGGGAGAATAAAATGGTTGGTTTCAAAATATGTATCTTGGCTTGTTCATCTTTGTAATAATCATTTATACCACTTTGGTACTTTGTGATGTAGTTTAGGGCCTGAATTTTTGTGATCCATGGATGAATTTTTCTATTTCTTTGTGTATTATCTGTGGTAGTGTTTTCTCATTTCTTGAGAACAGACTCATATGTGATTTTACAGGAAAAGGTCACCAATGCCCATATTGACTGGTGTTGACAGGAGTTTCTGAACAGTTAGAATCAGTAGGAAATATTTCCTTAGTGGGTGACATCAATGGAGAAAATAAATTTGATATTTAAAGTGATTGGTGTTTGTATAATGCTTGTACAATGCTAAACTAAAATTCTATATGAAATGGCCCTGAGCTGAATTGTAGTTTCTCAGATAAATTAATTAGTGGGAGGTGAAACAATTATGGTTCACTTTGGGAGACTGGAACTATCACCCTGTGTCCTAAGTCTAAAGCCATGTGATTTCCACTCTTTGATTCTATGCCAGAGCTGAAGGAATATACTCATAGAGAAGACTCATCTGGAGGAGATTCTGAAATTCGGAGATGAACCTAGAGCTCTAGATAGGACAGTCTACATATCAACACTGCAAATTCATTCCCATGGACCAGCAACTTTAGTTCTTCCTCTAAGACACAATGGACCTAGAGCAGGTTGAGCATGCAGGCTGTTGGGGCTCTAAGTTATTTGCATTTTCATATAATGAATTTTTAGGAACATCTTGTCCTAACAAAGAGATGAGCTGTGCTGAACAGAGGAAGCTCTGTGAGCATAGCACTGGCATAGCTGTGAGTGGAAGGCACTATTTCTAAGGTTGACCAGTTGATGCAGATGACAGAGCTGGACTGACCATTGGGCATCAGGCAAAATGAAAAGGACAGGAGTCAGAAGTCAATGAATTCTCTTGTCTCATTCATGAATGTCTTATTTAATCCTTGCCATACAGAGAGAAGGGCGACAAGACAACTAGACCATAGGATGAGTGTTTTTCTGATTCTTAAATTCATAACATTTCTTTGTTGTTCTATATCTAGCCTCATATTTCATCTCATGGTCACCAGGATACACAGCTTGGGCACTGACAAATTCCCAAGGATGTGAATCTTGGTCCTGGGAAAACTCTAGAATTGTGCCTCTAAGGAAAGTTTTCAGCCATAGAATGTCATCAGAGCAAATTTGTAGCCTCTTAGTATTCTCCAGAGAACAGTAAATTTTGGACATGGCCCTATCAAAGGGAACATGGGACTTCAGGAAGTTTCAGGAATGTGCAGTTTCCAGTTAGAATTGTGTCAGTGTGACATTTTGCATGATACAGAGTGTTCTCTGCTCAAAGATGTTCCTGGGACAGAGAAGAAACACTGTGAACTTTTGTGTCAAGATATGAACAAGGGAAAAATAGGACTGGAAGAATTAGCTTTGTACCTGAGTGTTGTTAGAAGGAAACTGGAACTATGACCTCTTCTCTTGGCTGCATCCTCTTCACAGAGTAGAGTTGATGTGGTTTTCAGTGTCACTTTTCAATGACTGACATAAAATCCATTATGTATGCAATAGAAAATGTTTTTATTTTGCAAACTAACTTTCTGAAGAAAAAAAGACCTGGATTACATGTCTTTCATACACTGTGATCTTTCTGGGACTTTAATGCATGAGTTTTGTTTTAACACAACTGTTTAAAATGCATATGTAGGTGAACTTAATGAGGTTAATTTAATTACTTATAGTTATAATTGATACTAGAGAAAGCTGCATATTTCATAAATGAATCCTATAATCATCAAACTTTTCCAATGGTATGTGCTGCCTTTGCTTAATTGATATGGTAGAGAACCTCTCTTTATAATGTTGAGAGTGAACTGAATTAGGACTGCTGCTTGGGGGATTCTATTTCTGCTCTTTCTCATAACTGATATCTGTAAAAGGAACATCAAATTTTTGTTGCTGAATTTTATGATTGGTAGAAGTAAAAGAGATTGAATTTTTCTGTTTTCCTTTAGACCTCAGAGGACCACTATTTACCCCCATGCTTCTTATGGCTCTGAACTTTGTTCACCATCCCATCTCTTTCCCATGAATTCTTTAGATATTATCTCTAGGTCTGGGTATTATACTATTTTACTTCAGATTTCCCTTTCAGGATTATTCTTTATGGTATTTTAGAACTTCTGTGTGACTATAAACTAATAGTCAATGGAATTCATGGTTAGTAGTTTTGTGGACTTGGAAGATGAATAGTTTTGAGTCTTACCTCTTTGTAACAGCAAGTAGCTACTAGATTCCTACAAGGAGCAAAGATCCCATTAGTTCCAAATATCCACATATTTCTGCAGGCTCACTTTTTATTGTGTCAAATATGACCAAAGTCTTATGTAAGTCACTGACATATTAGATTTATGTAGGCATTCAGCTGTTCTATTATGTTAAAAACTAAGTTATTTGGGTAATATAATAGCTGATCGACCCCACAAGAGTGTGTCCTACAGCCTTTCCAAGTAAAGCTTATGAATCTCCATGATTTCATCAAGTTTGAAGAGAAGGGTTGACTGATTGGTGGTATGAAGCAATGCCAGAAGATTTGTAAAAACACAGAGTTGTGTTTTTAATATTTCTGCATTACATGGACAGTTTTGGATCAGAAAGGAGGAGGAATGGGGTAGGAAGAGGAGTAAGGGAAAGAGAGAATGAGTGGGCATGTGGTATAGCATGTTTTCTAATGAAGGAAAAGGTGGTGTTTCAGAATGAGTAATTGGAGTGGGGTTAAGCAGGTACATAATTAGTTTGAGGTGAAGGAATTTTCTCTGCTTTATCCCAATTATCTGGAGAACATGGAATAAGATGACATTTAGTCACAAGCCTGAAGTTATTAAATAGGACAGTAAAGTTGGGTGCTTAGGAGTTTCTTTTCTTGTAAGGTTTCTCTCACACTGAGTAATTGTAGTCATACTTGGGAAGCTAAGATTGGGAATGTGTATTTGAGCAGTGATAAAGCTATAGATAACAAAAGTTTTGAAAATATCTGTGGTGTTTTGAGGCTTCTGTTGGATATCAAAGGCTGATAGAGTAGAAAGTTTTCCTGACTTGGCTGAGTAAAGTCAGGATGAGACTAGTGTTGATAGATTCTTTCAGGTGTGTTTAATCTTCTTCAAATGCATCACTGCATATTATGTCATCAATCATATTATTTGAAATAATATAACTGAATTATAAATAGTCAAGTTTCAATATTAGGATTTGAAGCTTGATTTTGAGAGACACTATTTTTCAATACACACACACACACACACAATAGTATGGCAATGAAATAAAAAAAATGGCTCAAGAAATTAACAATTGAAATTTAGAGAGCAGAGAAAGGAAGTCTGTAGGTTTTGAGATAGGTCTTAAAAAATACAAGTGGAAACTCATAGGACAAAGTCATCTGTGACCTTAACTTTTAATTTATTTCAAATATAGCTGATCTGGTAACACCATCCCATGATTCCAGTTCTACACTCATCCCACAAATGTTTCCTGTGCTAAAAGTGGGAGGCATCTTGGCTGTATGTGTGTGGGGGAGGGTAGTTAAACATGACATTTCCAGAAGGTCCTTTTCTACCTTTCAGTTTGTTTGCAAATTATGTTCTAGTAATCATGTTGGTATGCCAAACTCATTTGTTCCTGAAGTGAAGCTTTTTGGAGCGTTTATCTTAACAACATGTAGATCATGTTGGCTATCCCAATGTCTTATCCCCAACAAAGAAGGATTCCAAATAAATTTACATGTGATCCCTGGTTTCAGCAATACCTCAAATCTATGAATTACATACTTTTCTTTTCAGAGATTTTCTTTTGGGTATAGTTTGAAATTCTTCAGATGAAGAAACTGCTTCATGGCTACAAAAATTAGAAGTGAGGACTTAAATGGGATTAATAGTTTGATTTGATCCATGTTCAATAAAAGCTTGGATGTTATTCTGATTGGGTCAGTTCCCAGAACCCAAAGGTTTGGATATGACTCAAGTATTTGGAGGACAGGTGAGCATTTGAATTGTATAAAAAATGATTCAGTTTCTTTCTTGTACTCTGTCAGTATTAGACTGGTAAGAATATGATATTTATATATGGAAAAGAAGCAGCTGATAAAGGCTTTTTAGCTGCAGGTTTGGCCAAGGTGAGCAAAGTGATGTCTATGTTGACATTTTGTTGTTGTTGTTAAGGGAGTGGTATCTTGGCCTTTTCTTTTCCTGATGCTGCGGTAAAAGACTGACAAAAACAGTGTAAGGGGGCTAAGATTTATTTTTGCTCATGCATGGGTCCAGGGTACAGTTTATTGTGATGGAATCTTGTTGTCCTATAAAACTGGAGCCCTGGACTGCAAAATTAATGATCTCCAGGTACATTTTCTCTCTGAACTTGTGAGGAAGCCCTACTTTGTGTGCCTTTAAGATACTGGTGGTTTCCTGTAAGTTTTTGCTATTCCTTCATTTGTGGGTGTAGTTGGCTAATGCAGAAGGATCACTGGAGCTCAAGAGTTCAAGGAATCCTTGGGTAATGTAGTGAAACTGAACATAAAATAACATAAACAAGGCTGTGATGGAGTCTTTTTGCAGGGCCTGCATCACACAGGCACAGGCAGATGCATATGCACATAGATCACATTTGCCAATGAGGTCATATTATGTAGAAGTGGGCTCATGGTGTCAGTATAGATTTTTTTGGGGGGTTGGGTTAATCCAACCCACAATAGAGATATCTTCATCATTCTAGAAAAGGTAAGACTTTCTTTTTACCTCTGTGGCCATTTTTCCACATAAAGAGATCTTTATATTTTGTTCAATAACTGAAATATTAGAAAGTAAGAAATTTTAATTCATAATGGTCTGTGAAATTTGCAGATGTGGGGAATCACAGGGAAAGTGGCAACAGAGAATAGAACACTACACACACCTCCAAAATCATGAATCTTGTTATTCCAGGGCAGAGAAACAGAGAAAGCTTTGATTTTTAAGGATGCCAGTCCAAAAGTTTCACTTGACTTGTCACTTATACATTCTGAATTTTAGAAAAAAAAAAACCCACTGGTTTCTGCTGATGTCTGCTTAATTATATTTCCCCCAGAGAAGCAGGAACCCATTGACACTTAGTGAACAAGGATGACTGAGAATCCCAAAGGAAAGCCCATGGGCTTTGGAACGTAGTAGATATATCATGGAGGTGGTTGTTTTCTGTGTAGTGCTGATTTGTTTCCTGACTATAGATGGAGAGTTAACAATGATACGCTGACATATCACTCACAGCCCATCCAAGGCTTTCAGACCAATCTGCAGGCAGCAGGTCTCTGCCCCTCTCCCTTCCCTAAACTTCACACAGGATCAGAAGATCTTGGAGGGCAAAGGGACTTCATTTGATACTTTTAATCAAATGTGTGTGTTTCCGTTCTGTATCTTAAACAGCTTCCCCACAGGTTTGCCTATTTTAATGTCTGTCATCATTGTCTTTGTTCCAACCATGTACTGTTAATTTACTATATGCAAATTTAGTCTTTGAAAATTATATACATTTATACAATAAAGTATGATACTATCCCCCATTTTCTCGCTCCAATTCTTCCTGTGTCCTCCTTGACATGTCTCTCTCTCACATACTAAGTCTATTCAATACTACCCATATCTGCCCAAGTATGGGGCCATACTTTGGAGCACTGCAACCTACTAGGTGTCACCCTCTGAAGAATGACTTTCCTTTTCCCAGAATCTATCACTAATAGCTCCTCAATTATGGGAACTCCTTCCATATCTAGGTTGTAATTTTGTAGGCTTGCTCTTGTACAGATCTTATGCAGATAACAACAATTATGAGTCTGTAAGTGCAATGGGTATGACATAATCAAAAAGCAGCATTTCACAACACTTCCCCTACATCTTCCTTCTCATAGGCAGTGTTCTCTGAGCCTTGATGAGGGAGTTGGTAAAACCGACCCATCCGAGACTGAGAAATTTTAGTCTTTTGTTCTCTGATTAGCCATGAGTCTCTTCATTAAGTAACTGATCCTCACACAAAGGAAACTCTATGATCAAGGTTAAAAAGAGTCTGTCAGTATGACTATTCTCTTCAAGTCAATTCTGTATAGTGAAACTCTATTTTTTATTTTCTGTGTGTACAATGCATATCTGAAGTGAATCCAGAAGGTATCACCATAGAGGTGCTTTGCCTTGGTGCTTGGGTAAAATACGGAACCTGTCACTGCTAGCCTAATATATATTTACTCACAGATTATTCTTCCTGTTAGAGATGGGCTTTCCAAAGCAGAATTTGAAAGAAACCAGGCCATTCCCTAGGAGAACAGGCTGTAATTACAAATGCATTTGTTTTCCGGATCTGGGTGAATCTTGAGTCGCAAAAGCAAAAAGACAATGCTTAGGCAAGTCTGGTGTTTCCACTTGAATCTGGAAAAACTACTATTTGCTTCTCATATGCCAACCACACTGGAAGCTTACATACCCCCAAAGCAATGTATGTGACAGTGGAAACTTCCTCCTCACGTTTCTGTTAATGTTGAGGCCGGCATCATTCCTGAGCTGGCCTGTTATTATAGGTCAATATAAACTGCAGTAAACTAAGTGGAGTGTGTGTTTGTGTGTTTGTGTGTGTGTGTTTGTGTGTGTGCATGTGTGTGACGAATACACAGAACTTACAATCATGGGACATGCATGCTCATATATTTCTGTACTTACTGATTATGAGACAAGATTTTTTTTTTTTCAGAGAGAAAGGTGAAATGTTTTTGCAAAAGATTCTTGCCTGTCCTCCAAATACCTCTGGGAAGAGTGGTCTCAGAAAAGCTGGCTTCAAGTCAAGTAAAACTCAGTTGCTTCAGAATCATGGCAGGCTGAAAACAACCAAGATACTTGGGTCCGGTTTGATTCAAATAGTCTTAGACTTATGAAATGGCTTCTAAAGAATGCAAACTGGAGCCAGGGAAAATGAAATGTACACACATAAGCTCATAACTGCATGTGTGGAGTTCTGTGTGCTAAGTCATTTTTCTACCGAAGGCATTTGAAAGTAAACCAGATACACCTGAGTGTTTGGGATAGATCTGGAGGTTAAAGTAGGTCGGCCTTTCCCATCTCGTGTTCCAGTGAACAGTGCACTCAATTTTCCATCTTTCCATCTTCTGCATGTTGAATTACTGTGTATGAGACTTCCTGACAGGTATCAGAACCATGTTTCTCTCTCTCTCTCTCTCTCTCTCTCTCTCTCTCTCTCTCTCTCTCTCTCTCTCTCTCTCTCTCTCGTGTGTGTGTGTGTGTGTGTGTGTGTGTGTGTGTGTGTGCCTGTGTGTGTGTATTTGTGTGCATTCATTAGTGTCAAGATGCATGCTCTTATGTGGGAGACTAAGTCATGGAATGTTTAGAAACTGACAGAAGAGAAGGAAGTAGAGTTGACTCTCTCCTTCTGGTGCCACTATCTCTTTCTAGCTTGGGATGGGTTTTAAGCAACAATATGGGGCCTTAATTACCTCATGCCTTCTCGACTTGGGATGAATCCTCTTGCTTCCCACTTCTACCACTCTACCTTTCACAACATGTTGCCACTAAGGAAAGCATCTCTCAGCTTGGGATAGGCGTTACCAAAATGATGTCATCCCAAACTGTAAGCTAAATAAACTTCTTAAAGTTAGTCTGTCTCAAGTATCTTTTTGTTTTGTTGAGATGGGTTCTCCCTGACTGGCCCTGCTTGGCTTGACACTCACTTTTAGACTAGGCTGGTTAATATTATAGAGATCTGTCTGCCTCTGCCTCTCAAGCACGGGTAGTAAAGCAACGTATCACAATGACTGGAGCTTCTTTTCTTTATAGTAATGAAAAATGGGTGAATGCACACGATTCAGTATGACAACACGTTTGCATGAGCAGTTAGAAAGAAGGTTTTATCCCAGTACTGAAAAGACAGTAATGCCGTCAGGAACAAAGATTATCCTATCACTTACTTTGGCTTTTTATAAGATTGAAGGGACATGAAGGGTGGGTGTGTGCAGAGATGGCTCAGAGGTCGGGAGCACTGGCTGTTCTTCATGGGGTCCTGAGTTGAATTCCCAGCAACCACATGAGGGCTCACAACCATTCATAATGAGATCATTCCCTCTTCTGGCCTGCAGGCATACAGACAATTAGAACACTGCATACATAATAAATAAATAAATCTTTAAAAAAGTTAGGGTGTTATTGTACCCCTATTCTTTTGTACAGGGTTAAACGAAACCAATTAACTGACCAAACAAATAAGCAAAAACCAAAACCAAATACTACCATCACTACCTTAACAGCAACAATCACTACAATGACAACAACATCACATACATACATACCACACAGACACACAGACATAGATATCACATAAACACACAGACACATCACTCCACAAATACACACATACACATTCTCATATACAATACATACACACACAATGATACATACCACATATACTACCCAGACACACAGACATACCATAACAAACAAACAAACAAACACACACACACGCACACACACACACAACCCAGGAACAAAGACATACCATAACATACACACACACACATACACACACTACACACAGAGAGACATACCATAACACACATACATACACATACCACACACCACATACCCACAGACACTCCATACCCCCTCACTCCATCACATAGTCCTATCTGGTCTTTGTGGCTGAAGCCTCTTCTCTTTACTCAGTGTAAAATTCTTCTACACTTTGTCCTTCCCATTGTACTTCTTTTTTTGTCAGATGACATTTCAAGATGATCATCTTTCCAATTAAAATTTCTTCATGTGTTTCTCTGATAGTTACATGTTACTTGCCCATTGCTGCGGAGTTTACTCTTCACTTTTATGCAAGGATCATGAAAGTTGAGATTCAGTTGATCCCTTTTATTATCAGTGCTTAGAGATGTATGTGACACATAATAGGCACTGTAGAAACTCTGACATAAGTACTAGATAACTCCAGTTATGAAGTTGTGAAACCAGATGCAAAGAAGCAGTAATTCATTTTCTGAGTTATAGAGCAGAGTCGGTCCAAGGAGACAGAGAGAAAGTTGAGGATAGCCTCACCTAGACTATAGTCATCAGACCATGATGCTCTCTGGAAGACTAACACCAATAAAGAACTTGAGGTAGCACCTACTCCTTTGTGCAAGACACCATGACTTATAGTGTTATGTTTCTCTCTGATGCCATTCTGACAGTTGAAGAGATTACTTATGTTTTGTTTTTCTCCCCATGAAAGCATAACAGTGTTGTACAGATTGCCTTTAGGCAAGACCATATGAATGCAGAAGTAGTTTCCTGTATATTTACAACTATACTGCTGAGGTAATATGAAACCATCCAAAACATTTTCTTTTAATTCAGAAAGTTTTGTTCTATCTTTAAAGTATGCAAAGGCTGAAACAGTTTGGGATTCTGTAAAAGAGGATATTGTTTCCTGCTTATACCTTTTTTTTTTTTAAATAAAAAGCTTGGAAATCTCAGGAGGCTGTCACTTGGCTTTAGAAGACACAATGTAAACTAGCTTGGACTCTTGGGGTGGGTCAAATCTCACAGCATAGCTCATGTCTATAGCAGAACTGAGCCTTGCTCGGGGAGGGCATGTTGAATGCAAGAGTTATGAGGTCATGGAGGTTTTCACCCAAATTTCAGAGGAAAACTAGGGTGGCTAAGTGCCATGTGTCAGGGACATCATTACTGTTACCAGTTTCTCTGTGGGTGACAGATGAGGCTGTGGGAAAGATTGCAGCTGCAATAAAAGTCCAAGAAAGTTAGGTGTTCCAGAAGTATGGGCCCCTTCTCAAAGTAGCTGCAGACAGTACATAAAGCTAGCCAAAAGAAGAAGCAACCGCATTGTTAGCTACATGGGCCAATAGCTCAGCCCAGAGTAGATTGCATCCTGCCATAGTATCTCTGGATGCCAGATATTCAGGATGTTTGCTCCGTTGTTATTAGTTCTTGCTTTTCTCAACTCCTTCCATTTTATTTTCCCTTTGAGTTGGGGATATTTATTCTGTGGCATTATATCTTGTCAATGTGTAACCTACTCAGTTCTGGTTTTTATAGGAGGCTTTATGTTTTTTATTTTTCTTCAGAAGAAACACTCATTTTCAGTGGTAGAATATTACCAACACGCCAAAACTTGCTCCCATCCAATCACAGGATCTTTTCTCATGCAGCAATTTACCTATTAATGCACTGTAGATTAATTTTAGTGCTTTTTCCTCTTTTTCTATCTTACAACATAGGAATTCTCTGGTAGATGTAGATGGCCTAGTGTTGAGAAGTTTGAGAAAATTTTCAGCTCAGTTCTTGTGTTTTCTAAGACAGGTCCCAGAGCTGGTCTCGTGTTTCTAGTACCATGGCACAGAACTTCAATACTGCTATTAATTCCAATGGGATGTGTGTAAAATGTTGCATCTTCTAACCCATTGTATTAAATGCATTAATATAATGAATCATAAGTACTGTAAGGATGATCTCTCATAACTCATTTTTAAAACCTTATAGTTTGTGTTTTCTTTCAATAAGTTGATAAATTTTCTTTACACAGTTGATAACTTATGATCGAATGTCACACTTTTGGTGTAATGTCAAGATCATTTGGGGGCCTGGTTATAGCTCCCATCCTTCAGGAGAATTTACTTTTCTTTTGGCAGCATTAGAGTAGGTGAATGTTACTTTCATACACTACAAAAATGAACTGGTTTGAAGCTGGGTTTTAATTTTAGAAAAGCAGGCCCAGTTTTGAGAATGTGCTTTTGTCTTCGATTAAAGACTTCCTACGGGATTCCAAGAAGTTAACTGTTTTGTTATTTCTCCAAGCCCATGAGAAAGTTAAAGCTTCAGTTTGTCTCCCTTCATCAGATGACTTTCCTCCTTTTCTTCGTTTTTAAGATCGGGCAGAAGACTGTTAGCAAGGTAAAGCAATCGCTTGTTAGTTCTCAGTTTCTTGCCTTCCCTATTCTAATAGCTTGGCACTTTAAAGTTTGCATATCTCAGTAGCCCTTTAACACCTTTGAAGATATATAAATATGCACCTAATATATTATCATCAGTTCTAGTTACTTAAAGAGACTGGGCTAGTAATATGTGCACTTGTTATATTACTAGGTGAAGAATTAAGCCAAGTAATTTCTTCATTAAATCCTTGGCATTGAAGAATATTGAGTCATGAACCAAAAACTTGACTTCCATAATTCTACAGAAAGAATCATGTAGCTTGGAGTGAGAGCTAACTTCTTCATAGTGAGGGACCTTCAACTCGGAACCCATGGTGAGTCAGTACACAGATGGATGCTGACGCAGATTTCTTACAAACTTCCAAGGCTTTACAACAGCAGAGCCAAGCCAAAGGTTATTCTGGAGCTTCAGAGCAATAGATTTAAAAGGTTTCTGAAACTTATTTCCTCACCATGGTAATGCCTTTTTTATTGCTTAAATTTAACACTCAACACCATCTGTGTAGAGTAGTAAATAACACACACACACACACACACACACACACACACAGATGAGCAAAACCTCCAGAAAGTCTACGGGCACACAGTTATATTTTATTTTTCATGGTACATTATAGTTCATTGTTACATACTAGAGTCCAATGTCCTAAAAGTGAAGGCATTATATTTTAGAAGGCAGCAGTCTGTTTACTTCTACGGACAACTCTACACATCTGGAACATCAGAAGCCCTCGATGCAACACACCTGCTGGTAGCTCTTCGGGGAGCTCGTGGGTGTGCACACTGGCCAGATGAGCAACGTCCTGAATCTTCAGTTCATGGTCTGCAACCTCCTCCTGGTGATTGGAACCACACAAGAGAATGAAGAACATTATGTTTTTATCCAGGTGGCGGATTGAGTGGGGCTGGGTACACTGGTCAGAGTCCAGGACTTGCTAAAGCTGAATCAGTGATTGCAAAAGAGCCTTCCTCTACCCGACATGTGCTCAACACAGCCCTGGTGCACAAGGCTCCAGTTGAGCTGGGATACTCCCAGGCTTGAGACCTCCTGCTTCACGTAGGCACCTTGCTTTTGCATCTGTCTCTTCCCAACGGGTGTACTGGACCAGTTGCAGACTTTTCAGTATAGCAGCTGTAGACAGTCTCTCCTGTGACTGCCCCTTGAAGGAAGTGGGGACAGGAATTAGAAAAAGAAGGGATGATACCGGCAGTCTTTCCTTTTCCACAATGATAAAACAAGGAATTTTATCATTATAATTAATACTTTTATTATTGAGAAGAGGAAACATAGCATGGGCAGCAAGTGACTCCTGGCATTGGCTATAATACTTGGAATTTAGACGTTCAGGGAATTCAGACTTTGGTGGCCGAGTGTATCAGGAGAAAGGAACACCATATGCTGTGCTTCTGTGGGCTACTGAGCACGGGCTCCTGCAGTGATGGTGACAAAGGTGGTTCGTCTGTTGGCTTCACTTCTGTCAGCATTTGTACCCTCGGGAGAAACACTGTGGTGGGAAGAGGGTGGGCCTCAGTGCTGTGCCAGTTACTGGGGCTTCACCCTTCCATCAACAAAATTATTAAGTCACATGATAGGCTTAAGAAATGCTGGATTTAGAGATAACTGTTTATTGTGGCTTGTTGGTCTTTTTGTCCCTCAATGATCTGCTTCCACCTCACTGCAGTGTCGGTAGTGAACAGGGGATGGATGAATCCTGAGTGCACACCCACATCACTGCAGTGTCTATAGTGAACAGGGAATGGATGAATCCTGAGTGCACACTCACATCACTGCAGTGTCTATAGTGAACAGGGGATAAATCCTGAGTGCACACTCACATCACTGCAGTGTCTATAGTGAACAGGGGATGGATGAATCCTGAGTACACACTCACCTCACTACAGTGTCTATAGTGAATGGAGGATGAATCCTGAGTGCACACCCACATCACTGCAGTGTCTATAGTGAACAGGGAATGGATGAATCCTGAGTGCACACTCACATCACTGCAGTGTTTATAGTGAATCAGGGATAAATCCTGGGTGCACACTCACATCACTGCAGTGTCTATAGTGAATGGGGGATAAATCCTGGGTGCACACTCACTTCACTGCAGTGTCTATAGTGAATGGGGGATAAATCCTGGGTGCATACTCACTTCACTGCAGTGTCTATAGTGAATGGGGGATAAATCCTGGGTGCACACTCACTTCACTGCAGTGTCAGTAGTGAATAGGGAATGAATCCTGAGTGCACACCCACGAGTATTGACCATGTTCTAAGGACAAAGCAAGTTCAAATGTCTGCTTAAAGGTTAAATATTTTTATTTTCTAAAAAGAGTTATTTTGTATTTTGTTTTCTATTCAAATGTATTTAGTTTCAAAAATATTTTATGAGGCTCTCACAACAAGTAATTGTGACAATTAAAGTCATGAATGGGAAGTCTAGAACACATTGTACAGAATTGTAAAAAATCAAAATGTACCAGCACATTCTGATACATGAAAATTAAAAACACCCACTTATATTCAGTACAAAATGATCTTTCCTAAAAACATACATACAATAACACTGTAAAGACTAGGCAGGTTATTTTTAGGAAAATATATGTGTATACCTACACAGCTATGCATACCATAACAAGTAATAAAATGAAAGGCCATGAGTTTGAAAGAGAGCAAGGTAGTGCATTTGAAAGAGGCCTTGGAGGGAGAAAAGGCAAGGGAGAAATGTAACTATATTATAGTTTCAAAACTAACAAAGTATAAAAAATGTACTCTCTTTCTGAGTTATCATTCTTCTTTAGCAACATTCCCTTTGGTAAGATAAAAGACACCATTCTGTGGTTAACTGCTAAGGGGGCTTCTCTAGAATCTATTTGCCACAGTTGAGTGCCATGTAGTGGGTTGAAGGACATTAGTCAAAGGAGATGGTCAAATATTTATTGCCTATGGGGTTTACTATAAGATTATTGTCATTATTTCTAAAACCCTAGTGAGTATGGATAGCGTATGATGTCAGTAACTGTACAGATGAATAACTGTACCTGGTAAGATGCCCTATATTTATGCATAGTTTTAGTTTCAAAGGTATATAATTATTCTTATTTTTTCTTTTACTGCTAAGGTTGGCAGAAAAGACATGCCTCAACTTTCACATGCTGGAAGGATTTTTCCTCAGAAATTTTAAAATAGCATGGACAGCATCAGATGATTAGTGACCTACATCTATGACCTACTTAGACTTCTTTCTGTTTAATGTCCTTGTAATTATGAACTATCAGAGCTGCCTGTGACCTAAGTGCGTGAAGCTTGTGATTCTGTCAAATGGAATTCCGAGCTCTGTGGGACTACGATCATGTGATTGCAGTCATTTTCAACAAATACTGCTTTTTGTTTATAGAATATTTTATATTTTCCACTTTTATTGAGAATTTTTTGCTATTTAGAAGACAGTTCATGTTATTAGTTTTTATTTTGTGAGGCCATGATGACTTCTTCATTGCTGATTAACCTTGTTTTCTTATGCCTTTCTTCATTTGTCCTGAACTTTCTAGTCCTTACCTGGGGCTTGAATACAGCATGTTAGATTAGTTGGTGTGAACCATCACTTTCCTACTAGGAGTACTTTTATACCTCTATTCCTTATTCCGGTAAGATTAAATTGAGCCAGTATATTTGAGAACCACATGTACATATTTGCACATATAAAGGCCATTCTGGTGCTGTAACAATTATAATATGCTGTGTTAAAATTATTAGTTCATGTTCACATCTCCCTATTAAGTCTGAATTTATGTGAGGCAGAGACATGGCTGTACTATGACTCTTTGAGTTACTGATATTGTATTTGGCATTAGGCCCATATAAATAGTTAATAACATTAACTGGAAAAAAGGAGAATCAAAATTAAAAGCTCAAAGGCCTGGATTTATTTCAGCATGCTATACTTCTTATATTCAGTCTTTCACATCTGTTTTTCTTATTTAATTAAATATATGAAGGGAAAACATAGTGTATTATATCAATTTGAAGTTCTGTGAGGATATACAACTTTAATATTTATTTATTTATTTATATTTATACACTTTAATAAATGAGTTAAACAGAATGTTTATGTAGGTTTTCTCTTAATATAATTTCATCTTTTTGGTAATCATAGTCATTACCAAATCACATGATGATAATGATGCATTTATTGATTCAAATCTTAGCAGACTGCTGCACCAGCTCACTTGTAATTCAATCCCTTGCTGCTATACAAAAAGACTTTATGTTCCATTGACAAAGTTTTCTTTCTGAAGTCCCAATTCTCAACTATACAGAAGTAAAAGGTGAACAGGATTTTTTTATTTATTTTTTCTCACAGTGAAGCAAAACTTGTAATCATTATTCCATTGTAAGAGACCATGTCTAGTCAAGGAATTTCATTTGAAGGTTTTTACCACCACATGTAGGTCCAACTAATAATGCTTATTTAGAAAGAACGAGAGCTCACAATGATCATGTATAGTGTTAACTCAAGAGCAATTTAAAAGTAATAAAAATAATATAAAAACCTAAATGAAGAAATACATGTGGTTTTTGGTAGCAAAGACATTGTCTTTATAAGACAAAGATTGCTATTTTTTTATTTTTAGGAAAAATGTCTTGAGTTCTTAAACACTTTATCAAGTAGGAAACAAATATTGTTCATTTACTAGAGTTTTGTTTGTTTTGCATCATGCTACTATGAATAGAACATTTTCTATAATTCATTAATTCTAGATACTACTCAAGTGCAGCCACTGGCTTATTCTTCCATGTTGAATTCTCCACAGTTAGGAACATTCCTCTTATGTTCTAAATCATTTCAAGTAATCATCTGTATTCATTGCTAAGGCTACTAAATTTATTAAGCCACTTCAGACTTCCAACTGTGTTTGTTACCATAAAGACATTCAAATCCTAGAAGTTAAAAATGTATGTTTAAGCAGCCCATAAATTCTGGCCTCAGGTTGGAACCTATGTCATATGCAAGAGTCAATAACTTCTTAAGAAAATGTGATGTCAGTTTTGTATGGCCAGATAAACCCATTTTGTCTTTATGTAAAAACAAAACAAAACAAAAAACCAAAAAACAAAAAACCACTTTTCTATGGGTTATTTCTTGACTTAGGCCATTTTCATAGGGAATCAATGGGTCTTTAATTTAGATCCAGACATGGACTGGATTTTGTTGTCTCCACGTTGTTATCTTTTAAAGAATCAGGTTTGTAGATCAGAATAGTGGCACAATAAACATTGGGGAGCTGTTACAATGAAATAGTTTTCTTTCATAGGATAATTTGCCTTGATTTTTTTTTTCAGTGATGGAATCATGGCCCAGTTAGTAAGAAAGTCATGGTCCCTTTTATTATTTGCTGGAGAATTTTGTATATGAATAATATGCACATTGATTAATCCACTCTCATTTTATTTCCTTCAATTCCTCCTTTAATCTTCCTTTAATCACTGATCTTGTTTAAAATTCATTAAGTCCACTTAGTTCTGCCACTACATACATAGATGGAAGGCTACTCATTGGACTACATATAGTCCCACATGGACTTGATTCTTGTAAATAGCTGATACTCTATCTTCAAGCAGCCACCAAGTGGTAGCCATTTCTTAGTAAATACTGGGATTGATTTTGTGCACCGCTTGATCCTGTCAAACTTAATCTTATGCAGCCATTATGTTTGTGTCATAGGCACTCTGTGATCATATGTGCAAATGCCCTCTTGTCTCATGAAACACTGTTTTGTTGAAGTCATTTACTGCCTCTGGATTTTAAATCTTTTTGCCTCTCTTCAGAAATGATGGTCCCAAGCCTTTGTAAGTATCTGTTTGACATAGATGTCCCATCTAGAGATGAACACTCACAGTATCCTAATCTCTGAATGTTGAAAGTTGTGGATTTTTGTGTAAATTACCATCTACTTCAAGTTTCTCTGGTGAGGGATGAGAGATGCATCAACCTTGGGGTACAATGATAAGCTACTAAGAGTTGGTTGACTACTATGTTCATTTGGCATCATAACAGTATTATGTTCTCCTCTAGAATCTATGATATACCCACCCACAAGTCTTGAGAGGCACATGTTTTATTTTGTGTAGTAGGTTTTAAATCTAAACAGAAACTCATCGGTTACTCCCATAACATTTGAACCACCATTATACTACTGGACGTATCTTGTCAGGCTGGTCATTACTGTATCTTGAAAGTTGGGTAAAACTCATAATTACCTCATTTCCATGGGATAGTATAAAGCAATGTCCAATACTTTGAAAACTAGCCAATACAGAAGTCTTCTGTTTTTTACTAGCTTGATTTCTCAATGTTCTATGACCCAAGTATGGAGTACCTTTAGTAGTAAGATTTTACAGACAAGTAGGAGGGCAAACAAAATCACTGGGACTAGCTTGTATTTTTTGAATGACTATAGGACTTGGCTGAATAACAACTTCATAAATGGTAACTCATCACAAGCACAGGACTCTTTGCATGATAACATAAGATATCTAGGAGAGGCATTGTTTTCTCTGCCTGGCCAATTACATAGTAACTCTATTAAAACTATTTGCCTTTTTTTGGTTTGTTTTGAGATATGATCTCACTGGGTAGCCCAGGATAGCCTCAAAATTGTGATTTTCTTACCCCAGATTTTTTAAATTGGGATTATAGAGGATTATAGGGACATACATTGCAATTGATGAAGATCACACTTTAAGCTCTCTATGTTGTCTAGGTGTGCACAGTATTGTTGTTAAGGAGGAAACCTGAGTTTGATTCTTAGGAACCATGTGGATGAAGGAGAGAACTATCATGCTCACACAAAAATGAATAAAAATATAATATGCATTTTAAAAAGATCACAGCTTTTAAAAGACCATCTTAAATTTTATTCCTGTTTAGGAACCAGTACGGGTTGGAAAAAGGGGTGGTAAAGAGATTCCTTTGCAGGAGGAAGCTTCATGGGAAGGTGTTAGAAACTGAGCAGCAGGTTATCAAGATAGAAAAACAGAGATTCTTCTTGAAATATCATGCCTGTGATCATTTATAGTGAGCACATTCAAGCAAAAAGGATTGGCTGACATAATGAAGAAATTTTACTATGTTGAATAGTGATGACTTTTTGAGTCGGAGATATTGAAGTGACATTTCATTCACAGTCCTAGTCACCCTTTTATCCTTGAGCCTGACTATCATTCATGTTCCAGGCAAATGTAGAGTGGCTAAACATGAAGAGTTTACAAACAGATAAAGAACAGGAAGCCAAATAATCACATCTGTTAGGAAGAAAGGTGAGGTTGAACCAGGCTGCTAAACTTCACTAGGAGCTGTGCATAGTCAGTTGCTAGAATTGAGAAGCAGCTCTACCATTCCAGGAGCAGGCTCTGGCCATGTATGTTTCTGGCTTTCCTCTATACTAAAAAATACTAGGGTTCAGAAAAAAGAGAAAAGCCAAGTGAATGCTGGGAGAGGTACCTAGTTCTCTACAACACCGCCTGGTTAGGCTTTTGCCAACTCGATACAAAGAAATATCTGGGAAGAGGAGCTTCAATTGAGAAAATGTCTTCTGTCAGATATTGGCTTATAGGCAAGCCTGTGTGTGTGCACACGAGTTTGTGTGTGTAGGGGGCATTTTCTTGATTAATGCTTGATATGAAAGGGCCAGGCTCAATGTGGGCAGTGCCATCCTCAAGCAGGTAAAGGCATAATATTCAAACCTTGGGGAACAAACCACTGAGCAGCGTTGTTCCATGGCCTCTGCTTCAGTTCCATGCACTCTACCTCCACAGTCCTGTCCTGCTTAAGTTTCTACCCTGTATTTTCTTAGTAATTGTCATTGGCACTTAAGAGCCAAATAAACTCTTTTCTCCCCAAGTTTCTTTTGATTAGAGCACAGTAGTAGAAAGTATACAAAGACATATTTGAGTATATGTGCTAATATACTTGAATGCTTATTCTTCTTGTCATCTGTCTGTTCCACTGACATTTATCAAAGGTTCACTTTGTGCCTTAAGCTATGCAGATGATGAAAATGAATGGCTCATTGTGTCATGAAGATGAGTGAGAAATCAGATATGGACAGGTGGCTATGATACTGAGTTGTAACAAGGGAATAGTTAATGTGGGAACACAGAAGAAAGATAACTTGCTCTGACTTGGGAGTTGTAAGAAGCTTCCCTTAAAAGGAGCATTTGAGCCCTGAAGGATTAGTGATTTTAATCCAAGAGCAACAGTATTGCAGTCAACCTAAATACCTTATGAGATTAAGTACCAAAGGGCACATGATGCAATTAACTACTAAAATAACTTTTTCACAGGACAACCTTAACCCTGGTAGTATGAGGAAAAAAGATGATCTTCAGAGACAAGAGTAGGGAAAGAGGGACATTGGTATGTCTATGAAGATTATAATTAGACAAAGAAGACTGCCATTTCTAATAAGTTTTCTTTAAATATATATTTATATATATCACATATATGAATAAATATATGTATATAATATATACACATATAAATTATACACACGTATAAATATATATAATAAATGCATCTCATCTACTAATTTAGAATAGGGCATTTTAATGGGTCTAGTGCCCATTATAAAAGAAAGTCTGAAGGGGAAATTGTGACCTGAAAGTATCACTGGTATGGAAGAGCAATTCATTGCCAGATGCTAAACTTGTTGGTTCCTTGATCCTAGAAGAGACTCAGTCTATGGTAATGTGTTATACAAATATCCAAATGTACTGAAAACTGTACCAAGTTGATGGTATTTTGTTACAGCAAGAAAAATGGATAGCAATCTGATGATATCTGTCTTCAGTCTCTTTTCTGCTATGGGGTGAATTATCAGCTGGTACTGTAGGAAGGTACTTGGCTTTATTCATACATAACCAAGAGAAGCTGATACCTCAGGTTATGCCTGTGAACTCTCATAAGGAAAAGGGCACTTGGATCAGCATTTTATCTAGTACTAATCTGTATTTCCTCATCGTCAGCTGACAGATCTGTGGGTTGGGCACAGCCTGCTGCAATGGTTGGCTCTCTGTATTGTTTTTCCCTTTCTCAAATTCAGCGCTGTTGGACTTCCAGCCCAACCCAAGCCAATTCCATGTGCACTCAAACCCTTTATGTGCAGAAGTTGCTTTGAAAGAGCTCAGGCTAAAGCAGTGAATTAAGTCATTAGTCCAAACGGTGGAGGAGTTCAGTGACTACTCTGAGCTTCCAATGCAGAACTCCAGTGAAGTAGAAAGATTATAAAGAAGCACGCTGTGTATGGAGTCTGTAGTAGTGCAGTTAGTGAAGAGACATTTAGCATTGTTTCCACCAACAAATAGTCTTAAGATTTGCAGACAGTGTTATATCCCCTGGTAGTACCTCATTTTTTTCTCACCAAGTGACATTAAATTTAATGGTTATAATGTTACCAGTGTAGCATTTCTTGGAATAATGCTTGATAAGTTTGTGATGCATGCTTACCACATCATGTAGTACCTTAGTCTGCAAAGAGTGGGAGTTTTGGTTTGTATTATTTTTGCACATTAACAATTTAGCCTGTCATAGATTCATGGATGTTGGTGGGGACACAGACCTCCAGGTCTGCGATGAAAGCAGTGTATTATCTGCAACGGTAGCAGAACCTCCTAGAACTGGCAGATTTGTGTTTGTTCCCTCAGCAGAGTTCATTAGTGCAGAATGCAAGAAGGGTAGAGGTGAAAACTCTAAACTTAAAAAACGTATGTCTTTTGTGACCTGGTGGGAAGATGCGTACTTACTTCACTTCCAGAGCAAACATTTCCACTGCTGATCTGAAGTATATCCAGCTACATATTGAAGTAGAACCTTTCCTTAATCATCCAAGATTGTGGAAAACACCAGCATCCTTGAAAAGATAACCTGAAATCAAGGGCAGTGTGTGTATAAAGTTGAAAAAACTGGTAAATAGCTTTTTCTCATGACTTTCAGAAACACATCTATTTATTTTTACTTACGGTGATGTCTAAACTAAGTGCATTTTTGCTGTGAGGGAGAGAAATTTGGAGTGTCAAAATATAATTCATCATACTGTTATTTTCTTTTTCCCAAGAAACAATGACCTGGTTGTATATGCTCAATTCCAGGAAGTAATATCTATGTGTATATGCCTTTACCCATCTATAAATTGATGAATATAATTAGAGGTAGATATAGATGTGTAATACAGCTCTTGTTCATAGTTTGAATGATATGCATGATTTATTATTGCTGTTTTGTATTTTGAGTAGTATTTTCCTATATTATACCTTATTTGATAAGTTATGTTAGTTGCTAAGTATCAAAATTGAAGAGCACACAAAAGCTGATGCCTGTTTTAGAAAAAAAAAAACATTCCTTAGAAGACAGAAATCAATAGATGCAAATATATTTGAATATATCTTTACACTGGAAAAAAATTGCCCCTCCAAAAGAGAGATTTTGCAACACAGAAAATCTGTATTCTAGTGACTCTAAAAGTTATCTAACACAATTGTATATGAACTGTGTTTGAACAATATTCATGGATGTGAGAGGGTAGTGAAGACAGGATAAAGGAGACGACTGCAACACTCAGGAGCTGAAATATATTCCAATTTAAATGTTAGGCTGAGATATGTGGTTGATAACTTAAAGATCGCTCAGAACAGGAGGCCAGTGGCTGGCTTACTTCATGGAGTCACACGATAGTCACTGCTCACTGTTGCCAAGCAACCCATTGGAGTGGATATATTATGAGAGCTAGAGTCTGCTCGACTAAACAATATGTGAAAACCCTCTTTTGTGGGACAAGAAATAAGCCAGGTTCATGCTGATACCTTGTAATAATGGGGGCTCTATTCTCCAGCATTTACTAAACATTCAAAGTAGATATTATATGGACAAGTACGGCAAATACATGGTTGTAGAATCCAGGAAGTAGAGGCCCTCAACTTTCTGTTACTCCTACAGCCCACCTGGTATACCTGTAGCTTTATTTCTCTTCAATTTTACGCTTTCCATGTCTAAGATCTCTACTGTTGGAAGTAAGTATACAATGGAATGGTATGGTTAATTTTAACATACTACTGATGCCTATTAATTTGAGCTCCTTATAAAGAAAAGAAGCTATAAAGGAAGTTACTATCAGGGATAGAAACAGTTACTCTTTGAAATCAAGGATACCACTTATCTACTAATGTGCTTCCATTTGGCATTAATTATTTATTGACTATGGCAAGAGGGGAGTAAGAGAGCAAGAACAAGAGTGAGAAGTAAGGTTGAGGACCACTTGCAGTCTAGAGACAAAGTATCACTGAAAGGGTGGCTAACCTTTTCCTTTCAATCTATATTAGAAAAGAAAGAAAAGCTGGAATCCTAAAGAATCCCACCCCCTGCCCCTGCTGCCAAAGTGAGGAAAACTTGTCACAGACACCTTGAAAAATCAATTGTCTTGAGTGAGGTTTGATTGTGGTGGGCACTGTTGTAAACCACAAAAGACATTCACTTTCCTAACCTGAATATGTGGGCTTTGATGCAGATGAGCTGAGTATCTCTCTAGGAATTTCTCATGAGGGAAGGTCAATCTCTCATTCAGGGTTGTGTTTCCATGTCATCCTGACAAGTCAGGAGCTAGTAAGTAGCATTAGTTAAGCACTAGAAAAACTGCTGCATTGTCTTATTTAGGGTCTTGAAAAGTACCATTCTGGGAACAGCAGAGATCCAGGGACACAGGACTGGTGAGACTAAGCTTCGAGTAGCCGGAACACAGAGAGGTCTGGGATAAGCAGGCAGAAAGCGCCCCCACCCCTGCCCCTATTGTTTCAGAGGAGCAAGAACTCTGCCATAGGGACTCAGTTTCCACCTGGAGGGCCCCTGTGTGCAGACCAAACGATCAGGCCATTTGCCACCAGGAACAGTGGAGATCCAGGGACACAGGCTAGGTACACAGAAGAGATGGGAACCAATCACTGACAAGATGGCAAGAGGAAAGCGAAAGAAAAGAACTTATCCAATGAAAACCAAGACAACCTGGCAAAATCAGAACCCAGATCTCCCATTAGAGCAAACAGCAGAATGACAAAACTCCAGAAAAAGAAGACTCAGACCTGAAATCATACCTCAAGATGATGATGGAGATCCTTAAACAAGAACTTGAGGAATGCATAAAGAAATAGAAGTTTTTAAAGAGAAAACATGAAAAACACTCAAAGAAATCAAAGAACTAGAGGAAAACAGAAATAAAGAGATGAAGGACTTGAAGAAGGAATTTGAAATGGAAATGGAAACAATAAATAAAGCACTCAAAGAGACAACCCTGGAGATAGAAAACCTAAAAAATAAATCAGGAATCACAGATGCAAGCGTCTCCAACAGACTACAAGAGATGGAAGAGAGAATCTCAGGGGCCGAAGACAACATGGAAAACATAGACAAAACAGTCAGAAAAGATGCAAAAGCCAAAAAGCTCCTAACCCAAAATGTCCAGGAGATCCAGGACACAATGAGAAGACCAAACCTAAGGATAATAGGAATAGAAGAGGACAAAGAATATCAATTAAGAGGCACAGTAAACATCTCCATAAAAATCATAGAAGAAACCTCTCTATCCTTAAGAATGAGATGACCATGAGCATAAAAGAAGCCTACAGAACTCCAAATAGAATGGACCAGAAAAGAAATTTCTCCCTACACATAATAGTCAAAACACCAATTTCCCAAAGCAAAGAAAGAATACTAAAAGAAGTAAGGGAAAAAGGTCATGTAACATATACAGGCAGACCAATCAGAATCACACCCGACTTCTCAACAGAGACTATGAAAGCTTGAAGATCCTGGACATACATCCTGCAGTCCTTAAGAGAACAAAAGTATCAGCCCAAGCTGCTATACATAGCAAAACTCATAATCACCATAGACGGAGAGACCAAGATAGTCCAGGACAAAACTAAATTTATACAATATCTGACCACAAACCCATCACTACAATGAATTGTAGGTGGAAAACCCAATACAAGGAGGGAAACTACATCCTAGTAAAAACAAGAAAATACCTAAGCAAGAAAATCAAAAGAAGAAAGACACACAGGCTCAATTATACCTCTAAAAGCAAAAATAGCAGGAAACAGCAACCACTATACTTAATATCTGTTAACATAAATGGACTCAATTCCTCAATAAAAAGACATAGGCTATAAGACTGGATACATAAACAGAATTCAGCATTTTGCTGCATACAGGAAACTCACCTCAGAGACAAAGACAGATACTATCTCAGAGTAAAACGTTGGGAAAATCCTTCCAAGCAAACGGCCCCAAGAAACAACCTGGAGTGGCTATTCTAATATCAAATAAAGTAGATTTTCAACCAAAAGTTATCAAAAAGACAAGGAAGGACACTTTTTATTCATTACAGGGAAAATTTGTTAGGAGGAACTCTCAATCCTTTATATATATGCTCCAAATATAAGAGCACCCATATTTATAAAAGAAACCCTACTAAAGCTCAAAAAATACATTGTACCCCACACAATAATAATGGCAGACCTTAACACCCCACTCTCATCAATTGACAGATCATGGAAACAGAAATTGAATAAGGATGCAGTGAAAGTAGCAGAGGTTATGAAACAATTGGAATTAATAGACATCTATAGAACATTTCATCCTAAAACAAAGAATAGACCTTCTTCTCAGCATCTCATGGCACCTCTCCAAAATTGACCATATAATCAGTCACAAAACAAGCCTCAATAGATATAAGATGATTGAAATACTCCCATGCATCCTATCAGATCATCATGGTCTAAGGCTGGTCTTTAATAACAACAAAGAAAACAAAAATCCCATATATACATGGAAACTAAACAATGCTCTATTACACAACATACCCAAACCTATGAAAATAGCACTGAGAGAAAAACTCATAACTCTGAGTGCTTCAAAAAAAAAAAAAAAAAAAAACTGGATAGAGCATAGACTAGCAACTTAAGAGCACAGTTGAAAGTTCTAGAAGAAAAGGAAGTAGATACACCCAAGAGGAGAAGAAATAATCAAACTCAGAGCAGAAATTGACCAAACAGAAACAAAAAGAACAATTCAAAGAATCAACTAAAACAAGAGCTGGTTCTTTGAGAAAATTAACATGATTGATAAACCCTTAGCCAGACTAACTAGAAAGCAAAGAGATAATATCCAAATGAACAAAATCAGAAAGAAAAGTGGAGATATAACAACTGAAACTGAGAAAATTCAAGAAATCATTAGATCCTACAACAAAAGCCTATACTCAACAAAGCTGGAAAGTCTGGAGGAAATGGATGAATTTCTAGACAGATACCAGATATTAAAGTTAAACCAGGACCAGTTAAACCATCTAAATAATTCCATAACACCTAAAGAAATAGAAGCAGTCATTAAATGTCTCCCAACCAAAAAAAGCCCAGAGAAGCTCCAACATACAACAAAGACACATGAACCACAATGGTCATAGTAGCCCTATTTATAATAGCCCAAAGCTGGAAAAAACTCAAATGTCCTTCAGTAGATGAATGGATACAAAAATTGTGGTATAGTTACACAATGAAGTACTGCTCAGCTATCAGAAACAATTACTTTATGAAATTCATAAGAAAATGGATGCATCTAGATAATATTATCCTGAGTGAGATAACCAAGTCACAAAAGAACAGACATAATATGCAATCCCTGATAATAGGATACTAACCCCAGAAAGCTCCAAACACCCCAGAAACAACTCACAGACTATATAAAGTTCAAGAAAAACAAAGGTCAAAAAAGATGAAAAATCATTATGCTTAATCTTTACACACCAAGAAAACTTTGACTATTTCCAGGTTACATCTTGTTTTACATGTACTTTATGCTCAATGTAACTAGTAAAATTTTAATGCATATTATCAAACCTTTAAAAAAATAAAGTACTGACATAAATACTCATATACATTTGTGCAGAAATGCTTTTAAAATCTGTATATTTATCTTTGTCTTTTAATATAAAGTTGTTCAATTAAAATAAAAGTTAATCATCTCTTTAAAAAAATAAAAAAGTACCATTCTATGTGTGGAATTCCAAAGCCTTTGATATAACACTGCTCATAACTCAGCATCTATGTCTATAAATTTCTTGCTTTCATCATTCAGATACATTATTCTAGAGAAGACTAAAGAATAAGTCTGATTAAAGGTATAAGAATTCCCTTTCCTATAGGCCTCTTAAGACAATCTAAGCTATGAAAAGCAGTGTTAACTGCTCCTTGGCTTTGTAATTAGGGTGAGAAATTTCATGCCACAAAAACTGAAGATACGAGACAGCTCAGTATCTTCCCAAACAAAACGGAATCAAGTAGAGGAGTACATGTTCTTCTTTTGTAACAGTTACAAAAATGTGCTTCTCCCCATTTTCCAAAGCTTTGTTGCCCTCTGAGCTATGAAAGGAAAAGGCCACCCTAGGGCAGGGAGGGACTATTGTGTCTTCATCTTCAGGACACACAGGTCAGCTGGAAAGGCAGTAGTGAAGGTTTGAGAGCTAAGGAGGCAGCAGCTCTGTTGCTCAGTGCCTTCCCTAGCTGTTGGCTCCCCTTCCAGGCAAGCTTGCCCAGTCCTTAAGGCTAATGAGCTGTGTTCTTGCTTTGACTCTGGGCAGGCCACACACTTTGCAGGCCAGTGTAAGATGAGATCGATGAAAAGGATTTGCCAGAAATCACCTGCTTTGTCTTCTTACAAGTCAAGAAAAGCTGCATAAAGACTGTCTTCTTACCAGTCTGTAGCATTTTAAATCAAAGCCAATTCTGACCCTTGTGTAGAATGCACGAAATCCCCATACTTGACTGAACATTATTTATGTATTAGATATTCGCTCACTGTGGTAATGTGTGGCAGTGGCTGGCAGCCCAGAACTACTCACGCTCTCTTACCCCACCCCCATGCTTCCAGGAAGTAGCACATTGATGGTTAACAGACCAGGCTATAGAACACTTTGCTTTCTCAAAATTCCTGTGACTATATTGAATTGTCTGCCAGCCATATACATATGGATAACTAAAAATGTGAGCAGCATGTATTTTTCCAGTCACATTTAATTGCATCAGCATGCAGTTCTCTGGGCTTTTTTAGCAACAGCTAATGAGCCATATGTGGAAGGGTCCAGATGTTTGGATTCTATGCTTTTCCAATCCATTATGCAAATGTCCATTGATGACAATGTGTGCCGTTGTGTGGAGAGGAGAAGGGCTGCAACACCGGTAAGGAAATCACATTGGTGGCTAATTATACTGTTGCTCTTTGCAAATGCAGATTTTTCTTTCTGAGAGTGTTACTTTCAATATGAAATGATGGGGTTGAAAATGATTTGTTGTATTTCGATGGACCCTTTTACTTGCTATTATTTATGTAACCACATGTTACATAAATAGCTACAATAAACTCACACACTCATACACAGTAATAAAATGTGGAATATTACAATGGACACTTTATTGCAAATATAAACTGCTTAAGGGTACAGTGAGTTGCAGCTTCCTAAAAGGGGTGGCTACAGGGGTTGAGCATTTTAATAAATTAAAATATGGAATGGGTATAACTATAAGCAAGAAAATGGATGGGAATTGGTGAAGTATTTTTAGTAGTTACTGTATTCTTATCTACATTTTTAGGTTGTTTTAAATAAGGAGATGAATCAGGTATTTCAACCACTCAGTTTCACTCAATGATACCAAGCTGAGAAGTCCTGTAGTAAGAGGTAAGCTCTATAAGAGTTGCTAGTTTATAAGCACTTGTGGCCCTTTGATGACATTACATGTTTTATTTGACCAATTGTCTGAACCAGTTGAGGAACTGGGGTTCCTGAGTGTGAGCAAAGGAACCTCAACATAGTAACTGAGGAGTAAAGAGAGAAGACAACTTTGAGGGCAGCTTGAATTTGGGAAGGCCTTGGCAAGAAGTTATTGGATTATAGTCTTTCCAATTGGTGTCTTCATAGCAAAAATAAAAAAAAAAACAATGTTAATTTTTTTCTCCAAGTTAGAGCTTTCATAAAAACGATAGATTATTTTTGAATTTTAAAAATTGCATTTGATTTATTTAGGGCATGTGGCACTGCAGTGCTGAGGTCAGAGGACAGCCTGTGGGAGTCAGTTCTTCCCTTCCTCCATTTGAATCCCAGGAATGAACTCAGGTTTTCAGGCTTGTTGACTTACTGAATCAATTTGCAAGCCCTAGATACTGCGCTCTCTCTCTCTCTCTCTCTCTCTCTCTCTCTCTCACTCTCTCTCTCTCTCTCTCTCTCTCTCTCTCTCTCTCTCTCTCTCTCTCTCTCTCTCTCTCTCTCTCTCTCCCTTTCACCCCTCTCTCCCTCTCCTCCCCTCTGTCTCTTCATCTATCTCTGTCTCTCTCTGTCTCCCTCTTTCTGTCTCCCTCTCTATCGCTCTGTCTCTCTCTCTCTGTATGTGTATGCGTGCACATACGTGTGTGTGTGTGTGTGTGTGTGTGTGTGTGTGTGTGTTTGTGCCTGTCTGTATTAATCTCCATTTATATCTTACTCCCTTTCCTATTTAAAGTCTCCCCTTTCCTTTTTTTACCTTATCAATGACTTGTATTCTACTATTCTCTCCATTGCTCCCCTACCCTCTACCCCAGCATTTATTCCTTGTTACATTCCTGGCTTCTGCAGTTACTCCAGAGTATGTTCTCACATCTGAAGATTTAGAGCTAGGTGCCTCTGACAAGAGAGAGCTTGTGATGTTTTCTTTCTGGGTCTGATTTAGCTTACGGTATGAATTTCTAGTTACATCCATTTATCTGTATGTTGGTCAGAGATCACTAGAGTAACAAAACTTACAAAATAAGTTCTCTCTCTCCATCTGCATCAATATTTGTATGTACACACACACACATACCATTCTACTAAATCCCACGTATATATGGGTAAAAAAACATAGATTAAAGGTTTTTCTTCACACCTCAAAGAATTGGATGAGAAGTGACCTCTATTTTTGGGTTTTAGCTAATTCCAGATATAGTTAACTTGATAAGCAAGAATAGCCTTCACAATCTGAGAAATTCATGATTTGATTTTGTTTTTATAGCTGAGGAGTATTCCATAGTATATATGTTTATCTTCACCATATATTTGTTGGGTTTAGAACATTCCCTAGTTGTTGTGAATAGAATACCAATGGATAAGCATCTGTGAAGTAGTATGCCAAGTCCTTTGGGTGTATCCTCAAGAGTAGCAAAGCTGGGTCATATGCTAGGCTTTTCATACCGCTCCATCGTGATTTCCATAATGGTTCCACCATGTAAGCCACCTCCAGTGAACGAGAGTTACTTTTTTTCCAGTATTTACTATCAGTTTTTCTGGTGATCTTTGCCATTCTGATTAGGGTAAGAGGAAATCTCAACTCTGGTTTGATTTGTATGTATGTACTAAGGATGATGATCATTTTTGGAGATATGTCTTAGCCATGATTATTATTTTTCTTCTTTTGAGAATTCTTTGCTTAGGTCCTGGGCTCATTTTTTGAATGGTTTTAAAAATTTGTTTGATACCTTGATTTTTGAGTTCTTTATATGTTCTGGATATTAATCTCCTGACATATACAGAGCTTGCAAAGATTCCCTACCTGTATGAATGTTCTCTTTACCAGTTGGTTGTTTCTTTAGCTGTGCAGAAGTTTTATGAAATCCTACTTGTCTATTAGTTTTAATTCTTGAATAAATGTAGTCCAATTTGGAACACCATTTTCTATAAGTTTATCACATAAAATACATTCATCTACCAGAGTTGATGTCATCTCCAGAGTTTGGAGGAGATTTTCTTGAATTTTCACATCACCTAATCTATCTTCTTTTCAGATAGGGAAATGGCATTGAGTATTAAGGACAGAATATTGGAATTAAGGAAAGGAATTAACAGGCTCCTTCAGTTGACTCCTCAATTTATCATCCCCAAGTTTGTTTGGGTAACTTTCATAAGCTTTATTTTCCATAAAAATGGTATGTGTATGTATGTTTCTCACAGTGCTTAGCTTAGTGGCCAGAATATAGTTAACAGTCTGAAACTGTGCCTGTCACTGGAGCTATGACCATGATTCATGAACTCAGTGCCAATATCCCTGATTCCTTCCTCTGGCATTTCAGGGATTATGGGTGTTGATCAGAACCCTCAGTTATTTTTCATCCCAGGAAAATTTTGTGGCTGTTTATTTTCTGCTATGTAAACTCACCCGTGAAATGATCAGCCAGCCTCCTGTAAGAGCTGGTCACCTGTGCTGAACTCTACTATACTTTCACCTGTCAATCTTTGCTTTGAAGCATGGTCCAGTGACAGAAAAGATGAATCCCAGGGCAGGTGGGAGATTTTATCCCCAACAACCTTTCTTTCCCTTCTTATAGAATGATGCTGCTATAGATATTTTGTTTAAGTCTAAAATAGCTATAAATTGAAAATAAGCAGTTATTTATTTATTTATTTATTTAATTGCAGCTACTAAAAGCTTTCTATTAAGCCACCAGATGATCACTTTCTAAGGGAAAAATGGTTTGTGTGTGTGGTTTGGAAGCTGAGCATCGCTTTACCATCTAATTATAATAAAAAATTGTTACATTAAGGCAAGCACCCATGATGTGTGCATGTGTGTATGAATGTGTCCACACGCCTCCATGTGAATTATTGGAGAATGAACTCAAAGACTGTGTATTTTAAGCATCTCATATAACATTAAGCTATATCTTTAGCGATTAAGCAAACATTAAAAAAAATTATTCCTTTTTATTACTCAGGGATGTAAAGCCACAAGTCTTGTTCTGTCATTCCATTTGCTAAGAGGTTCTGTAGCCTAAGTAACCATCAAAACTAAAACATATATCGATAAGTATAAATATCAAATGAAATACATATATATATATTTATATATATATGAAATGAAAATAGCCATCCATTTTTTACTAGCATCAACACAGAATTACTGCTGATGTGTTGAGATGAAAGACAGCAGGCACTGTTCTGGCCAGTTCTAGACTTACATTGCACCTTGCATTAATGGCGGTTTATAGGAATAGTGTTATTTTCAAATTTCCCTCCATTCATTTTTCCTTAGTATATGTTTGGTGTAGAATTTGTAGTGCAGTGTTAAGGATATAGCATTGTATCTTTCATAACTGTGCCTAACATGAAATTCTAATGTATTGTAATGATGCTTACTACATCTATATATTTCTTATAAACATATGGATGACTTCCTTATGCCATTTCCCAATAGCATCCATTTCTGTGCACTCCAGACATTAAGGGAGAACTCTCAATTTTTTTGTTGCTATGTGAGAATACTATATAGTAGATAAATCACAGTAATTAGAAATTCACTGCCTCTCCATTTTGGAGAATGGGAAGTCTAAAACTGAGGATTTGGAATCTCCAGGGCATTGTTGATGAGTCAGCTTTCAGTAGAAGGCAGAATCAAAGCAACCAAAAGGGAACAACAAGGAACCACTTCTTCACAATGCTGATAGCTGTCCTCAGAGTTGGGGAGTCAGACTGCTTTCATTTCTTAAAGATAGAACTATTAATGCTACTGTTTTTCATGCTGCAATTCAATTTGAACATGATTTTTGGAGGAGACACAATTCAAATATTAACAACAAATATCTAACATCTACCAGCTGTGAAGGAAAAAGAATGTGTGTGTGTGTGTGTGTATGTGTGTGTGTGTGTGTGTGTGTGTGTGTGTGTGTGTGTGCACGGGTGAATGCGCACGTGCCTGTGCATATGAGTGCTAGTGTCCTTGAGATCTAGAGATTGTTGTGACATGGATGTGTATTCTGGGAACACTATATTTTATTTGCTTTTAAAGATATGATGGAGAGTTTAAATGATATGTCACATTAGTAAGAATTTTGCTTGAGTTAGTAACTGAAAAGGAACTAAAAGGAGTTTAGAGGAAGACATAGTGATAAGGAAATGAAGAAGAACAAGGGATCATGATACATGCATAAAAATGACATAGTGAGATCAATGGCTTCATATATTAATCTAAAGATTAATTTTAAAAAGGCTTTTTACAAATTCTGTTAACATGTTTCATAATTATGAAGCAAATCATGGAACTTGGGAGGATATCTCCATGGCATTCACTGATAGAGTGGGACTTTGAGCCATTCAGGTTCCCAAAACCTGTTCCTATGCAAGGGCAGATAATTTTCTTTCTGTATCTTAGGCATTCTTAGTACTGTGTCAGAAATGATACATTGGACTTCTGTTAAGGTTATCTAATTTTTGTTAGTTCATGAAGAGATAGATGTAGTCAAAAATAGTTCCTGCTTTTGCAGGAGGAGTCCAAAACACAGACTATTCTTCATATTGGAGACTTTGTGTTTTTATACTTAGAACATGTGTTTTTAATAAAAGTTAAATTTTCCTCATAGTGTTTAGAAAGACTCTCCACACTTTAAGGGGAGCAGAAAGGAAAAAAAAAGCAAACCAGGTCTCATATTCAGCAATCCAGGTCTCATGTTTAAGAGGAGTAAGACAGAGATAATAACTAAGCAATTATTGTTTTATATACAAATGTACTTAAGGTTCTTCCTTGGCTTCCTATTGAGCACATCATACACTTTAAGTATCTTCGTTTTTTTTTTTTTTTTTTTTTTTTTTTTTTCCAAGCTTGTTTTCTGCAGCTCTCTTAAGGTCATATGTATAAGTATAAATAAGTGGGTTTGGGGTTAGATAATATAATGAAGTCATCCCCGTGGGTTGATATCACATGTAGAGGAGGGCAGGAACAAAATAAGGCAAATACTGTGACTGGGCAATAAAAACAAAGTGGGGCAGAATTTTTGAGAAGCACAAGAGATAGAGAGATGGAAGGAAGAAACCAAGATGGTGGAAGAGAAGCATTACCCAGAGTCATGTGGCTTTAAATAGCCATAGGTAGCTATCTTATCTTATAAGGGAAAGATTATTACAGGACAAATTGTCTTATCTAGGTGGGCAGTTTATATCAATATCAATTGGCTCTGAGTTTATTGTGTAGACTTTTGGGGGAGTGAGAATTTACTGATTTAAATCTGAGTTATAAAGTACAAGCCTCTAGAGTTTTGATTTTACTGTGTTACTGGGAATTGTTACTGAGCAGAGTCCGCAACAAGAGAGCCATGAGGTAGGCAGTTGCTACATGGGGCTGGTCACGGAGGTGGAGAGACCGCTGGGGACAATTAGTGGATTAATAAATAGATTAGGTTCATATTCTTTTACCTGTGATTACCAGAACCACCTTTTCAAGGTCTTCTTTCTCTGACTTCTAAATATTGCTCATCCACTAGTGATATAAACTTGATGTAGTCATACATGGTGCCAGAGTTTGCCTATGGCTATTATACCAGTTAGAATTTTAGGGCATTTCTATTCATGTCTTAAATTTACTTTTCAAAAGTGTTAATTTTTTTTATTAATACTGTCTGAGCTGAACAGTAAACACGCGGCTGTCTTTATTCCTCATTCCATAGTATGAGGCTCAATCGTGTTAATTCTGAACATCACAGATGCATAGCCTTTCCCTCAGCCTTCAACCTGGGGATGTTTCTACCAATGAACCGGGAGCTCAGTGGCAAAGCTTCTCTATTTTAGTTTCTTTGGTCAGTCCCTTGGTTTCTCTATCCTACTATTTCAATACATTTCCCCTTCTCTCCTTCTATCTGAATACTTTTACTATTTCCTTTTCCAAACTTCTAGTTTCCTATTTCTCTAACGATCTATACCAGAAAAAAAAGCATAAATTTGTATTCATGGAAAACAATTTCCCTGTGGGTATAATGCATAGCAGAAAGTCCCCCTGTCCTTGGGTTTTACAGCTAGAATTCATTCCATTGTTTGTGTGTGTGCATGTGTATGTTTCTCTCTCTCTCTCTCTCTCTCTCTGTGTGTGTGTGTGTGTGTGTGTAATTCTATGCTTTAAAATATGTGATCTTGCCTCTTCCTCAAACAGGCATTTTATTTTTGACCATCTAAGAAATGCATACTTGTCCCTTAGTTGCAGAATTCAATGCCATTTATTTTTGTACAGACACTTTACCAGATCTATTAGTTAAAATTTAGTAGCCTGTGGGCCATAATCATAGCTCTCTCTCCTAGTTTGTTCCTGTGAGAACAATTTCAACTGCACTTTCTATGTACTTGTAATCATGGTTCTGATATAACTAGACATAACACGATAGGAATAAATGCATATCTAGTGAATGAGATCTAATTATTTGAAGGAGCAAATTCAACGACTATCTAATATTCAACTTGACTACTCAGTACTGGGGGCTCAAACTAAACTTAAACCTAATTTAATATCGATGGTTTGTATTTGCTTGGCCCAGGGAGTGACACTATTTAGAGGTGACCTTGTTGGAGTAGGTGTGTCACTGCAGGCTTGAGTTTTAATATCCCACTCCTAACTTCTCTTAGAAGACTTCAGATGAAGATGAATATGTAGAACTCTGAGATTCTCTTGCACCATGCCTGCCGGAATGCTGCCATGCTCCCACCTTGATGATAATGGACTGAACCTGTATGTCAGCTGCAAGTAGATGTTGTGCTTATAAGCATTGTCTTGGTCATATTGTTTGTTCACAACAGTAAAACCCTAAGACACACTTACCTTACTTTTTTACTGGATAAGTTCTAAGAGGTATGAAAAAAGAATATGTGGGCCTTGCTTTTGGTATAGTGCCAACTATCCTAAGTTTCCAGAACTCAAACAATATTTGCTGAATCTTACAGCATTTACAAGTAAGGAACAAAGGGACAACAAAATAGGAAAAAAACAATTCAAGTCTACACCTCATCTTGATTTTTTTTTTTTTTTACATTTTAGAAATCTAGTTTATTATTGTTAGGACAGGAAGCATGGCAGTGTGTAGGAATACATATGCTGTTTAAGAAGCTAAGAGTTTTATATCTTTTTTCATTTTCATTTTATTTTTTACTTATTCACTGTTCATCCTGTTCTCTGCTTCCCTCCCTGTCACCCCCTTCTACAAACATTTTTTCCTCTCCTTTTCTTCTCTGAGAAGGTGTAGGCTTCCTGCATATTCCCACATATTCCTCCTTCCTGGTATTTCAAGTCTCTGAAAGGCTATTTTCTTTCTCTCCTTCTGAGGCCAGACAAGGCAGCCCAGCTAATAGAAAATATCTTACACACAGGCAAAACCTTTTGAGACAGCCCTCACTTCAGTTGTTCAGGACCCACATGAAGACCAATCTGCACATCTGCTACATATGCACAAGGAGCCTAGATTCAGTTCAGCCCAAGTATGTTCTTTGGTTGGTGGTTCAGATTCTGAGACCCCCAAGAGTCCAGATTAGTTGACTCTATTGGTCTTCCTGTGGAGTTTCTATTTCCTTCTGGGCCAGCAATACTTCCTTCTATTCTTCCAAAGAAGTCCCCAAGCTCCATCCGCTGTTTGGGTGTGGGTGTCTGCATCTTTCTGAGTCAGCTGTTTATGGAGCCTCTTGGAGGACAGCCATGCTGGAATCCTGTCTGCAAGCATAGCAGAATCATTTATGGTGTTAGCAGTTGGTGCTTGCCCATGGGATATTTCTCAAACTGGACTGGTTATTGGTTTGCTACTTCTTCAGGTTCTGCTCTATACCCTATGCCTGCATTTCTTATAGACAGGGTATGTTTGAGTTAGAAAGATTTATGGGTTGGTGTCGCTATTGCTCCACTGGGGTTCCTGCTTGGCTATACAAAGTAGCTTCTTCAGGTTCCACATCCCCAATATACTGAATCACAGCTAAGGCCACCCTCATTGATTCTTGAATGCCCCCTTATCCTAGGTCTCTGTCTTGTCCTGGAGATAGCCCACACCTCTCCACTTCTGTCAGTTGAAGATTCACATCCATTATCATGGCCATCTGGCCATCTCTCCTGCCCTTCCCCATACCTAATCCTGACCTCTCCACTCTCCTCCCTCTCCCCCTCCCTCCCAGTTCTTTCCCTCCATCTGCCTCTTATGACCATTTCCTTGCTTGGGCTTTTCTTTATGTTCAACTTCTTTGAGTCTGCGGATTATAACATGATTCTTGTATTTTATGACTAATATTCACTTATAAGTGAGTACATACCATACATTTTTGGGGAACTCGGTTACCTCACTCATGGTGATATTCTCATATTCCATCCATTTGCCTGCAAAATTCATGATGTGTTTGTTTATGTGTGAAGAAGTTTCTTATGGAAATTTGATTTTCTCATTGCCTATAATTTGAAGTTCATATTAGATGTTGTAGTTTCATGAAATTTTATGTCTTTTCTCTAAATTTTAAGCATATATGCTCTGTTCTAACTATATTTAATCCAATGCATTTGTTTTTGATAGTTGAATAGTAACCATTGTGCAGATGTACCCCATTTTCTTTATCCATTTGTCAGTTGAGAGACATCTAGTTTATTTCCAGTTTCTGGCTATTATGAATAATGCTACTATCAACATAGTTGAGCAAGTAAGTGTCTTTGTGGGATGTCAAAGCATCTTTTGGATGTATGCCTTGGAGTGATATAGTTGGGCCTTGAGACAAAACAGTTTTCTAAGAAACTGCCAAATTAAGTTCCAAGTGGTTATATAAGTTTGTACTCCAACCAGCAAAGAAGTGTCCCCTTTGCTCCACATCCTTAACAGCATGTGCTGTTTTTATCTTGAGGTTTTTATCTTGGCCACTCTGATGGGTTTAATATGGAACATTAGTATTACCCTGATGACTAAGGACTTTAAACATTTCTTTAAGTGCTTTTTGACCATTTGAGATTCCCCAATTAAGAATTCCTAGGCAAATGGATGAAACTTGATGGTATCATCCTGAGTGAGGTAACCCAGTCACAAAAGAACACTCATGGTATGCACTCACTTATAAGTGGATACTAGCCCAAGAAGCTCAGAATACCCAAGAAACCATCCACAGAATTTATGAGGCTCAAAGACAATGAATGCCTGAAGGAAGATGCTTCAGTTCTTTTTAGAAGGAAGAACCAAACATTCATGGGAGGAAATAAAGGGACAAATAGCAGAGCAGGAATTTGAGAAAAGATCATCTAGAGACTGCCTCACCTGGGGATCCACCCCACATACAACCACTAAACCTAAGCACTATTGCTGATGCCAGCTAATGCTCAGACTGAACATGAGAACCCCAATGAAGGAGCTAGAGGAAGTACTGAAAGAGGTAAAAGGGTCTGCAACACCATGGGAAGAACAAAATTATCAACTGTCCAAACCCACTACAGCTTTCAGGGACTAACACCAATCAATGAGTTTGCATGGAGATACCCATGGCCCCAGGTACATGCAGCAGAGGATAACATTTTCTGGCATCATTGGGAGGAAAGGCTTTTGGTCCAGTGAAGGCTCATTTTCCCAGTGTAGGGGAACACCAAGGTGCTGAGGTGGGAAAGGGTTGTTGGGAGAGGGAGCACCTTCATGAAGGCAATGGGAGGGGATGGGGGATACATTTGGGGTAAAAGGACAACATCTGAAATGTAAATGCAAAGAATATCCAATAAAATGAATTCTCTGTTTAGTTTTGTATCACATTTTTAAAATGGGTTATTTAGATTGTTGGTGTATAACTTCTTGACTTCTTTGTAAATTTTAGATATTAGCCCTCTGTCAGATATAGGGTTGGTGAAGGTCCTTACCCAATCTGTGGGCTGCCAATTTGTCCTATTGACAGTATTTTTTGCCTTACAGAAGCGTTGCAGATTCATGAGGTCCTATTTCTCAATAGTTGGTCTTAGAGCCTGAGCCATTGGTATTCTGTTTAGGAATTTGTCTTTTGTACTAATATGTTCAAGGGTATTCATAACCTTCTCTTCTCTGAGACTTAATGTATCTGGTTTTATGTTGAGGTCCTTGATCTACTTGGACTTGAGTTTTTTTGCAGGGTGATAAGTGTGGATCTATTTTCATTCTTCTGCATGTAGATACCCAGTTAGTCCAGCACTATTTGTTGAAGATGCTTTTATTTTTCCAATTTATTATTTTGGCTTCTTTATCAAAAATCAATTGTGCATAGGCATGTAGCGCTATTTTTGGGTGTCTGATTCAACTCCATTAGTCTGTTTCTATACCAATTCCATGCTTTTTTCTCTCTTTTTGTTAACACTATTGCTCTGAAGTACAGCTTGAGGTCAGGGATGGTGATTCCCCCTGAAGTTCTTTTATTGTAAGGTTTTTTGGTTATCCTGAGTTTTTTGTTTTTCCACATGAATTTGGGCCATATAAAATTATGTTGGGATTTTGATTTGATAGGGATTGCATTGAATTTGTAGATTGCTTTTGTTAAGATGGCCATTTTCACTATGTTAATCTATGTGTATAGGAGATCCTTTGGTCTTCTGATATTTTCTTCAGTATCTTTCTGGAGGGACTTGAAATTTTTGTCATACATAATTTTCACTTTTTTGGTTAGAGTCACACCAAGGTATTTTATATTATTCATGGCTATTGTAAAGGGTATTGCTGCCCTCATTTTTTCCTCAGTCCATTTATCATTTGTATACAGGAGGGCTACTAATTTCTTTGATTTAATTTTGTACACAGCTGTTTTGCTGAAGGTGTTTATCAGCTGTGTAAGTTTTCTGGCAGAATATTTGGGGTCTCTTATGTATAGAATTTCATCATTTGGAAATAGCAATACCATGACTTTTTTTTTTCTTAATTTATCTCTCTTTGCTCTCCTTTGGTTGTCTTATGCTTTGGCTAGAACTTCAAGTACTAACTATATTGAATAGGCAGAAAGAGAGTGGGCAGCTTTGTCTTGTCCTTGATTTTAGTGGAAGCACTTTAAGTTTCTCTCCTTTTGGTTTGATTTTGGTTTTTATTATACTGAGGTATGTGCTCTGTTTCTCTGAGTTTGCTAATACTTTCAACATGAAGGGGTATTGAATTTTATCAAAGGCTTCTTCAGTGTTTAATAGAATAATCATGTGATTTTTTTTCTGTCAGTTTTTTAATATGATGGATTGCGCTAATGAATTTTAATATATTGATTCATTCCTGAATTCCTGGGATGAAGTTCACTTTATCTTGATGGATGATATTTTAGATGTGTTAATGAATTGAGTTTGCAAATATATAATTGAGTATTTTTGTATCAATGATCATAAGAGAAATCGGTCTGATATTCTTTCTTTGTTGAGTCTTTATGTAATTTAGGTATCAAGGAGGCTGTGGCTTTATAGAAAAAGTTTGGCAGTGTTTTTTCTGATTCTATTTTGTAGGATAGTTTGAGGCGTATTGGTATTAGCTCTTCTTTGAAAGTCTGGTAAAATTCTGCACCAAAACCACCTAGCCCTAGACTTTTTATGGTTGGAAGATTTTTTTATGGGTTTTTAATGGCTACTTCTATTTTTTTAGGGGTTATGGGGCTGTTTAAATAGTTTATCTGATCTTGATTACTTTTTTTTTTTTTTTTTTAGAGATGGTGATGAAAACACCCAATCGCATGATCTTCTCAGCCTAAACTGCACCTTTATTTCTTCCTGCCTTTGTGCATATCTGGACATGGAAGACATTGATGTATGTTGACAGTGGAGATGTTGCATAGTCAGTACCAATCAGAGGTTTTTTTGTCTAAAATATGTCCTTCAATGAATGAGAAGGAAATGGTTTGAAACAAAAGTGATCCATTGGGTGGAACTTATTTGTCTTTTAAATTAATTCCAGCATAACAACCCTGACTTTTTTTTTTTTTTGTACTTTTCTACAAGTTGTATGTTTTTGAAGGAAAAAAGATATATATATATCTAGCTGAGAGAAAAGATATTTGTTCACCATGGGTACTTACCTTTTGTAATTCAATTAACATTACTTTGATAAGTTTCAATCCTCTTTTAGATTATAAGCTTTTAGGATACTTATAGTTACAAATGGTGAATGAGTAAAAGGAATGGACATCAACAAAACAGTACGTGCTGTACTCACAGCCAGTTACACAAAATGTTCATGCTTGCATCTGTTGCTTATTAATTTTTTACTGTTATTTGCACCATCCTTTTGAAGAGACTCCAGCAGCCTGTTGCTTTGCCCAATTGTTTATTATGATCTATAAATCAGGGCCTTGGATGAAATCAAATAGCTAGGTTATGTTTGCAAAAATACAAAGATTATGCTTCTGATATTCCACCTAGATTTCAAAACCCATAGATTAATTTCTAATTTAAGTTTGTATTTGCTTTTTTAATTTTTAAAAATCTTATTTTTTAGCCAATATATTTCAAATTATATTTTATGTATTGTTCAATTTAAGTTTCTGCTATAAATATTGACAGTTTTCCTAAGAGCCATATAAACAGACAAAATACATTAAAAGGATAAACAAACAAACAAAAACAACAACAAACCCACAACAAAAACAAAAAAGCAAAAGCCCTTAATGTCAATAACATCCTTAAAAGTCATAGAAATGTGTCCATATCTTCTAATATATAACTTTACTATTTGACCATGATGCCTTAGCAACCTTAGTTAAATGATTATATTTAGATTTTTTGTCTCTATTAGCTGTAGTTAAAGTAATTGGGATTTCTTATAGAACTTCAGTAGAATGGCTAAAAAGAATAAGGAAAGGTCTCAAAATTTCATGAGTTTGATTTATTGTCCTTCTGAATCATGGCCATGCTTTTAATTCTCTCAGTAACACAAATACACTCAGAATCTGCAGTTAGTTCAATGATGACTCTGTATTTGTATTACAAACAATGTATCTAGTCCTCCTCATTTTCTAGTTATGGGTTTATGGTCAGATGTTATAGATGAGACATTATATCCAACAGTGGGAATGAATAGGTTCCATAAGACATTTATGAGCTGCACTGAAAAGTAATAGCCAGGGGGAAATCTCTACATGTTTCAGGAATTAGAGGTGGATAAAGAAGTTGCCTTAATCAAACATGTCCTCTTTATTCTTTTACAAGTGACCAAGTCCAGTTTGTACTGTTTATCTACTCATGAGTGTGAAGATCATCCAGTAGAGCATGGTCAAGTGACCAACTATGAATAATTCCTTTTGGTGACTAGCCCAGTAGCCACCAAATCCATCCTTGCCAATTACCTTTAGGTTCTTGCCTTGACTTTTGCTGATAGACACTCTGGATTTTGAAGCTCAGTGATACCATATCTCTGCCAGTTTAGAATTATATGAATTTTATTTATTGACCTTGATTTTAATGTAGAAACATTTCAAAATCATTTAGCTCTACACAGGGTTTTTTTCCCTAAATTAAAGTTTCCTTTTGTAGAATAATACTTATACACAATGCTTAGTAATTACATTAACACACTCTCTCATCTCTCTGCCTCTTCCATCAATGTTTTTTAGTCCAAATAGTCTCATGTTCCTTCTTTCTTCCTAAGGTTCAGAGACCATTCCAGAAACAAGACTGAAATTCTAGAAGAGCCAGAGGTAGGGGGAGGGCCTGACTAAAACAACGTGTTCTAGACTTGACAGGCCTGCTATGTTCGCAGACTCATAGAGGCTGTAGTTATCTACACAAGACTTGGATAGTCCAGCCAGTCAGGATTTCACATGGAAAAGCAGAGGACCTCACCTGCTTCCCCCATCCCCATACCAGCTGAGGCGTTATTTAGGGAAGGGGACACAGAATTCTTTAAGGGTATAGTTCTAATACATAAATCATCCTCTCATGCATGCGTAGATGAACAGTACAACCTGGATTTGCCCACTGATAGAAGAATAAGAGAACATGAAGTTGATGATAGAATATTAAGGTGCCTCTGGAGATGTTCTTGGGGATCTATAATCCTGGAAACTCAATAGCCACCAAGGCTATCTCAGACAATGGCCTTTGGCTTATTTTCTTTAGAACTCAAAGAATAAGACTCACAGATCAGTCAATTTTAGAGAGAAATTTATTAACAAGCTATAACATAACAGGGAAGGAGAAAATTAGAAAGTTCAAAATACCAGAGAAAAATCACACTTAAACTCAGGCCAGCATCTGAAAGGAAGACAAATAAAAAGGGAGGTTTATGGATCACAGAGGCAGGTAGACCTAACAGATACTCATGGTGAATAAAGACAACAATAGAAGTGGGAATCCTGGTGAGGATTAGTACATCTAATTGAATTATTAATTAATTAATGGCACCCCTTCCTAAGAGATTGTCCCTTTGTAGCTGATTGTCCAGTCCAACTGGATTTACTCTTAAAGGAAGAAGCAATGGCATGTCTCCATTCTGAATTAAGTTTCATACTTTTGGCCAGTAGGAAACAGTGTTTCTTTAGTGGGCCTTCAGTGCTACCTTAACATTGGGAAGGGGTGTGTTTGGAATGAGTTAAGAGAAGTAGCGGGGCTTAAATCCTAATAAAATACACTATATGCATATATGACATTTTTAAAAAATTAAAATATTAATTTAAAAAACAGTTGTAAAAATTTGGCTTTTTATATCTTACCAAAAATTCAATTTAGAAATCATAATTACAAGGTGGAAGGAGGCAGAGCTGCCCTTAGTATTGTGAATATTTCCCCCTCCCCCTGAAAACTTTATTTAAGTGTATTATGTATGAAATATTTTAAAAGAAATATTATGAAGAATTCACGGAAATAATAGATTCTGTCCCAATCGGCTACTTAGCTTCAAACCATCTCACTTGGTGAACAGAACCAGCCAAATTGCTTGGTGTCTTTAGAATATAACAGAAATGAAAAACAAAATCTTCCAAGTGATACATAAATGAGGACAGGCTGTACAGGAAAGATGCCAGTAGACATCTCAAGGACAAATCGTGCAGGACCAGACATTCTGGAGGAAGACTAAGAATAAACCACACCATTCTCAGGAATTAAAATGGCATTAGAGCTGAAGAAATGAAATTTGCTAAGTGCGGCTTTCCTAGCATCCCTCAAACTTGATGCATCAAATCATATATATATAAGGATATGTATTGATGAATTAAGAAGCAATTTGGAATTTGGAGAGCAGACTTTTTTTTTATGGCCGATAGTTTTAATTTTGTGTAATACCACTTCCAAGACACATTTGATGAAGTCATATGGTTTTGAAATATTACTATACTAAAATTAAGTTGGACATTTAAAATGCAACGAAGCAGAGGTTCAGAGCACAGTAGAAAATCCTTCATTTTCTACATGATTATTCCTAGATGATACTGTTCTTCTTACCCAACCAATCTGTAGGTTTGAAGATGTTTTTGTGTCTAATGCTCTGTCACCTGGGCTTATAGACCTTTTCACATTGCTTTGTTGTAACATGGTCACATTTGGAGCAGTAGCTAACCTTTCTTGCTTTCCAGTAGAATCTGAGTACTTGTAGAAATAATTCCTCTGAAGTTCCACACCCATCAGAATGTCAAAGGTCTTCAAATAGTCTATCACAAGCGATGCAGGATTTGAAGGCCCAGCACTGAGCTCCTCTAAAGGACAGTCTTTGCATGGGAAGGCTGTAGACTCATTTTCCTGAGCATGGCTGACTCATGGTGTTCCATGGCTTGTCCCTGTCTTTTATTTCTTCACTGGTGACTCAGCTATTCCAAGATCTTTCTCCTGAAACTTTAAAAAAAAATTTTTTTTTAGCTGTGACTTGTGTTTCTGGCTTCATCCTTGCCATCTTATTCTATTATACATTTTGTTTTAGGATATTTTCTCTTTTCCCACTACTGACCTATGGCTGATAGGTTTCACTGCTCTGCCTGGTGCTCCTGGCTATGATGCTGCCTAGTTAGAAAATGGTAACCTCAAGGAGAAGGTAGCCATTGACTTGAGCTGTCTGTCATCGGCAGACCCTGACCCACAGAAAACTCTTAACTGCTGCTTCCTTGTTGCTTCTCTTTCTGTTCCTCAGATATCTTTCTCAAGTCTCTAATTTCTGGTTGTTCTTACGTGACTTTTTCCTTTCACTCAAGCCTTTGTTTCCTTTTCCCCCTGCCTTTAAATTTTGAGTTTCACTTTTAGTATTCTGAATTGGTAGCACACAATTTTCTGATACCTCTCTAATGTTTGGTAACTTTAATTTTCAAGGTATCTTTCATGCTCTCAGATTATTAAATGATTATCACATGTCTGTGGTATGTGCGTGTGTGTGCGTGTGCGTGTGTGTGTATCTGCCTCTCTGTCTGTGTGTATGTGTAAGTGTATACAATTGAATGGAATAAGAACAGTGATTTTATTCTCTAACATATTGTAGTTCAGTTACATAATTACTTTACAGTTGACAGAACATACAACTCTAACTGGCAAAACCATTTTTATACCACCAAAATAATTTCCCAAAGGTTTATACTACTGATTACCTTACCTTGTGTCAGAGTGTTTAGCTGCACCCAGTACCAAGTTTGCTTAGTCACAGAACCCTGGTGCTAGCCCCACTGTGATATTGTCAGTTCTCTAGATCTTGTGCTGTCTGAGGCTATGTCACTTAGTTCTTTTAAGTGATATATTATAATTATTATCATTATTATTGTTATTTTTCAAAACAGTGTATGTTCTTTTTAAAAACTATTAAGAAAAACCAATTAACCTAAGGTAACATTTTATTTCTCTACCCATAAAAATGATTATTGATATTTTGACAAATATTTTTGGTCTTTAAATTTTATTAGATATTCTCTGTGTTTTCATTTCAAATGTTATACCTTTCCCCCACTCCCCTCTTTCCTCCACCTCAACTTGCTTCCATGAAGGTGCTTCCTCTCCCAATCACCTCAGTGCCTTGGCTGGTTGATGATGTTGTTCTTCCCATGAGGGTGCAAACCTTTCAGCTCTTTCAGTCCTTTTTCTAGCTCTTTCATTGGGATCCCCATGTTTAGTCTGATATTTAGCTGCAAGCATCCTCATCTGTATCTATATGACTCTGGGAGAGCTTCTGAAGGGACATTCATATCTGGTTCCTGCCAATAAACACTTCTTGGCATCAGCAATAGTGCTTGGGTTTGATGGCTGCATATGGGGCAGTTCTCTAGGTGAGACAGTTTCTGGAGATCTTTTCTTCAACCCTTGCTCCTTTATTTAGCCTTGTATTTTCTCCCCTGTTTTGTTTTTCCTTCTAAAAAGGACTGAGGAATCCACATCCTGGTCTTCCTTCTTTATGATCTTTGTTTTTGGGCGGGCTTATAAGTGAGTGTATACCATGAGTGCTCTTTTGTAACTGGGTTACATCACTCAGGATGATAGCTTCAAGTTCCATCCATTTGCCTAGGAATTTCATGAACTTGTTATTTTTAATAGCTGAGTAGTACTCCATTATTTACCACAAATTCCGTATCCATTCTTCTGTTGAAGGACATCTGGGTTCTTTTTAGTTTCTGGCTATTATAAATAAGGCTGATATGAACATTGTTGAGCATGTGTTCTTGTTAGATGTCAGAGCTACTTTTGGGTATATGCCCAGGAGTGATGTAGCTAGGTCCTCAGGTAGTACTATGTCCAATTTTCTGATGAACCACCAGACTGATTTCCAGAGTGGTTGTACTAATTTACAGTCCCACCAACAGTGGATGAGTGTTCCTTTTTCTCCACATCCTTGCCAGCATCTGCTGTCACCTGAGTTTTTGATCTTAGCCATTCTGACTAGTGTGAGGTAGAATATTAGGGTTGTTTTTATTTGTATTTCCTTGATGACTAGGAATGTTGTGCATTTCTTTAGGTGCTTCTCAGCCATTTGATATTCCTCAGTTGAGAAGTCTCTGTGTAGCTATGTACCCCATTTTTAATAGGATTATTTGATTCTCTAGAGTCTAACCTTACATTTTCCCACCCATAAATTAATTATTATTCATATTTTGACAAATATTTTTTCAAAAACAAATTACCTTACTATAATTAATTCACAAATGAGAACATCACAAAGCAAGTTAAAAGGAACTAAACATATGCTCATTCCCAGAATCTAGCCATCTTAGTGAACTATCCAGTAAAAATGGTTATTCTGAGTCAGTGAATTTTTTGTATTTTGGAGTTTTGGTTTTGTCATGTATCCATCATCAAAAAAGAAAAACAAACTTAAGACATGGTTGAAACTACAAAAAAAAATTTGCTCTAACGTATTTTTTTCCTGACTCGAGGGTCCCTTATGCCTGAATTCTATCCCATTTTTGGTCTCCTTCTCTAGATGTAAAGCTACATTCTCAGTCTATTTTCATGTATGTGATTGTGTGTGTGTGTGTGTGTGTGTGTGTGTGTATGTATGTGTGTGTGTGCATTATATGCAAGAATCTACATATAGAACAAATGTGGCTTTTTTTTTCTTTCTGAGTTTGAGTTTTTATACTTAATATACTCTGTAAACATTCATTTCCCTGAAAGTTTCATGATTTTGTTTTTCTTCATAGCTGAATAATATTCCCGTATGTGACACATTTTTATTATCTTTTGATCTGTTAGTTGCATCTAGGTTGTACCCATGTCCTTGGTCAAAGAGTTATAGGCAAAACATAATCTAAAAATTAGGAAGTTGCTTATTTCCTACTGATTAAATTGAAATTGAGTGGTCAGAAATCATAGCTCAGTTAAACATCAGTAATGCTAATAGCAGTGTTCAATAAATGATTGTTAAAACATTGCTCAATACATGTTAATGTGTTGAATAGTGGATGAAAGAGGGAAGAATTATATAGGTGCAATTGTTTGCATAATAAAGAATACTATATTGAGAATTCAAGTAATTTTGGGCATAGGAAAACCATTTATTTACAAGCTTTAGATAGCTCTTATTTGTAAGACATGCAGAATACTCTACCTTTAAATTATATCTTTACTATGGTAATCCATTTTAAAATTATTGAATAATATGACAATATATTTTATTCATTTCTGCTATATTCTAAATTTATTCAACAAGATTGTGTAAATTTGCTTTTTCCACTTTTGTCATCTTAGTATCTGCCTTAGGGTTTTACTGCTTTGAACAGATACCATGACCAAAGCAACTCTTATAAGGATACCATTTGACTGAGGCTGGCTTGCAGGTTTAAGGGTTCAATCCATTATCATCAAGGCAGGAACATGTCAACATCCACACAGACCTGGTGGATGAGAAGCTCAGAGGTCTACAGCTTCATCTGTAGGCTGCTAGCAAAAAACTAATTTCCAGGCAGCTAGGATGAAGGTCTTAAAGTCCACACCCACAGTGACACACCTGCTTCAACAAGATCTCACCTTCTCCAACAAGGCCACACCTTCCAAAAGTGCCCCTCTCTGGGCTGTACATATACAAACCATTATAGTCTCTATATATTATTTGTTGTTTCCTATCATTTAAAATATGTCTTTTGCCTTGGTCATAGATAATGGGTAGTGAATTATTGTCTTCTATTTGTCCCATTGATGAGACATTGGAATGATATGGAATTCTGTTTTGTTTCAAGTCATAAATGCTTGTTTGTACACATGAGAAATCTTATTCTTCTCTCTAAATATAAATAATTTCTTAAAGAACTTTTCTTGCCTAGTCTCACAATCTATAAATAGTATTAGAGGCTGGTGAAGATTTCTGGACTTCTTTCTCTAATTTGGCAAATGGTTAGTTTTATGGAACCACTGAGTGTATGAATTTATGTCCCTGTTAATCTGTCTTTCCCAAAATAATGGTGTTGAGATAATGTTTTCTTCCATGTTAAACTTTGCTTGCTCTGTTAAGATGATTGTAGTGAAACCTGAAGGTACTCAGTGCAAGTGTTCTGAAGTTGCTTCTGTTTAGTTTTTTCTTTAGCACATTTTTAAAGGTGACTTGGTGATCTAGAATCATCCAGAAGCAATGTGACTTGAAGAGATTAGCTTGACATACTGTTAGTTAATACTATTTTAACATTTCTTTAAAAAATTTAAAAAACCTAAACAGTATAGTTTAGATATATTTGTATATGTTATTCTTTATAGAAAGTTAAATAATGTTTTGAGACTCAGAAAATAACATCTGTTTAAAAGGGTTGCTCACAGCATGTACCAGTTGTACTGGTGTTGAGAGTCATGGTATAGCTTTATCCTACTGGGACTACTCTTAGGGAACAAATGAAACTGAACTTATGTCAGTAGAAAGGTTTTGAGGAAAACAAACACTCATGTATATCCTATTTCTCTATTTACTGTCCCAGTTTCCCACAACTAGCTCCTTTCCCAACAAAAGGAAAACACTATTCTCAAAGCAGGTCTCTTTCTTGTTGTCACTAGCATATTAGAGTCTCTAATTTATTTTTTCCTACACTGTGTGTGGCTAACACTGGATGATAGTTTCCCCTGAAATATTCTTTCCATATCCAATGATAACTTAAGAGAATGAAAGACAAGAGACCACTGTCTTTTAGTCTCTGACTAGTAGGAGCTCTGCCCACAACATTTTAGAATTGTGTCTTGTATGTTGCTGTGTACAAACTCATTAATACAACCAACCGGAATAAGAGGAATGTATGGATCCTTCTCATTTGTCTATTATCCTAATATTATATTAGCATTATATTATATGTTAATATGTATTATATTAATATTAGTTTCTATTGCTGCATAACAGACTAAGAATGATAAATTTTATGTTCCAATAGGATTGTGGCCTGAAGGCTATGCCCACTCTGTGTGCTTCCTGTTTATATTTCTGAGATAATGTCTAACAATGTGCTTGTACCAGTATCCTCTTAGACCTGAAATTTCCAAAGGATACGTTCTCCTAGTACTAAGCATGTTGCTGCTTTGCTTGTTGTTAATTTCTGAAACAGAGGTCTCTAGGGTGCATAGAATCACCCTTCTTACCACAGACTTACATCCTTTCCCCTGACTCCAAGACCATACTTGACATTCTCATTTGAGACCAATTTAAATACTTTCATAAAAGGCTTTCAGAATTGCAATGCCTAGAAAGTCAGGGTCAAGCATCTGAAGGAAAATAGTCAAGAAGATAGAAAGGCACTGCCCACCTTCAAATCATACGCTGCATTTTCTTGAGATGTTACTTTGTCAGTGTGTTCTGGCCCAATTCACTTCCAGAATTCAGTTTTATCATGGGAAAAAATAGCATTCATAATAATACTTGGTGCAGAAAATAAGTGTCTGTGTGTCTGTGGAGTACTCAGCCATAAATGGGACATCAATATGACATTCCTCCTTCATGGGAGGGAAACAGAAAAATAAAGAGTCAGATGTCAGGGGGGACTGCTGTGAAATGGTATCTTCTGGAAATGATGAGGCTGTGGTAATTGTAAATCATAGCAGTTATGGTTGCTTGGAGAAGAGCTAGCAAAGGAGACTGTTGGTGGCCACAGTGGGAAGGAGAGCCAGGGTTCTTCAGGATTGTGGCTCCTAGTAGGCCACCCATGCTTTCCAGGATGCACTTCCACTCATGTACCCCTAAGAATTCCTAACTTGATTCAATGAATTATTACAAAACAAGAAAGAAAGAAAAAAAAGCAAGGAAGGAAGAAAGTAAAGTACAAAAGGGAAGGAAGAAAGAAGAAAATAAATAAAAGAAAGAAAGAGAAAGAAAGGAAGAAAGGAAGAAAGAAAGAATGAGAAAGAAAGAGGAGATGAAATTGAAGTTATATGCAGTTATGGCTGTGTCTTTAAGAGGTCGGAGGTAGAAGTTGGATGGGTGGATCCAATCAAAAATTATGTACATATATGCAGTTCTCAAAGAAAACACATAAGTAAAACTGTTACATAAAAATAAAATATAATTAAAAAATGGAACAAACATAAAATAGGACATGTACTTGGTTGTTCCTCTTCCATAATTAGATTTATTATGATTTACTTTGTATGTGATGTTTCCATGCTGTGATGAAAACATCAGATCCAGGTTATATTTTGGGGTGTATGAGCCATTGTACATGTGTGGAGGCCAAAACCAAGTTCATGGTTCTGAGCTTCACATTAAGGAAATTAGAAATGCACAACAAATACCTTAATTTTCTGAACCATCTCCTTAGCCAGAGGTAAAAATATTTAAATCCTAAATTTCATGATTTTTGTTAGAGATGTATCAAATGGGCTTGGGTACCCCACAGTTTTTGTTTGTTTGTTTGTTTGTATTTTGATTGTTTATAATTTTCTGTAATGTTCTTATTCTCTCTCCTGTACTTAAGGCTCAGGGAGCATTGTTGAGGAGGAGGCAGAAAGGAGCCAGAGGACCAGGAAAGCTTCTGTGAGATTATGAGTCTTAGAAATGAGATAGAAACTGCTCCTACAAAAATATGGGCGCCTAAGCAAGACTTCTTCAGAGACATACAGTATCAACTGAAAAACTGACATAGAAGATAGAAATCTCACGGGGCACTACCCATAGACAAAAGATTACAAGCAAGGAAAGAAATGGGAAAACAGAAGAAATAGTCCTTCAAGGATGAACCCCTTATTTCATTGTCTAATATGAAGTATTCACCCCAGAACTCATATACTACAATAATATTAAAAATGAACAGTTAATATGCAATATATTTATATATGTATGTGTCCACATATATGTTTTTATGTAACAATAACAACTGAATTAAAAGTGGTAATGAGTTCCAGAGGAGGCAGGAGCGCAGGAACATGGGACGGGTTGGAGGAGAGGAAGAAATGGAGAGTGATGTTGTAATCATATTCTTAATTGAATTAAAAAATTCTTACAGGATAACAAGGATGATTTATACCTCATCTTTACAGTATTAGATAATTTTAAATGTGTATAGACATTCTGGCATTTTTTTAAAGTTTCAAAAACTTTTTTTTATTTGAAGATCTCTGGTATTTATTAGATAGAAGAAGAGGAATCTGTGATTTTTTTTTTTTTGAGATTTTTTTCCCAATTTTTCTTTTGGTATGAGGAAAAACTATGACTTTCATTTCTTTTTCTAAACATGGAAATAGTCAGAGTTTTCTTAGTGTTTATAGATTAAACATAATGATTTTTGAATACCAAAAATTGCCACAAGGCTATATTCTTAGCTCTTGGATTATTAATGATATAAGGTTCAGGAGCGCCATATTCTGAGAGGGTGCTATGCACTAAATTATTTTTCTTAAGAAGGACTGAGGCTTTCACTTTTTGGCCTTTGTTTTTCTTGAGCTTCATATGGACTGTGAGCTGTTTCTGGAGTATTCACAGCTTTCTGGGGTTACTATCCATTATCAGTGACTGCATATTATATCTCTTCTTTTGTGACTGGGTTACCTCACTCAGGATGATAGTCTCTAGATGCATCCATTTTCCTAGGAATTTTGTGAAGTCATTGTTTCTAATAGCTGAGTAGTACTCCATTGTGTAAACGTACCACAATTTCTGTGTCCATTCATCTACTGAAGGACATCTGGGTTCTTTCCAGCTTCTGGATATTATAAATAGGGTTGCTATGAACATTGTGGTGCATGTGTCTTTGTTGGATGTTGGAGCAACTCTGGGGTATATGCCCAAAAGTGGAATAACTGGGTCTTCAAGTAGCACTATGTCCAATTTTCTGAGGAACTGACAGACTGATTTTCCAAGTGGTTGTACCAGCTTACAACCACACCAAAGTGGGAGAGTGTTCTTCTTTATCCACATCCTTGCCAGCATCTGCTGTCATCTGAGTTTTTTATCTTAGACATTCTGACTGGTGTGAGGTGGAATCTCAGGGTTGATTTGATTTGCATTTCCCTGATGATTAGGGATGTCGAGTCATCCTTAGATGCTTGTCAGCCATTCAGTATTCCTCAATTGAGAATTTTTTTGTTTGGCTCTTTACCACATTTTTTAATAGGACTGTTTGATTCTCTGGCATCTAACTTCTTGAGTTCTGTGTATATATTGGATATTAGGTCTTTTTCATATGTGGGGTTGGTAAAGATCTTTTTACAATCTGATAGCTGTCATTTTGTTTTCTTGACAATGTCCTTAGCTTTATAGAAACTTTGCAATCTTATTAAACCCCATTTCTCAATTCTTGGTCTTTGAACACAAGCCATTGGTGTTCTGTTCAGGAAAATTTCCCCTGTGCCTATGTGTTCTAAGGTTTTCCCTACTTTCTCATCTAATAGTTTCAGTGTACCTGGTTTAATGTGGAGATCTTTGATCCACTTGCCCTTGAGCTTTGTGCGAGGAGATATGAAAGGATCTATTTTCATTCTTCTGCATGCTGAGTGCCAGTTGAGCCAACACCATTTGTTGAAAAGCTGCCCTTTTTCATTGAATGTTTTCAGCTCCTTTGTCAAAAATCAAGTGACCATATGTGTGACGATTCATTTATGGATCTTCTATTCTGTTCCATTGACCAACCTGCCTATCTCTGTACCAGTACAATGTGGTTTTTAACACAATTGCCTTGTAGTATAGCTTGAGGTCAGGGATGGTGATTCCTGCAGATGTTTTCTTGTTGTTGTGGATGGATTTTAATATTCTAGTTTTTTGCTATTCCAAATGAATTTGCAAATTGCTCTTTCCAACTCTATGAAGAATTGAGTTGGAATTTTGATGGGAATTGCACTGAATCTTTAGATTGCTTTTGGTAAGATGGTTATTTTTACAATGTTGATCTTCTCAATCCATGAGCATGGGAGACTTTTCTACCTTCTGATATCTTCTTCAATTTTCTTCTTCAGGAACTTAAAGTTCTTGTCATACAGATCTTTCACTCGCTTAGTTAGGATCACACCAAAGTACTTCATATTATTTGTGACTATTGTAAAGAGAGTTTTTCCGTAACTTCATTCTCAGCATGTTTATCTTTTGAGTATAGGAAAGCTAGTGGTTTGTTTGAATTAATTTTATATCCAGCAACTTTACTGAAGGTGTTTATCATCTGTAAAAGTTATCTGGTGAAATTTTTGGGTTCATTTATATGTACTATCAGATCATAGGCAAATAGTGATATTTTAACTTTTTTCTTTTCTGATTTGTATCCCTTTGACTTCCTTTTGTTGTCTAATTGCTCTGTTTGGGACTTCCAGTACTATATTGAATAGATAGGGGGCGAGTGGGCAGCCCTTTCCAGTCCCTGATTTTAGTAGAATTGTTTTAATTTTCTCACTATTTAGTTTGATTTTGGCTACTGTTTTGCTGTATATTGCTTTTACTATGTTGAAATATGGGCCTTAAATTCCTGATTTTTTCCAAGACTTTTAACATAAAGAGATATTGAATTTTGTCAAATGCTTTTTCAGCACCTAGTGAGATGATTATATGTTCTTTCTTTGAGTTTGTTTATATGGTTGATTACAATGATAGATTTTTGTATATTGAACCATCTCTGCATTCATAGGATGGAGCCTACTTCATCATGATGAATGATTGTATTGATATGTTCTTGGTTTTGGTTTGCAAGAATTTTATTGAGTATTTTTGCCTCAATGTTCATGGGGGAAATTGGTCTGAAGTTCTCTTTCTTTGTAGGGTCTTTTTCCTGTTTAGGTATGAGTGTAACTGTGGCTTTGAAGAACAAGTGGGGTAGTGTTACTTCTGTTTCTTTTTTTGAGGAATAATTTGGAGAGAATTGATATTAGCTCTTCTATGAAAGTCTGATAAAATTCTGCACTGAATCAATATGCTCCTGGGCTTTTTTTTTGTGGGGGGGAGGCTTTTGATGATTGCTTATAATTCTTTAGGTGTTATGGAACTGTTTAGATGATTTATCTGATCCTGATTTATCTTTGGTATCTGGTATCTGTCTAGAAATTTGTCCATTTCCTCCAGATTTTCCAGTTTTTTGTTGTCTTTGTTGTTAGTAAAGACCAGCCTTAGTCCATGGTGATCTGATAGGATGCATGGTAGTATTTCGATCTCTTATATCTGTTGAGGCTTGTTTTGTGACTATATGGTCAGTTTTGGAGAAGGTACCATGAGGTTCTTAGAAGAAGTTATGTTCTTTTGTTTGAAGATAAAATGTTCTGTAGATGTCTGTTAACTCCAATTGGTTCATAACTTCTTCTATTTTCACCATGTTTCTGTTCAGTTTCTGCTTCCATGATCTGTCTGTTGATGAGAGAGAGATGTTGAAGTCTCTCACTATTATTGTGTGTGGTGCAATATATGCTTTGAACTTTAGTATAGTTTCATTAATGAATGTGGTTGTTCTTGTTTTGGAGCATAGGTGTTCAGGATTGAGAGTTCATCATGATAGATTTTCCAGTAATGAGTAAGAAGTGTCCTTCCTTATCTTTTTTGATAACTTTTGGTTGAAAATCTCTTTTATTCTATATTAGAATGGTTACTCCAGCTTGTTTCTTGAGACTATTTGCTTGGAAGGTTTATTCCCAACCATTTCCTCTGAGATAGTATCTGTCTTTGTCTCTTTGATGAGTTAGTTTCCTGTATGCAGCAAAATTCTGGGTCTTGTTTATGTATTCAGTCTGATAGTCCATGTCTCTTCATTGGGAAATTGAGGTCATTGATGTTAACAGATATTAAGTAATAGTTAGAGCGGAGCCTGGCCCAACTGCCAGCCAAAAAGGCGGCTCGTACAGGCTGAGCAACTGTGACCGGGAACAGATGTTAGGAACTTCTGTTCCCACCCGGAGACGACTTCAGGACACAGAGCAGAGCCTGGCCCAACTGCCAGCTGGAAAGGTGGCTCGTACAGGCTGAGCAACTGTGACCAGGAACAGATCTTAGGAACTTCTGTTCCCACCCGGAGACGACTTGAGGACGCAGAGTGGAGCCTGGCACAACTGCCAGCTGGAAAGGCGGCTCGTACAGGCTGAGCAACTGGGGAGTGGGAGGCCTAGGCTGCTGGGGAGCAGAGGGATCTCTGCGGAGTGCACACGGAAAGGGCACCCCCTGCCCTGACCTGCCCTGTCCTCCCCGATCCAGTGACCTGGAACAGATCTTAGGAACTTCTGTTCCCACCCGGAGAGGACTTCAGGACGCAGAGCGGAGCCTGGCCCACCTGCCAGCCAGAAAGGTGGCTCAGAGAGGCTGAGCATCTGTGACCAGGAACAGATCTTAGGAACGTCTGTTTCCACCTGGAGGCGACTTCAGGATGCAGAGCAGAGCCTGGCCCAGCTGCCACCCGGAACCTGGGCTGCCGGGCAGTAGAGAGATCTCTGCGGAGTGCACTCGGAAAGTGTACCAGGGACACAGACCAGATACAAGGAAAAGACAAGAACATATCACTGACAACAAAATGGCAAGAGGAAAAAAGAAAGAGTATATCCCAAGGAAACCAAGACAATCTAGCAACACCAGAACCCAGCTCTCCGATAGTAGCAAACATCGGAATTCCAAACACTCCAGAAAAAGAAGACACAGACCTAAAATCATGCCTCAAGACGCTGATAGAGTTACTTAAACAAGAAAGGGAGGAAAAGCAAAAAGATTCAGAAGCTTTTAAAGAAGAAACAAGAAAAACACTCAAAGAACTCAAAGAACGAGAGGAAAACAGAACCAAAGAAATAAAGGAATGGAAGAGGGAAATTAAAACAGAAATTGATACAATAAAGAAAACGCTAAAAGAGATAACCCTAGAGTCAGAACACCAAAAAAAGGAATCAGGAGTCACAGAAGCAAGCATTTCCAACAGATTACAAGAGATCGAGGAGAGAATCTCGGGGGCAGAAGACAACATTGCAAACATAGACAAAACAGCCAGAGAAGATGCAAAAAACAAAAAGCTCCTAACCCAAAATATCCAGGAAATACAAGACACAATGAGAAGACCGAACCTAAGGATAATAGGAATAGAAGAGGGAGAAGAGTATCAACTAAGAGGCACAGTAATTATCTTCAACAAAATCATAGAAGAAAACTTTCCTACCCTCAAGAATGAGATGACCACAAGCATAAAAGAAGCCTTCAGAACTCTGAATAGGTTGGACCAGAAAAGAAATACCTCCCGACACATAATAGTAAAAACATCAAGTGCCCAAAGTAAAGAAAGAATACTAAAAGCAGTAAGGGAAAAAGGTCAGGTAACATATAAAGGCAGACCAATCAGACTCAAACCCGAATTTTCAACAGAGACTATGAAAGCTAGAAGAGCCTGGACAGACATCATGCACTCCTTAAGAGAGCACAAGTGCCAGCCCAAGCTGCTATAACCAGAAGAACTATCAATCACAATCGATGGAGAGACAAAGATATTTCAAGATAAAGCAAAATTCACACAATATCTGACCACAAACCCAGCACTACAACGAATTATAGGTGGAAAACCGAATACAAGGAGGAAAAATCAGCCTAGTAAAAACAAGAAAACTCCTAAACAAGAAAACTAAAAGAAGAAAAAAACACAGACACAACTCAACCCAAAAAAGCAAAAATGGCAGGAAACAGAAACAATTATTCCTTGATATCTATTAACATAAATGGTCTCAACTCCCCAATAAAGAGACATAGACTATCAGACTGGATACATAAACAAAATCCAGCCTTTTGGTGCATACAGGAAACTCATCTCAGAGACAGAGACAGACACTATCTCAGAGTAAAAGGGTGGAAAAAAAACTTCCAAGCAAACAGCTCCAAGAAGCAAGCTGGAGTGGCTATTCTAATATCGAATAAAGTAAATTTCCAACCAAAAGTTATCAAAAAAAATAAAGAAGGACACTTTTTACTCATTACCAGAGAAATCTGTCAGGAGGAACTCTCAATCCTTAACATATATGCTCCAAATAAAAAATCACCCACATTCATAAAAGAAACTCTACTAAAGCTCAAAAAATACATTTCACCCCACTCAATAATAGTGGGAGACTTTAATACCCCACGCTCACCAATGGACAGATCAGGGAAACAGAAACTGAACAAGGACACTGCAAAACTAGCAGAGACTTTGAACCAACTAGAATTAATAGATATATATAGAACATACTATCCTAAAGTAAAAGAATACACCTTCTTCTCACCACCCCATGGCACCTTCTCGAAAATTGACCACATAATTGGACACAGAATGAGCCTTCATCGATATTAGAAGATTGAAATACTCCCATGCATCCTCTCAGATCACCATCGTTAACGGCTGGTCTTTAACAACAACAAAGACAACAAAATGCCCACATACAAATGGAAACTAAACAACGCTCTGTTAAAGGATAGCAGGGTCAAAGAAGAAATAAAGAAAGAAATTAAAGATTTTCTAGAATTCAACGAAAACCATAACACAACTTACCCAAACCTATGGGATGCAATGAAAGTAGTATTGAGAGGAAAACTCATAGCCCTAAGTGCTTCCAAAAAGAAACTGGAGAGAGCTCACATCAGCAACCAGACAGCACAGCTAAAAGCCCTAGAACAAAAGGAACAGATATACCCAAAAAGAGTAGACGGCAAGAAATAATCAAAATTAGGGCAAAAATAGACCAAATAGAAACAAAAAGAACCATTGCAAAAATCAACAAAACAAAGAGTTGGTTCTTTGAGAAAATCAACAAGATTGATAAACCCCTAGCCAGACTAACTAAAGGGCAAAGAGAGAGTATCCAAATTAACAAAATCAGAAAGGAAAGTGGGGACATAACAACTGAAACTAAGGAAATTCAAGAAATCATCAAATCCTACTACAGAAACTTATACTCCACAAAATTGGAAAATCTGGAGGAAAAGGACGAATTCCTAGACAGATACAAGGTCCCAAAGTTTAACCAGCACCAAGTAAACCATCTAAATAACCCTATAACACCTAAAGAAATAGAAGAAGTCATCAAAAGCCTCCCAACCAAAAAAAAAGCCCAGGTCCAGACGGGTTCAGTGCAGAATTTTATCAGACATTTATTGGGGATATAACACCAATACTCTCCAAAATATTCCAAAAGATAGAATCAGATGGAATATTACCCAACTCATTTTTTGAGGCTATAATAACCTTCGTACCTAAGCCCCACAAAGACCCTACAAGGAAAGAGAACTTCAGACCAATCTCACTTATGAACATTGATGCAAAAATACTCAACAAAATCCTTGCAAACCGAATCCAATAACACATCATAACCATCATTCATTATGACCAAGTCGGCTTCATCCCTGGGATGCAGGGATGGTTTAACATAAGGAAATCCATCAATGTAATCCACCATATAAACAAACTTAAAGACCAAATACACATGGTCATCTCACTAGACGCTGAGAAAGCATTTGACAAAATCCAACACCCCTTCATGTTAAAAGTCCTGGAAAGAACAGGAATCCAAGGCCCATATTTAAACATAATAAAAGCAATATACAGCAAACCAACAGCCAACATCAAACTTAATGGCGAGAAACTTGAAGCAATCCCACTAAAATCAGGGACTCGACAAGGCTGCCCACTCTCCCCCTACCTATTCAACATAGTACTGGAAGTCCTGGCTGGAGCAATTAGACAGCAAAAGGAGATCAAGGGGATACAAATCGGAAAGGAAGAGATAAAAACATCACTCTTTGCCGATGACATGATAGTGTACTTGAGTGACCCCAAAAATTCCACCAGAGAACTCCTACAGCTGATAAACAAGTTCAGCAAAGTGGCCGTATACAAAATTAACTCAAACAAATCAGTAGCCTTCCTATACTCAAAGGACAAACATGTGGAGAAAGAAATTAGGGAAAAGGTACCCTTAACAATAGTTTCAAAAACTATGAAATACCTTGGTGTGACTCTAACTAAGCAAGTGAAGGACCTGTATGACAAGAACTTCAAACCTATAAAGAAAGAAATTGAGGAGGATCTCAGAAAATGGAAGGATCTCCCATGCTCATGGATTGGAAAGATCAACATCTTAAAAATGGCCATCCTACCAAAAGCAATCTACAGATTCAATGCAATCCCCATCAAAATCTCAACCCAGTTCTTCATGGAATTGGAAAGATCAATGTGCAATTTCATATGGAATAACAAAAGACCTAGAATAGTGAAATCCATCCTCAAAAACAAAAAAACATCTGCGGGAATCACTATCCCTGACCTCAAGCTATATTACAAGGCAATTGTGCTGAAAACTGCATGGTACTGGTACAGAAATAGGCAGGTGGATCAATGGAATAGAATAGAAGATCCAGAAATGAGCCCTCATGAATATGGTCACCTGATTTTTGACAAAGGAGCAGTAAACATTCAATGGAAAAAGGACAGACTATTCAACAAATGGTGCTTGTCCAACTGGCACTCAACATGCAAAAGAATAAAAATAGACCCGTTCTTATCTCCTTGTACAAAGCTCAAGTGTAAGTGGATTAAAGATCTCCACATTAAACCAGATACACTGAAACTATTAGATGAGAAAGTAGGGAAAACCTTAGAACACATAGGCACAGGAGAAAATTTCCTGAACAAAACACCAGTGGCTCAAGCTCTAAGGTCAAAGATTAACAAATGGGACTTAATGAGATTGCAAAGTTTCTGTAAGGCTAAGGACATCGTCAAGAAAACAAAATGGCAACCAACAGAATGGGAAAAGATCTTTACCAACACCACATAAGATAGAGGCCTAATATCCAAGGTGTACAAGGAACTCAAAAAGCTAGACACCAGAGAATCAAATAACCCTATTAAAAAATGGGGTACAGAGCTAAACAAATCATTTTCAGTTGAGGAACACCGAATGGCCGAGAAACATCTGAGGAAGTGCTCCACATCCTTAGCCATCAGGGAAATGCAAATCAAAACAATCCTAAGATTCCACCTCACACCAGTCAGATTGGCCAAGATCCAAAACTCAGATGACAGCAGATGCTGGCGAGGCTGCAGAGAAAGAGGAACACTTCTCCACTGTTGGTGGGGTTGCAAGCTAATACAACCACTCTGGAAATCTCTCTGGCGATACCTCAGAAAATTGGATATAGTACTACCTGAAGACCCAGCTATTCCACTTCTGGGCATATACCCCAGAGACACTTTAATACACAACAAAGATATATGCACCACAATGTTCATAGCGGCTCTATTTATAATAGCCAGAAGCTGGAAGGAACCCAGATGTCCTTCAGAAGATGAATGGATACAAAAATTGTGGTACATATACACAATGGAATACTACTCAGCCACCAGAAACAATGACTTAACCAAATTCTTAAGAAAATGGCTGCATCTAGAGATTATCATCTTGAGTGAGATAACCCAGTCACAAAAGAACAGACATAATATGCAGTCACTGATAGTGGGATGCTAACCCCAGAGGCTTGCACTCCCCCAGAAACAACTCACAGACTGTATGAAGTCCTAGAAATAAAGAAAACAAAAAATATACATATATTCACAAAACAAGAAGACTTTGACTATTTCCATGTTGCGTTTTGTTTTGCATGTACTTTACGCTTATTGCAACTCGTAGGTTTTCCATGCATACTGTGCAGCCCTTGAAAAAAATAAGTAGTGACTATATATATATATATATATATATATATATATATATATATATATATATATTTACGAAATAGTTATTGTTGTATCCTGTTATTTTTGTTGTTAGAGGTAGAATTGTGTTTATGTGCTTTTCTTCATGTGGTTTTCTTGCATAATTATGTTCTTGCTCTTTCTGGGGTGTAGTTTCTCTCCTTGTGTTAAATTTTCCATTTATTATTCTTTGTAGGACTGGATTTGTGGTCAGATATCGTGTAAATTGGCTTTGTCTTGGAATATCTTGGTCTCTCCATCTATGGTAATTTAGAATTTTGCTGGACATAGTAACATGGGCTGGAATTTGTGTTCTTAGAATTTGTATGATGTTTGTCTAGGATCTTCTAGCTTTCACAGTTCCTTTTAAGAAGTCTTGTGTAATTCTGATTGGTCTGCCTTTATATGTTACTTGTCTTTTTTCCCTTACTGCATTTAGTATTCTTTGTTTTGAACATTTGATGTTTTGACTATTATGTGTTGGGAAGAATTTCTTTTCTAGTTCAATCTATTTTGAGTTCTATAGTCTTCTTGTATATTCATGGTCATTTTGGTATTAAGGGTAGGGAAGTTTTCTTCTATGATTTTGGTGAAGTTATTTACTGTGCCTTTCAATTGATATTCTTTGCCCACTTCTATACCTATTATCCATATATTTGTTCTTCTCATTTTTCCCTGGATATCCTGGACCTTTTGGATTAGGAACGTTTTGGGTTTTGTTGTGTTCATGTTTTCTGTTATCTTCTGTCCCTGAGATCCTTTCTTCCTTCTCTTGTAGTCTGCTGCTGATGCTTGCATTTATGACTCCTGATTTCTTTCTTAGGTTTTCTATCTCCAGGGTTGTCTCTTTATGTGATTTCTTCATTATTTCTATTTATATTTTCAATTCCTTCACCTGTTTGATTGTGTTTTCCTGTAGTTATTTGAGTGATTTCTCCTGGTTCTCCTGTTACTGTTTAAGGAAGTTATTCATGTGCTTCTGGACAATCTCCATCATCATCATGAAATATAATTTTACGTCTATATTTTGTTTTTCTGGTGTGTTGGGAAATCCACTACTTACTGTGGTGAGTGAACTGGCTTCTGATGTTCCCAGTTTGCCTTGTTTTCTATTGCTTCAGTTCTTGTGCTTTCCTCTTGCCATCTTTTTTTTTTTTTTTTTTTTTTTTTTTTTTTTGTCCCTGACTGGTGCTTATTTCTCCCGTGGATCTGAGAATCTGTGGGCTCAGGAGGGAGATTGCTCCTGGGTGTTCAGCTCTTTGGATCAGAAAGACCCTTTTCCAGAGAGCACATGCTCCCTGCACTTTGAGAAATTGCAGTGTCCCCCCCCCCCCAGTTAGCCAATGGGCTTGTGTGTCAGCTTCACCTTTGGTTCAGGTGAAAGAGCGCTTGTGCAGCTGTTTTGGGAGCTCAGCCTTCAGGTCCTGAGTCCTGATGGTAGAGACCTGGCACTCTTTCTGGCCTAAAAAGAAAACTTTTCTAGACCTGCCCTCTGAGAACTCCTGGTGTTTACTCCCATGATAGCCAATGGGTTTGTGTGTCAGGCTCACCTTTGGCTCAGGTGGAAAAATGCTTGTTAGGCTGTTCTGGGAGCTCAGCCTTCTTCAGCTATATTCTGCGTCCTGATGACAGAGACCTGGCCCACTCTCTTTGACTCAGGTGGAAGAGCACTTGCGGAGGTTTCTTAAAGCATTTGTTAGGCTGTTATGGGAGCTCAGCCTCCTTCTTCACTACCTTCTTTATGTCATCATACTTAGTAGGTTTCTCTAGGCAGCATGGCACCTCAGATACATTGGGGTAGAAACATGAAAGCCCATACCAGTAAGCTTCCCATTCAACTCTGGGATGATTTTGCTCACAGCCTTAGCAGCACCAGTGAATTTAGGGATGATGTTCTGGGCTGCTCCATGAGCATCACATTATAACTATCCAGAGGGGCCATCCACAGTCTTTTGAGTGGCAGTGATGGCATGGATTGAGGTCATGAACCCTTTCACGATGCCAAAGTGGTCATGGATGACCTAAGCAGTTGGTGGTACAAAATGCATTGATGACAAACTTGAGTGAGTTGTCATATTTCTTGTGGTTCACACTCATCACAAACATGGGAGCATCAGCCAAAGTGGTGAACATGATGATCTTTTTGTTCTCACCATTCAAGTGGGCCTGGCCTTCTGCATAGTGGTAAAGATGCCAGTAGACTCTACGACATACTCAGGACCAGTATCACTCCATTTGATGTTATTGGGATCTTGCTCCTGGAAGATGGTGATGGGTTTCCCCTTGATGACAAACTCCCTATTCTCATGCCTTGACTATGCCATTGAATTTGCCATGGGTAGAGTCATACTGGAACATGTAAATCATGTAATTGAGGAAACAATTTCCACTTTACCAGATGCAGAGCCGAAGGCAGCCCTGGTAACCAGGCACCCATTATGGCTAAATCTGTTCAGACTGACCTTCACCATCTTGTCTAAGGGATGAGCCTGGCACTACACAAGAAGATGTGGCTGTGTCTGGAACATATTCAGAAAGCCACAGATTGTATTTCAAGTTTTAATATTTTAATTTCTTTTATTCTTTGCCACCATCTGTATAACAATGATTATAAAAATTGTCCATTAAAACATTGCTTATATGAATTACACAAAGCCTTCTCTTCTCACTGTGGCCTCACTAAACAATACATATTTAATAAGAAACAAAGGCTAATTCTTTTTTAGATGTGTGTGGTGGTTCCTTGGTTTGATGAAGAAGCAGAAATAAAAATCACTAATCCACATCATAAAGTAACTTATCTGCTTTAAGCCAACAGTTATTTTTTACTGTGAATGGTATACATTTATAAGAATGAGCATGTTAAAAGACAACCTCACTTCATAATTCTTAACTGTGTATGAACTTTCGTTGTTCTATAAAACAATAACATTTAGAGACTGTGCCAGCATAGTTTAAAGCCAAGCCTAGACATCTAAGTCAAGTTGAATGTCAATTAAAAAAATCAAGACATGGGTATATCACTACTGGGAAATCATTGCCTTTCTTCCTGAAGATATACAAGTTGGAATACTGGGTAATATTTGAGTCAAAAAATAAATTGTGGTTTTTAAGATTGAAGCAGTACAAAATATGTATTTATGTGTGCACATGCATGTTGCTATATGTACATAGGTATAATATATATATATATATATATATATATATATATGCACATGTGAAAATTTTATTTCCATTTCCTGTGTATATGTATTCTGTATCCAGGGAGCCACCCATGTGTATGTACATAGAAAATATTGGGGGGACAAAATTATACTAGACATGTGGATATTTTTGTTCTTTTCCGTTTCTCAACAATTCCTCAATTAGTTACAGTGTATTGGGCATTAAAGTAATCTAGACATGATTAAAATATGTGGGAGGGTATATGCAAGATATGTGTACTATATAATTTTATATTAGGAAACTATGTGTTGATCTCCAGATAAAATGGATATATATTTTACTTCTACTACTATGTTGTTTATTTGCATATTATTTATGCTTAGAATTTTTACCTATCACTAATGAAAAGTTTCAAACACTGTTTTTAATCTACCCATTGGACCCACTAGAAGATATGTGCAAGAAATAAATTAGCTAATATCTCTGGCTAGTGCAGTAGTTTTTAACCTTTTTAATGCTGTAACCCTCTAATACAGCTCCTCTTGTTGTGCGGGCCTCCAATAAGTTTTTTATTGCTAGTTCATAACTATAATTTTGCCACTGTTATGAACTTTAGTGTAAATATCTGTATTTTCAGATGTTCTTAGATCACTCCAATGAAAAGGTTGTTTGATCCCCGAGGAGTTGTGATCCACAGGTTGAGAACCTCTAGGCTAGTGGGATCACAGAAATTGAAGGTCTTCTTCACCAACTATTCCTGTCTCTTCTTTAGTTCCCAGAAAACGAGATGAAAGAACAGAGGTGATAGTCACTTTTTAAAATCTGGTCTACTAAAGTCAGTATTACAGCTCATAGTTCTTCAGATTCTTAGATGGTAAGAGGAGTCATGTTTGAGTGGAGGTTCTCTGTGGGTGGAAGTTCTTTGTATAATCACAGTTCCAGTTGCAAATTTGTTGCGTCAGCTTTGATTGTGAATTCACTTCAGAAGCAGAGCCCAAATCTGTTCCTTGAGACTTTACAATGCTTTTATAAGCAACAAATTTTATATTTTAAGTCTGCATTTTTTTAGGAAAAATTATCATTTTGTACTGAGTTGATTTTCTCCTGGTACATGAGCAAACAATTAAAGACCTCTGAGTCATGACAGGTCTTAGGCATTTCTATTTTATAGTAATTAATGTTATCAATTTGAATTTATTATTTTACTTTAATATCTATTAATTATAAGAAGACCTATGGTACTCAAATCTTCAAATCAGCTAATGATTTCTAATAATAAACTCTTTGATTAATCTATAATGCTTTGAATTTTAAATAAAAGCAAAAGTCAGTTTGTATTTGGCTAAGATATAATTCACTGGTTTCCTTAATAAGTGCTTAAAAAGAAGATATAAAATTTCAAGTTCTAGATACTCTGTGGAGAGAGAAGAATATGGTGTTATTAAAATAGAAACATACTTAACAAATCTGATAGTAACAATGCAATTTCCCCTTTCTGCCTGTACAGACAAAGGCTTTATAAGGTCTGAGTAAGCAGACAGTTCAACAGACATAAAGTTCTCCATGGAAAACTCGTTGGAGCCTATTCAAAGAAAGTGCTGTCTGAGTTTGGTAGAAGGGATGGCTCAAACAACTGCCAGCCATGAAGCAAAAAGTATTGGCTTGGAGAAGCCAGACTGACAGAGGAAAAAGCTCAAGAGGATCCCTGGGCTTAAAATAAAGTGAGCATGCTCTGTGTCCTGGTTTGGTTTCCATGGGGACTGGTGTTTATGGGGAAGCCTGAGTTCATGTCTTTCTGGCCAAAATAACTGGACTGTTCCATCAGTTCAGCCATCCAGAGTTCAGCTAGCTAGACATTCATTGTCATGACTGATGGAAAGTGCTGATAGGATTGACCAGGTGAAAAGCCACAGAGTTAGGGTATTTTTAGAAAGCTGATGATTGTCCTCTAGGCTAGTTGATGACATCACCCATGTGAAAAAGGACTAAGATAGCTTTAGTAATAGTTGTCAAGTACAGGGAGAATTGAGTTTGATAGGCATTGAGTAAATTATAATATTTCTATATATTTACTTAATAATAATAATTATTATTATTTGATGGTGGTGGTGGTAATGGGTGTAATGTGTATGTATGTTTGTGTGTGTGTGTGTGTGTGTGTGTGTGTGTGAGAGAGAGAGAGAGAGAGTGAGTGTTTGTGTGTGTTTTCGATTGGCAGTTTCTATGTGGAGATTGGAGGACAGTTTTAGGGAGTTACATCTTGCCTTCTATAGCAGGTTCTAGGAATCAAACTCAAGACATCAGGTTAAAGTGGCAAGTGATTTTCTTTCTTCTGAACATTCTGTCCTACCCTAGAATATGTATTTACCCAAAGTCCTCATTGTTATTCAACAATAAGGTTTTATTTTTGTTTATCTATTTGTTTTTATGTTACCTTGTTCCCCTGCTCAGTAGTCTAGAAAGCAGACTGACAATTTACCAGATCAATGTCTTGAACAGATTACATATTTTGTTATAGAGTAAAAGTGAAAGAAAAAGGTAGCTTTAGATTTTTTGATCAGTATATTTTCAATGCACTTTAAACTCCTTTCCAATTAATTTAGCCAGATTAAAATGTTCTGTAATTTACTGTGTTAGACACTTGTTATGAACTGTTAAACCAGAATACCTGTTTGTAACTGACCATGGTGATGTGGTAAAGTCACTGAGCTAGCACTGGAACAGTACCGTTTGTAACTGACCATGGTGATGTGGTAGATTCACTGGGCTAGCTCTGGAACAGTGCTGCTGCCCAGCATCTTAGAAAGAGTACTCAGTAATCAGAATTCAGACCTACATTTAGTAGAAAAGGCAAACACATACACAGAATTTAAGAGAGGGTAACAGGCATGCAGTTGAAGGTCAAACTTAGTCTCATATAAAGCTTTTAGTCATTCAAACCCCATTCCCTTCTTAATTATCTTTCGTAAATGTACAAATTCTATGTGCCTTTCAACTAAATGTTACGTTGTATCTGTTGCCAGAGCTCTTTGCACTTAAGCTTTCATAACACAACTAATCTCATGCATAATTGCATGCCATGCTTGGCAGATTGGTCATTAAGGGTGAATGAAGGTAACAGTTGAACAGTAGAGTCAGTGGCAAGCACGTTGTAGATGATTAATGAATAGCTTTTAATTGTGTGAATTAATGACTTTGCATAAAGTAATTGATTATACTCAAACCATTAATCATTCTAGACAGATAACATTTTTATTTAAGTATTTTTACTTATTCATTTTACATCTCACTCACTGTTCCCTCCTGGTCACCCCCTTTTAAAATCCTTGCCCCATTCTCCCCTCCTCTTTTCCTTTGAGTGGGTGTGTCCCCTCTTGCTATGTCCTCATCCTGGCAAGTCAAGTCTCTGTGAGGCTAGATGCTTCCTCTCTGATTGATGCCAGATATGGCAGCCAAGATAGAATAACATATCCCAGGTACAGGCAACAGCTTTTGAGATAACCTCTACTCCAGTTGTTCGGGGTCCACATGAAGACCAAGCTGCACATCTGCTACATATGTGTGGGGAGGTCTAGGTGGTGGTTCAGACTCTGAGAGCCCCAAGGGTCCAGGTTAGTTGACTTTACTTGTCTTCCTGTGGAGTTTCTATCTCTTTTGAGGCCTACATTCCTTCCTCCTATTCTTCCATAACAGTACTCAAGCTCCATCCACTGTTTAGCTGTGGGTATCTGTCTGAGTCAGATGCTCAGTGGCTCCTCTCAGTGGACATCTTGTACCTGTCTGCAAGCATAACAGAGTATCATTAATAGTGTTAGCTATTGGCACTTGCCCATGGGACGGTTCTCAAATTCAGCTGGTTATTGGCTGGCTATTCTCTCAGTCTCTAGAGAGATTCTTACCAATGTTCTAGAGTCACAAGCCCTTCCTAAATGATGTCAAAATGTAAGTAGTTGTAGGCATGAGATTAAGAAGCCCTTAGAAATAGTTCATTATGCTTCAAGAATGCAATGATAAAACCACAAATCTTTTGTGGCTTAGATTCATTTTTATATTCAGGTTTAATTTAACATTTTATTACTATTACATGTTTTCCCAACATCATACAAAATAACATGTTCTTCTAGATTAAACCTTAATTGCTTCATCATTAGCCTGATGTCTTTATTATTTGACACATTATACAATTTTATTTGTGCTAAAACCTCACTTTTGGGGGGTCTAGAGAGAGGGCTCGGTGTTTAAGAGCATTGGCTACTCTTTTAGAATACTTGAGCTTGATTCCAGATGCCTTTATCAGATAGCTCACAAACACTTATAATTCTGGCTCTAGAAGATCCAACACACTATGAGGTCTTTGTGGTGTACATGTACACACTTCCATGTATGCACATGTATAAGCATGCATGAGCACAGGCATGCACCAATAAAAACAAAACCAAAAAAATACCCTTAATTTTTTACAAGTGGGTTACTAAGAAACAGCATTTTTAAATTGTGTGCATTTGTATAGTAGTGATAAAAAGATGGCCAAGTCAGAAATATGTAATAATCAGCTAATCCACATGTTCTTCTGTTTAGACTTAAAAGCCAAAGGCTATCAATCAACATAATGCCTTATCGTTTGATTAAAGGGGTTGACAATAAATTGTGGTCAGATTTTGTCTCAGTAGCCAAAAACATAAAATTTCCCAAACTTCAAATATTTTCGATGAAAACAGAGTAAACTATTAGCTAAGGACACCAATGTCTTTGAATTTTACATGCAGGCTAATTATTTCTAGAGTTAGGTGCACATATAGGACAATGGAAAAATCCAGTTCAGAACAGTTAATTGTACATTCACATGTGTGTAACTGACTAAGAGTAAGACATATCAGACATACATAACTTCCAGCAGTGTTCGCATACACATGACTTTGCCAGGTAAGAATACTGGCCAGGAGTTAAGTGTTTTTTACTAATTCTAAAAGACTCACAAAATAAAACAGAGGTCACTATGACCAAATCTCAGACACCTGCTCTGGAACCACAGGGAGCTGGAATAGGGCTGACATCCAGCAAACCCATAGGGATCATGACTCATTGAAATGGAAACATGGGTATTTTATAATGAACAGAAAAACACTTTCAGTTATTAGAACATGACTACCTTTATGCTACAGCCCTCCTGTGTACCAAGTCTTAGAGAAAGGCAACAAAGCTGTAATTATTCAGTTGACAACCATATTTAAATGCTTGGTTATAGGGCAAGAAATCAGAATGCCTAAAATTTCCTCTGTAGCATCCTGTGATTTTTACCTATTTTATTTTTAAAGGGGATTGACTTGATGGCTAAGTGTCAGACTTGGAGAGGATTTGACCATGGTTTGACCAGGATTTGACTTCCACAAGCCTTATGTAAGCATTCTGTCTAAGCTCCACCCCACAGTTGCCCTCTTTCACCTTTGTCCCTTCTCTCTGCATTGCCCTCCCCCTCTTCCAGTAGTAATGGCAGGCCTCTACTTCTCCCCCTCCCTCTCCCTCTTCCTCTGCCTCTCTCTCTCTTTCCCTCTCCCCACTGCATTTTGCTGCCTCTACTGCCCTCTTAACACCCCTCCCCGTGCCCTAAATAAACTCTATTCTATACTATACCATCCTGTGGCTGGTCCCTCAGGAAGAAGGCATGCTTCAGCATGGGCTTGCTGAGGTATCCCATTCCCCCATACCTGACTACATCACCACCAAACATACCCTGTCCTCTTTTTATCACCTTATATCTTCTGATCCTGTAGAAGAGAGACCTAAGTTCTATAGATTGCAGCTTCCCCATTCTCAGGGTGAGGATAGCAACCTTCACCTCAGGGAGTTGCTCATGAAACTAAATTAATAGGCATTTACAGAATGCTCAGAAGAGTTGTGGGCTGTGGCAAGAGGACTACTTGTGACTGTTTTATTATAGGAACAGTGCATTAGATACACATAGTATCTATCTCTCTGCCTTATAGAAACATCTGAAAATCCTCATGATTTTGAACAGGAGACCAAATATGAGGCCAGGCTAGGGTAGTTTGGAAAACACAGATTCCTTTCATATTTTCCCAGAAGAGACATTTCCTGGGAGCAAGTCGCCTTGCTCTGTAGCATGACACCAAAAAAAAAAAAAAAAAAAAAAAAAGCTGGGACTGATAAGCTGAATCCTATTAGTGTAGTTAAAGACAGCAGATATAAGGACATCCTCCAGAGATGTTACTGAATCTTCTGGGGGTAATTTCTCATGAACGTGGAACTTCCCACACTTTACCTTCTTGTGTGGCTCTTCTGAAGATTTTCCTGACCACACCTCATGGGATAGATATAGCTCTTGTCCTCCTCTGGCTCCACTCCAGTTTGCAGCTGATATCTTTTGAGGCCAGACTCTCGCAGTATGTTAGGGTCATCTGGTGTCACATGATAGGAACTCAAAACAACTCTTTTTCCCAGCCCTGGAAGTTTCCGTTCCGCACACCCCGGGCAGCAATTCCAAGTTCCTGTCTCTCCAAATCCCCTGCTATCTTTGCGTTTGTTTTTATCAGAAAATCAAGCCCATAGGATGATTTTCAATTTCGTTCTCTTCTCTCCACACTCATAGTCCCTGACCCTATGTTAACTCTTAGCCAGGCTATGTTTACCATGACCTGCATTTGATGCTGCCTCCTGTGTTCCCTTTCCCCCCTCTAAACACCTCGAGAATCTTAGTACCATGCTATCCTTTCTTTCTGTATCTTTAATGTGATTCTATTTGATGCTTTGTTTTTGTTTTATGTTTTTCTTTAGCATAATGAAGGATTTCAACTGTGGGAAGAATTCAGTCACATTTCAAAATTACTGGTTGTGATTCCACCGAACTTACTAGCTACAAATCTTATTCACTGTTTCAATCCATGCACTTTATCGCATTTGGTCATGTAATGATTAGCAAAGATCAGATAGCCGCGAAATCCAGAATAGATTTTTGCCACAAAGCTAATAAAATGTTTATTTTAATAAATGAATAGTGGGGGTTCACTGAACCCACTGAAAAAGCAAAGATGTGAAGTGTTTGTGTTTATTTAAGCATCATTAAAATCAACAAGTCAAAGGTATAAACCATTTTAGAAGCAAAACAATACACAACAAATGAGGGTTGTGTGCATCGTATATCATTTTTTAAAAAAAAATTATTGGATATTCTCTGTATTTACATTTCAACTGTTATACCCTTTCCCCACTCCCCTCCCTCCTACCCCTCAACTTGTTTCCATGAAGGTGCTCTCTCTCCCAGTCACCCTCTCCAGCTCAGTGCCTTGGCTGATGATGATGTTGTTCTTCCCATGAGGGTGCAAATCTTTCAGCTATTTTAGTCCTTTCTCTAGCTCTTTCATTGGGGTCCCCATGTTCACTCTGATGTTTGATGCTATCTTTTAAAGTTTGCTTTATTAGTGTTTAACATGAAAGGCCCCAAACACGCCTCCTCATTTAACTCTTGCCTAGACTAGTCTATTCCTCATCATCCATTGACATTTCTTATTGCTGTGCTTTGGACTCACATTGCCATTACACTGGTGAATGTATTTCTAGAATTCATCATCAGTGTGATCCCAAAAGAAGAGGTTATAAACAATAAAATTACTTCTTTTGCTCTCCTGACCTTTTATAACAGTTTATCTTTCCATCTTTATGTGCATAATGATTTCATCTTTTTATGTGCAACCTTTCTCTCACTCTGGCCAGTGTCCGTGCTCCTGGTAACTCATTTTCTTCTGCATGAGCATTTTCTCTGTAGTCATGTTTGCCACTAGCATGGGTGCTTTTGTTTTCTGACTTGCATTCAGTTATTATGAGTCTCAAATTACTTCTTCAATCATATTCTTTGCTTGGGCTCCAAATATAGCACTCTGTTTTCATGTGGAGAATCTTTCCCTATTGCCACTTCTCGTGTCCTAACCAGTACGTCCAATTTGCCCCAGGATTGTTCACTCCATTATCAAGTTTTGGTAACATGATTACTCTGTCCTGGCTTCTCTACCATCTCTGTGGTAACAGCAACTCCTCAGCTTAATCTTAAGATTATTGCATAACCTACTCTGTTTTTAATATTATCCTTTCTCAGCTACTTTCACTGTCCATAAGAATTCTTTCTTACCACAAAAAAAAAAAAGACCTGTAATTACCTTTAAATAGAATAAAAATTACCAGTCCTTAGGTTTTGTTATAGGTTGGACCAGAATGCCCTACACATGGACATACATTAAATGATTAGTAATTAGCATGACAGTAGTGTAAATAAGTAAAACTTTTAAGAGACAGGAAATTGTGGGCACTTTGATGTTAATCTGAGAATACCTTTAGGAGAATTTAGTCTCAGAGATGAAGTGAATGCTGTCTTCTGTCACATGTTTCTACCACAATATTCTGCTGACTTGTCCTAGAGCCCCAGAGATATGTGAGCCAATCAGCTGAAACTCCCCACCATGTAAGCCAAGGTAACCTCCACTAAAAGTTCATCTCCAAAGTCATATTGTTGCACTATTGGAAAGCTGACTGTATTGGTTACTCTTTTGGTCACATTGACAAAATACTTGACAAGGAGCAGCTGAAGGAAGGAAGGAAGGAAGGAAAGAAGGAAGGAAGGAAAGGAGGAAAGAAGGAAAGGAAGGGAGGGAGGGAGGGAGCAAAGAAGGAAGGGAAGGCTTTGGATTTCAGTGTTTTAGAGATATGGCACTGAGTAACCTCAGCTATGAGCTCAGGAGTATGAGGAGCTTATTTCATTATGTCATGGTGAGGAAGAAATGAATGCTGGTATGTAGAGAGATTTCTTTTTTCTATATTTTATCCTAGCCCATGGGATGGGGTTGCTCATGTTCAATGTATGTATTCCCTCTGCAGATTTCAGAGGTATCTTCCTGGCATTGCCCTGAAGGACATACCTAGAGGCACGTCTCCTAGGTGACTTCAAATCGAGTGGACTTGACAATGAAGACCAGTTATTACACTGATACTGTCATGTTATTATAGTTTTCTAATTACTACTCAAAAAATCTGTTAAACTCTATTGTAAACACCTTCAAACACTTTCCCTATCACTAGGTTAGTCCTATTGTCTGAGAATTTTCTATTTCTTACTTGTTCCTCTCTTCTTCCCTCCATCCATCCTTTTCTTCCTCTCTTTCCCTCTTTGCCTTTTCTCTTTCCTTTCTTTCTATTTTTTGTGGATCTTTATGATATAGAGAAACAATGTGCCGCTGAGCTCCAATCTAGCCCGTTTTGGAAAAGAAAATACTTTAAACCAGAGTCTCATTATGTTTCCCAGTCTTATTTTCAACCCATGATCTTCTTATATCAGATCCTCTCTGTCTCTCTGTCTCTCTGTCTCTGTCTCTGTTTCTGTCTCTCTCTCTCTCTCTCTCTCTCTCTCTCTGTGTGTGTGTGTGTGTGTGTGTGTGTGTGTGTGTGTGTGTTGGGGATCAGACTGCATGCTACTATACCTGGTTTTCTATTTTCTTTACTTAAAACATCTTTTTCTGGATGCATAATAAATTGATACTTCTCATCCAAGTAGATATTCTTAAAGGTTTATCTCTTGCTCTATTGATGTTTGACTGACATCTTTGATGAACATTGATATCTGTCCCCCTTTTTATTTAACTTTTTATTGGATATTCTATGTATTTACATTTCAGATGTTATCCCTTTCTTCCACCCCCTTCCCTTCCCCCTTCCATTGCCTCCATGAAGGTGCTTCCTCTCCCAATCACCCTCTCTACCTTAGCACCTTGGCATTCCCCTACACTGGGAAAACAAACCTTTTCTTTGATGGTTAGCTCCAAGCATCCTCCTCTGTAGTGTTTACTGTCAAGACACTGATACAGATGCCTCCTCAGAGGCTCTACCAGAGCCATAATGATATGTTTTTTCCTATATGGTAGAATATTACTAACAAATAAATAGTGATTTAATTCATGTCTGTGTCTGTATCCTTTACTCTGAGATACTTGAAGAACCATACATTTTCACCTTTGTTTTCTCAGCTTTGGGCAGCAATACAGGTATTAGAATAAAATAAAAACAGAAGAGGTATTAGAATAAAGGATTAACTTTCATTTTGAGAAAGAAAACAATACTGAAATGTATCATTTTTAAAATTGAAAGAGTGATTCCTTCCACATGTCTTCTTCCATTGCATGAATTTGAAACTCAGGACTACAAGAAAACCATGTAGCAGGCAACAATTTACCAGGCATGGGAGTTCATTAGCAGATATTCACAGACTGTCAGTATGATCCTAGTGTTTGAGGTCATTGCTGTGATTGACAATTTGAAGACCAATTCCCCTTGAAACACTCACAAATGAAAAATAAGTTTTCTCCAGTGGATTCTCACTGGGTATTTTATGAGCAGACCTTAAGTCCAGCAGTAGATGGCCAATACAAAATACTCACTGGCATTTTTGTTTTTTTTACAAGTTATTTGCATATATATTATGGTTTCTAAGTTTGGGTTTTTATGGAATTTCCATGTGTAAGAAGAAATATGTTAAAAGCCTCCAACATATATTTTTCTTCTAAGATACAATACTCAAAGAAAATTGAATAAATATCAGAAAATAGACTCATCTAAAGAACCTTAAAGAACATCAAAACTTAACTAATTAGTTTAATAGTCTTTAAAAAGGCAACTTTATTCTAAGCCATTTGTAGAATGAATGAATACAGATTATGGACACAATTAATAAGTAACTCAAACCAGCCCCATCCAAACCAAAGCAAACACACGGATGTTGTCTTCTCCTTTGTGTTAGTTGAAATTTAATATTAAAAGCCTGAAATTTATTAAAAAAATCATATCAAAGCATACAGCCTAACTTGGAAAAATGTTAGGAAACAGAGTTCCTAGTATTGGGAGGGAACAGGCAATGGGGATTCTAGCCACAGCTGGCTCACCCAACACTCCATTACAAACACAGTTCCCATGTAAACCAAAGGATAGGAAACAGGAGGCTGAGTATATTGGATTTCTCTTAGGTCCTGGATGTAATTTCCATCAGGCCCACCCTGAATTCTTTCAGTCCCTGGGCATACGGGATAGGCATTTTATTTCATGATCATTGTTGCCTGGAGTTACAAGAGCTCGTTTAGGTAGGAAATTATTTCTGGATTATTTATTATAAGCTTGCTATCATGGGTGCCACAGTGACCCCCATGTTAGTCACAAATAACCACCAGAGCAAGATGGAATTGAAGTCAATGAAGAAAAACTAAGACAAGTTTACAGTGAGTACAAGAGGAGCATATGAACCTAGTAAAATCTTGTGTAATAACCTTATCCTGGGTAATCAAAACAAGTTCATGCATTGGGAGGCACACTAGTTCACAGCCATAATCCTAGTACTTTGGAGATGGGGGGAAAAGGTTAAGATGTTCAAAGCAAATGTTGGCTGCAATGCATATTTATGGTCATCTAGGATTATCTAATAAGATCTTATCAGGAATTCTAAAAAACATGAAACAGAAAAAATAAACAGAAAACTTCAAAGGAATCTCATACATTATTGTAAGTCATACTATGGATAATATGAGGAATGGCATAGCATATGTTAATCCTCATTAGTCAGTGTTATCATTTGGATACACTGTGTCTCTCCAAAAGCTCAATGTGTTGAGGTCTTTATCCTTAACTGGAGGATGCTTGGATTTCTCAGCTCTTATCTAATCAGTGGGGCAATCCCTTGACTAATCTGTAGTAAGGAAGAACTAGGTTGTGGTGGGTAAACTACAGAGATACATCCCACCTTCCTATCTCCTGCTGTCTTGCCTACATAACACATCCTTGGAATACATCCTTCTCACAGATTGTCCTTTCTTATTATAGGTTCAGAAACAGTGGAGCCAGCTTTCTATGGGTGGAAACTTTTGAAGATGTGAGTTGCAATAAATCACTCTTCCCATATGTAGTCTTCCTCTGATATTTGTCACAGTGGTGGAAAGATAAACTAACAAGAAAGATTGTAGGTGTTTTTTGGAAATTGGGAGCCAGGAATGAAAGAAATTAGGTCTGGTGCATGGAGGACCCAGTAGTTCAGACAGATCCTGGTTTGGGATCAGCAATTGTGTGAGTTTTTACATCCTTTCTCTGGAAGAATGTGATAGCTAATCCTTGTTGTCAGCATGGCCACCTCTGAGATTTACTAAAACCCAAGCAGCTGGGCATACCTGCAATGGATTTTATTTGATTGGCTCATTTGAGATCAGAATAACAACTGCACTAATTCTGAGTGGAGTAAATAAAAGGCCTTGAAGAAGGAAGCTTGCTGTCTGCTATCACTGTCAACGGCAAGTTTGTCTTTCCTGCTGCTCAGGCATTAGTCCTTATTTCTTGAGGGTTCCATGAAGACTGAAGATTAGATGAGGCAACTCTTCTGGGAAGTTGGGGAATTTTAGGAGGTGGGGCTTCACTAAAGGAAGCGAGTCACTGAAATGTGGGCTTTGAAGATTATGAACAACCCAGCCCTGCTTCGGTTGCCTGCTTCTGTTTCCTGACCTGTCATTTTCTTCTTGCCACCACGTGTGTCCCACCTTGATAGGCTAATCCCTCAAACTGTGAAAATACATGTTTCCTCCCTTGAGCTGGATCTTGTTTGATATTTATTTAGTCAGAGAAAGAATAAAAGCATCCAATATAGTTCTTGAGTTCAGATATCCCTAAGAATCCTTAGGGAAGTGAGCAGCAAAATTTTTCAATATTGAAATGAAGTATAAGTCCAACACATTGAGAGATGAAGAACTCACATAGATTCATTGTATTATTAGTCACCATTATTTTCTATGAAGGAGAAACTTTGTAGTTGGAAAATGGTTACTCCCACGCAGAAATCCTGGGTTGACTGTTGACATGAAAGGAACATTGATGAACCCTATCTTTAAATCCATTCACTTTTCAAGATGCAATGTGGAATTAGTCTTTTTCTTCCATTTGAAGTTAGTTGTGATATAATGAGTCTCCTCTGCCTCCTTTAATTTTTCCAATTCTATTTTAGTTAGCATGTTTTCCAGCCAGGGAAAATGGCCTAGGAAAACCACATTGTGCAGGTTACAGAAAGGGCAGAGAGAATGTCTCTAAAGTGAAATTTTCCCTAGGAACATGCAGCTTTTCATAGCTCTTGGATTAGTACATAGGACACTCAGGTTTTAAAATGTTTTTTGTACTTAATCTTGCTTCCCATCACATTTACTGCAGTTGACACTACAGATAGCTTCTTCTTCTTCTTCTTCTTTTTTTTTTAACAAATTATTGTCAGACCATGGAAGCTGGCTTCTAAGTTTCAGTATTTATTTCAGTTCTGTGTTTCCTCTCCCTCATTTTCTACTTTCCCTTCTTCCTTCCTTCCTTCTTTCCTTCCTTCCTTCCTTCCTTCCTTCCTTCTTTCCGTCCTTCCTTCCTCCCTTTCTTCTCCTTCTCTCCTCTGTTCTTCTTTCTTTTATTAACTAGTAAATAGGTCAATTTTCTTTTTTCCAATTTGTTTTCAACTTGATAGTAAGTAAATATCCATTTCTTTGAATATCAAATGCAAGATTATTAAAATATTTGTACTAATTTCCCTACTTCATTGTATACAATGTGCTATACCCGAGCTTCTTTTCATTTATTTTCTTAAACAATGAAAGAACATTTTAGAAGGACTCAAATACGTGTGCTCTCAAATTTTATCTGACTTTGTTTGAAATACATTTGAAAAAATTTTAAACCTTTTGAGAGTTGTAGTTGTCCTGATACTTGGTATTAGTTATCCTGATACTTATTAAACTGAAACCCAATTCCCAAGTTACTCGTAAGTCTTTTAAAGTCCAGATTGGAGATAGAAACATATTTCACTGATTTGTTTAGTCTGGTAATTATCACCAACCTTCAACATGGCTGGAAGAACTCTCTCTGTGTGATTGGTGCTCTTATTTGTCACACTGTTATGAAACAGACATGTTCTCATAGGAAGCCCTAGGGCAAGTTACCCCGGGGCTTCGGGCTTGGATGTCTGCTCAATAGTTTAGTCATGTAACTGGATTTGGGTTTCTCGTCAGTGTCCTTGCTTTCTTTCATCTGGTTCTTTCAAAGTCATAATGGAACAAGATTACATGAGAAAAAAAAAACCCCACTGAGAACAGCCAAGACTCATCCTCTTTCCAACAAAGGTCAAGACTGAAATAGGCCTTCAGATTTGCTTTCTCCATTGCTACCTTCTTCTCAGTATGTCTAGTCTCTTCCTTAGTGCCTAACACATCCAAAGATGTCTGGGTCCTAGCCTTGGACACCTCAACTCAATCAAAAAGCCACAAATGCTTGCTATGAGAAAGTTATTCTGGGATCTCAGCTGGCTCAGTGTTGAGGAAAGCAACATATGAAAAAAAATCACATTTAAAACCACTGTACCAATATGTCCTAATTTAAGTCTCTGCTAGCTATTGAACTCTAAGGCAGAACTCCAGTATTGCCGTGGGTCGTACACCAGTGGAAAACAAAAGACATATGTTTTTAATTTTTTATCTTTAGATTTATTTATATTATATGTTAGTGTTTCATCTGCACGCATGTATATGCACCATGTGCTTTCCAGAGGCCTGAGATAGAGAGGAGTGTCATATCCTTGAAACTGGGATTAGGGATGGTTGTCAGACATTGCATGATTTTCTAGAAAGTGGACTGGGTCCTTTGAAAGAGCAGCAATTGCTTTTAACTGCTGTGCCATTTCTTTAGCTTTGCAGACATGTGTCCTAATGCAAACTTTTAAGAACTTGAACAATAGTTGGCAGGAACTCTATTCTGAGATGTAGTCATGTTTGAGAATTGAATATAATAGATTTAAGATTAAGAAAATTTGGCATGACAAAAAATAATTTGCACCTAGAAGCCAAGAGACCTCATATAAAAGGTGAGCTGGAAAACTGCCTGGTGGATTTTTATCATTTTCCATGGAATAAAAAGATTTTGACTGAATATCATGGGTCAGGGATTATTTTGGATGTTGGAGGCAGAGAAAAGAAACAACTATTGTCATTCCAACATCTCCACAATATGAAAGGGGAGGCAGAACTTTCAAAGTCAACTCTACCAGCAAAAATATGATGACACATCTGCATTCACTGAGGTTAGAATACATAGTAAGAAGATTAAACTGAGCATCAAGAGTATTAGCTGACATTAAAAGTCCATTTCATGAGGAAGGTCATTCTAGTTAGAGAGAGGCACTGGCCAAAGACTGGGCACAATATGGATTCATATCAACCACTGACTGCAGAACTTCTTATTTACTCTAGGGATTCCACATTGACCAGACAGTTGAAGACAGCAAACTAAGGTGAGAACAATGTCAGGTCTGAGCACAGAAGCAATATTAAGGAGGAAAAGCCAGATGTGAATACAAAGGGCACTGTTGTAGGGACAAACCACAGAGCTGAGCAGCTTTCTAGGAGCATTCATTGGTAAGGGTTGGGTAACTTGTGGCAACCAAGGCACAAATTCAATGTACTAAAATGGTATAGCAATACAGACATTTATTTTTAAGTGATATGCATAAATACTTCTGGTGAAGAAAAGTAGGCAAATGACTAGTTGGAATTATGAAGAAGAGACAAGTCAAAATGAAAGTCTAAGGCTGGATCACGGAAGTCAAGGTTTAGAAACAATAACTGTTAAGAGAAAGTCAAATGCATTAGTTTTATAAACTAAAATCCACAAAAACATGACATGATATTTCAATCTTAAAATTATTGGTGAGTGACCTTTACAAGTAGCCCCTTAGTACATTGTTGGAGCAGAAAGCAAATTATAGGGGAAATGATGGAAGCAGATGCAAAGGAAGTAGATTAGATGGGCATAGAAAACTCATTTGAAAAATTTGGCAGAGCCTTTGCTAAGCAGACTAAAGACAGAACACAGTTAATTGCTAAAGGAGGAAGTATGTTATCATTCACTCTGATACATAAACTATGTGCTTCAGCATGCTTTGACTAATCTCACTTGCTGAACTGGACCTGGAATTTCTTTATCTGCCTTTTGCTCCACTTCCCAAGTTTTTGGTTAGTATTCTTCTTTTTATATGATGTGTGTTACTACTCGCTCACTCGCATTTATAATCACAACCCCATTCACTCACTCACTCACTCACTCACATTTAGACCATGTTCTACACCTAGTCATGAGCATACTTGATTGATTAAAATGTTTTCTTTCCATTAATTATATTGGAGGTTTTAGGAACATAGACTTAATGACACCAGACACTCTGGGAAGAATAGGCTTTTAGCAAATCTCACATAGGTTCCATTGAATGTTACCATATTGATTATGTATCTTCCCTTCTACCAAGTGCTTTATTAATTCCATTAATTCAGATTTATGATTTTAGGCTAAGTCACCCAATTAGGAAATAAGATTCTGATCAAGAATAAATACTTTTGGGGATTAGGTGATCACCTCAGAACTGAAATACACAACTTGGATGCATGTCAAAGAGAAGCACCTTCTTCTCTCTCCACACAAAGACATGATGCTCACATTATGATCTGGAGAGATGTTCTGAGAAGATAGCTTGAAGATAAAGATGTGCAACCACTTCAGTGTTTATTTTCTTTCAAAGCAAACTCATAGAATAAAAAAAATTGACCTCTTTCTCAAGAGGAATATATTTGAATTTCATATTTGCTCTGTAGTTGATATGACAGTGGGGGTTTTTCAGTAGGTTATTTCATTTCCTACTCACATCAACTGAAGAGAGGGAAAATGTTAGCATATTACTCAATGATGAGGGAACTAAATCTTGGAGATACCTGAAAACACATATCAAGTATCATTAAGACATGGTGCTTAGAATTTGGCCAGCTATTTTTATGATTATGCTTGAGGGTCAAGAAAGGTGGATGTCAATAGCTGGGGTGTGAAGGAAATGGGGAGATGCTGACCAAAAGTGTACATGCTTGTTCTAAGTTGACTCACTTGCAGGATCTAATGGATAGCCTGGGTGAGTGTTACAAATAATTCAGTATTGTTTACTTGAAGTTTGCATTAGTAGCCCATTCTCAGTGTCCTAGAAACATACCATGAGAGGTGTGGAGGAGATCAATATGTCTGTCATTATTTTAAATATTGTAATCTTTCACATTGTACACCATTAATATAGATAATTTCTGTGTCAATTAAATGTGATTAAAGGTAAATGATTCAATATTGTTATTGTTTTCTCCTCAAATTATTTGTCCCAAACTTATATTTAAATTTAAAAATACTCTTAATTTTGCAAAGAACTGCTTTCTGTAAACATCTGGAAAACTTGGGAAAAAGTAAAAGAAACCAAACTCAGCTGTTATGAGGTATGGCATAGAAAATAGAAATATTAACATCCAAAAGAATGCACAATTAATGATGACATAACTACACTTCATCCTGAGTTGACATTTTCCTACGTGTGTTCTCCTTTGAGTATAAAACTGAGTGCTGGAAAATCCAAGCCTGGTTGAAGGGTTGTTAATAAGAATCTTCTGGCTTGAAGAGCACATGGAACTCTGCATGCTTGAGGAACTTGAATAAAATAAAGTCTGATTCTCTCACGACCAGCCAGACATGGACCCACAATGGTATCAGAAGACAGAAAATGGAAGTGACATGGAAGGCAGGAGTTGGCCCTGTGGGATTGGAATGAGGCTTGAAGGTCTCTCGCACTGGAGCACAGATGTCAGGCAGAGCTGGCCAGCCCTGGAAATATTCATAAATTTCTGGCTGCTTTTCTGGGGCTTGCCTGGCTGGCTCTGAAGGAACTGTGCTCTGGGCTCTCCCTGGTCCCCTAAACAGCAGAGCCAGCTGGCTTCTTCATCCATCCAAGTTGGCAGATGAACCAGTTCTACAATGGGGGAGACCAAGAACCATGGAGGCACACCACGAGCCAAGCTGGGAGTAAAGAAGAAGCTCATAAATTAGTCCAGGCGTCTAGTCACCAGTGAAGAGCTGAGCACATAAAAGAATGCCTGTCTTGGGCAGAAATGATTGAGGGATGCTTGGACTTGTATGTTAATTTGTTTGGTGAATGAGTACTCTGTAAAGAATGAATGACTTTAAAGAAAATGAGAAGGACATAGTGCTATTCTACCTCTGACCAGACTCCAGCCATGGTCCTCACAGGCTTTCATCTGGATGAAGATTCAACTTTGGCTTGTGAAACTAAAGTCTCTCTACATGATTTCATACATTCCTCTCCTCACATTACGACACTTAAAACACCGACGTAGTTCCTAACTGAGAAAATCTGATTCCTGGCTTAGGATGACTGTTCACAGCTTACTTGTCAAAGTGTTTGTCTGAGAAAGGTTAAGGCAACCCCAAGCATTTACTGTGTGTTCCAGCCAGCACCTGACAGAGGCCCCTGACAATCCTGTCTCAGAGCAATTACTCAAAGATCTCAACAGCAGTGCATACAAGTATTTCCCACAGCTTAGGGATTTCTCTCTCAAGAATAAAAGTCATTTGTTTAAAATGTAATCACAGGGCAGGAGAGGCTTCATTTTCTACAACTTACAAAGAGAGAACCTCCACTTGGATATAGCAGGCATGTTGGATCTTCTTTTCATGGCAAGAGCACACTACTGGTTTACACCAAATACTTATGTATTTTCACCCTAGTTGTTGTATATTTTTGATAGATATGAGCACTGATTTTTGAAATATAGATTTTAAATAATGCAATAACAAAATAGAAGTACTCATTAGAGGGAAAGCAGGGCATTGTTTTCACAAGATTGCAGTTACCATCCTCTAAGTGAGGTGTTAATATTCTCCACACCTGATATTTATGCTAATATTTAATTCATATATATATATATATATATATATATATATATATATATATATATATATATGTATAAATTTCTGGCTGGTTTTCTGGGGCTTGCCTGGCTGGTTCTGGAGGAACTATGCTCAGGGTTTTCCCTGGTCCCATATGTGTGTGTGTGTGTATACATATACATATCTCAAAAATGTCACTACTGAGATTTTTCCATACAAAACTGTGACATAAATCTCTGTTGTTTGAAACCACTAAGCTTGTGACAATTTCTCAGAATAGCCGCAGCGACCAATGTCATTGCGTACCCAGAACAACTAAGGATGGCTTTTCTGAAGTAGAAAAAATTTTAAAGTACATATATCTTCATTGTGTTCTGCGGAATTCTTATTGCCTGGATGCTTGACTGGGCTACATTTTTCTTACATTTTCCGTTGCCTCCTTTATTTGACAGTGGAGTTACTTGGAAGTGGCTGCTTTTGTTTTAGTGTCCTGTAATTTCAGCACTTTGGAGCATTGCTCCCACATAGAGATCATGGATAGCAGACCCTTAATGCATACATGATTTATTGACCTCATTCTCTTATCACTGTTTTTCAGATGCAACATCTTAAATGTCCTGGAAGAATAATAACTGCAAAATGAACCATGCTTTAATCCAAAAGAGTATTCATTTTTTCTATTCTTGTGGTTTTGAAACATTTAATGTACACTTATTTTAAATAGTATGAGGATTCACATACCAAAACAATAATGTAATAAGTGCAATTTGAGAGAAAAATAGCATGAAATATGAAATATATACTTCTTTCAGATATATATTGTTTCTCACATGCTTTTTTTTCTTGTGGATCTGACTGAACACAAATAAATATGCTCTCAACACCATTCCTTATATAGTATCTTACAGCTATAGTCACAATAACATATAACATGTCTCTTGAAATTTTACCCCACCTAATTGAAATTTCAGGTTTTTATTCATATCTGCATAAATACTCATCCCAAGCTTTTAGTGTTACTATTTTGCACTCTATTATAATAAATTCTACTTTTTAATAGTCTATAAATTACTTAATATATATTTAGTACATTAGTATTAGTATTAGTATTAATTAGTATTTAGTATATATACATTTCTTGTTTTATTTTCAATTAGCCATAATTTTACAAATGGTTTTGAATAATCATTTTAGTACCTCTATTAGTCTGATGTTGATAGAAAATTTGACTCAGTATAAATTTGATTACAATATTTATCTAGGGCAAAGGGTCTTTTTGGCCAGTGCTACTATTTGGTTTGTCTTATTTTTTCAGGGCTTACTTTCTTTCAGAGGGTAGAAGTATTTATATTGTTATGTTGTAGAGCTAACTGTTTTAAATTGACAAGAAAGTAGGTAACACACTGTGTGAAGTTCATATGTCCACACTACAGCCTTGACCGAGAACCTGCAGATAATGTGAATGGGTTTTAGAAAGGAATTACTAAATCACTCTCATATTTCTAAAATCGACTCCAGTTTACAGAGATATGAGAATAACAAATCTTTATTATCGAAGAGTTCTCAACTATTGTAGTGTGAATGACTGTGGACTAGTATAAATCAGTAGCAATCAAGATATTGATCATCTGTTGTGGGAAGTTTATGCACAAATAACATGGTGACCTTTTTGAATGGTGTTAATGAGTAACAAAAATGTGGCCCTACTGTGGGAGGCCCAGAGGAATAGTCCAACATAACCAGAAGCATGGAGTGTTTCTTAAACCCTGTGTCATAGAGAGGCAGGATGAGAAGTAGGAGAGATTAGACAAGCTTCTTCTCCCTGAGATGGTAAGTTCATTAACAATCCCCCAGATACAAGAGTCAGAATGTGAAACCAGTGGCCTCTTCTCTACAGGGCACAGTAATTCCCTCCTCTGTGCCTCCTCCTTTTTAGTCAGAGTTTGGTGTGTACACCATGGCTTTTAAGACCTAAATGCTGACGACTTTGCCCTTGACAAAGTGATGGGAAGTCTCAAGCGATGGCTAAGACTGTATGTCTTCACTCCTCTACTGTGTTGTTCATTAGGTTAGTCAGGGTCATTTCATGTGTTATGAGTGTAATGAAATGATGGGTACCTTCATACAATGGATTTGTTACTCTCAATTCACCAACAAAAGTTCAGTCAAACTGTAGCTCAGTGGGAAGTTAAGAAGTATGGGATGCTAAATGAAGAGATTTAGAACAAGAAGACCACCGTGAGTCTAATAACCTTTGTCTTTCCCTAATTGGCTCTTATCATTATAGAAATTATTGGGTCATGGATGGAATTTGTGGCATTGTGTTGTACATTTTTATGACATCTAGATATTTGTTATTTAAATGTACTTATGTATCTGTCATCTTCTTATTTACTTTGTATCTTCTTAAGCCATTATACATGCAGTCACAGTTTGTATTAGTAGAATCAGCTTAGATTTCTTCTCACAACTTGGTGACCTACAATAGAACTATACCAACCAGACCCACCAGAGCTCCCAGGGACAAAACCATAAACTAAAGAATACACATGGAGTGACCCATGGCTCCAGCAACATGTGTAGTAGAGGATGGCCTTGTAGGGCATCAACAGGAGGAAAGGCCCTTGGTCCTTTGAAGGCTCAATGTCCCAGTGTAGGAGAATGCCAGGGTGCGGAGGTAGGAGTAGGTGGGTGGGAGGGGGAGCATTCTCATAGAGGCAGGAGAGATGGGATGGAATTTGGGGATTTTGGAGAGGAAACTGAAAAAGGGAATAACATTTGAAATATAAATAAAGATATATAGAAAAGCAAATCACTCCATAGGAAATTTCAAGTGATAGTTTCTTGAAAATTTGAAAGGTCTCAGGAAAATTCTGGAGTTTGTGTGTGTGTATGTATGTGTGTGTGTGTGTGTGTGTGTGTGTGTGTGTGTGTGTGTGTGTGTGTGTGTATGAGTTCCTGTCCTGAATTCCTTCGGTTATAAACAACCTTGTAAAAGTGTAAGCTAAGGAAACCCTTTCCTCCCCAACATGGTTCTTCCTCATGATGGTCTGTGCAGGAATACAAACCCTGACTAAGGCAGGTATGATATAGTTTACTTAGATGATAGAGAAATGTTAGTTGGGAGCATTTGTGCTCACAGATCAGCACTAAGGAAACCAGGGATGTGAAACATTCAGTGCTGTCTCTTCAAAGGAAAACATGGATAACTTAGTTTTCTGCCCTTAAGGCTGGGAATGGATGTTGATAAACAGTCTAGTGACCTCTGCATTGTCTGCATGGCCAAGCCACACCTGCCTCCACTAGACTCATGTTTCTATCAATTATCCTCCCTAGACCTCTATCTTGAGCATAGTTTCTCAGTCAACAGAACCCATCTTTATGGGAGATGTCACCTTACAAATGGGAGCAGAGGTCATAAAGACCTTGTGACCTTTGTACTGTATGACTGAGACCATACTAGATCCTCCCCAGAAACTGAAGGTGTCAAATGCTATCCATCTATAAAACTGATCTTTATGTAATCATGTCTTATGCTTTATTGTGCACATGGAATTGGATTAATTATCACAAGGAAACCTTTTCCCAAAAGTTGTATTGTTCTTAAATATGTCTAAAATAAACTGCCCAGTAGCAGAATTTCAAAGTTTGAACTTAACACCTGCTACTGAGTCATGGTGAACTGGGCTGCTTTCTTGCCACACATGAATCAACACTTTGGCAGTCTCGATGGTCACAGAGATGAGCCACAAATGACTGAATCTAAAACAATTTTATGAGATTATTAATATGCCAGATAACCACACAAAATCCATAACAACAGAAATTCAAATCTCTGCTTAACAACATGGTTACAATAAATTGCCTTGTATATTTTATCAAAAGTTAGGATTTCAAGTTCTTGGAGGTCAAAGTTTACTCCAAAACATAAAATATTCTGTATTTATTGGAACAACTTTAGAACAGAACAATTAACTTCTACTTTTAGTATGTTAAGGGTTAATTTTTGAGGAAAAGGAGAAAGATAAAATGTCAGAAAATGAAATCTATAATGGCATAGAACTCTGTCAATCTACACACACACACACACACACACACACACACACACACACACACACACACACACACAAACATACACACATTGTTTCCATGTATATGATTGTGTACTGTGTTGTGGTTGTGTATCATGGTTCAGTAGTCATAGCATCAAAAGAAGTAGAAGTAATATAGCGATGCTAGATCTATAATAATGGAAAGACTCACTTGAAAAAGTGAATAGGATTGATCACAGGATCATCTACTGGGAAGTTGGCCATCATTCTTGTCTATTCACCTCCAGATTCACATGATGCTGAGACATAGAATTCATTAGATTATGGAAGGTTAACTGAAGGTGGAGTTCTGTGATGTAGACTTGGTGGTTACCCATGGTATGTGTGGCATTCAGAAATACAGCTATTTTTAAATCCCCAACATTTGTGTAAGTTCCTCATGCTCCTGTACACAAATCCAACAAGCTATGGGTTTACCAATTTGATTTAGATGGGATTATTTCTTTAGCTTGTTGATGTCCTATCTAAAATAAATTGTCATTTGTCCCTGTGTCCCCAGAAAAGTGGCATGACAGATTGGTATACAACTGTAGGGCAAGACAGAATTATATATGAGTTTTGGAAGAAAAACCTTGGTTCCTATTGTGGGTAATAAGACTGAGGTTGTTCCATTTGAGGGAGGAATAGTCACAGTGGCAATCCCATTTTTCTATGTGGTATAGAATGGCATGCCTTTTTGTTCTAGTGCCAACTACACTATCATTTTTGTAGATGAAAATACCAAGGCTAAGATGTCTACACATACAGAAAGTCAGTGGAGACAATGTTTGGGGAAATTTTGGATGGGCCATCTATTCTGTGGACCATGGATTGATTAATGAGGTCTGAAGCTTTAATGCCCAAGTTTAGAGGAATGCCAGGATGGGGAGGAAGGAGGGAGTGTGGGGAGAGCGCCCTAATAAAGGCAGGGGAAGTGAAAATGATATAGGGGAATTATGGAGGGGAAACCAACTGGAGAAAGGGATAAGTTTTGAAATGTAAATAAAGAAAAAATGACCAAACACATAGCAAACCCTCCAAACACTCAAGGTGCATTGCAAAGAGATAAGAAAGGGTATAAGCATCCAGTTAAAGTGGGATAGTATTGAGAGTAAAGTGCTATCTTTCAGGAATGGGCACAAATGTGATTACTTGCCTTCATGGATTAGAAGTTGCTGTGGTGACCTATAGAATGTGTGACTGCACAAATGCAACAGAGTAAAGAGAAAACAGTCATAGTCAGGTTTCTGTTGATAATGGCACACTAATGCTCCCTAGTAAAAACAGACAAGGAAGGAACACAAGATCCACACTGGAATTCCAGCTGTGACATTTTCATGCTTCCCAGATGAACAAGACCTTGGGGATTCGTAAGTACATGGGAGATATAAGCTTATCTGAAGGAGGGGTGTGCAGAGGAAATGGAGCATTTGTGAGGTTGTGACTTTCACTGATGGAGTTGTACTTCAGTTACACAAATTCCTGCAACTGTTTCTTTACTCACCATTCTGCTGCAAGACAGCCCCAAATAATCATTGGTTCACCAAGTTGGAATCAGATGGATCATTTCTTTGGTCATCGTACCTTATCTTGGGTGATCAGACATTTATTTTCATTTTCCCAAGAAAAGCAGTACAAGAACATTAACATACCACTGAAGTAAACTTATATTTAATGTATATTTATTATAGAAACAACAAATGTAAATTATTTAATGAGAATTTTTTTCTTTCTTTTCTTTCTGTTTCTTTTTAGAGACACAGACTTCTGTAGAATAGGCTGGCTTTGGGTTTGCTTGCTGTTTAGCTGAAGTTGACTGTGAACTCCTGATCCTCCTATCTTGACTACCAAAGCGCAGCTATTTCAGTACCACAACATCCACCAAAATTCTTCCATAGTTTCTTGTACTTACTTATCAAGATAGAAATAACAGTGACACAATTACAGAACAAACTAACCTTTGCAGAACAAAATCTCGAAATCTAGGGCAGGCATAGTTACTAGCTGAGTGTGGTCTTAATTCAGATTTTCCCCCTTTCAAAGATCTCCAGGAAGCAGAGGAAACAGGGAAGCAATAAAGATGTTCAGAATCTTTTCTACTTTCATCACATCATGTCACTTGCATTTTTTATTTTGGCTTTATGTAGTTGTCTTTTGTCCTCTGAAAGACTGTAATCATTCTAGTGTGGGAAATAGTAACTTTGTATCATAGGAAATCTGTTTGGTATTCAGTTGTTTCTTGGTATTCATGCTAATGTTCTCTGGCCTTTGAGCAAAATGTATCCTTAACCAAAAGCCAAGTTCACTCTAAAAATACTAGTAATAATGACCTTTTAATAGTATAGAGATAGCATGTAATAATTAGCCTGAGAGCATAAATCACCCACAATGTAGCAATCTCGGGACATTTCTGAGGCTTACTTGGACTTGCTATGATAAAAGGAAAAGAAAACAATCCCTGATAGATATTAGTCTCAAGGTAATTTAGGAATTAAGTTCTTTATTTTTCTATGCTCCCTTGGTATTGCTAAGGAGTACTATAATCTGACCATAGTGACACTTGAATATTTATTTCATTTTCTAATGGAGAAGAATGCTCTAAGAATGCAGATGTCTAAGCTGTTAATTCCATAAACTTTTTTGGTTGCCAAGGAAATAGGAAAACTTGAACATTTCTGCAAAACTAATTTGTAAGCCTGTTTGCTTCCATTTATATTGTAACTATCTCCTTTAACTATTGATTTTTGTCTTCATGGTCCTTAAGTCTCTTTGATTTTGTTTCAGTGTTTTTGTCTTTAAAGGGATTGTAATAAAATACCTATGACAGATGCTGTCTCTCTTTTAGTTAATGGTTCACTTCACAATAATGAAGCTTGGAAGAACCAGAGCAGGTTTTCTTCTCACTCTCTTTCAGGTTGATAATAAAGGTTTGCCAACCTCCCTATTCCTGTGTAGTCTAATGTTGTGTAAAACCTTTTGTGAAGTAGATGACATTTTACCTTTGTTCCCCTCCAATACTTAATTTGCTTTGAGTGTTAGAGAAAGGAAGAACTCTATGTGCTTTTCCCTTTATCTACTTGCTTTAGAAAAATTCAGCATTTCCTACTCAACAATATAAACATCAATACTTGGGGCAGTTTTGAAGTCTGCAGATTGTCTACCATAAGAAATTTTCTGGGAGCATCACACCCCTGGGGAAGGCTAAGAGGCATAGGAAAGAGGAACATGTCTTGAGTTCAAAAAGACATCTGAGAAGTATAATATTCATAAGTAGAGATGATAAAAGAGAATTTACACATTTAAAAGAAAAACAATAACCTGGATTAAATCTATATCAACCTCATGACTTTGTTATCCTAGACAAATTTTGCTGAGGTTCAGTTTCCTTATCTAAACAATAAGTTAGTATTGCTCACATATAGAACTAACACACAGAAACACACAGAAAGACAGACAGAGACAGACACTCACAAACATGAATTTCTATACAGATCTTGGAATGGAATCTTTAAAACATGTTTATATATATATATATACATATATACATACATACATACATATGATTAGGACGAAATGTGTACAAGGTCAAATGGACACTGGAAGTTTTGCCTTTGCTTTAAGATTTTTATTTTCACATGCTGTGATCTCCAGATTTATTTCCTAAGATTTCACTGCTTCCCATCTAGCTGCCATCTTGAATCTCTTAGTTGACATAAAAGCTCCATCTATCAAGAACATATAGTATAAATGAACTGATGGCCTTCCCTGCAAGCTTGTTGTCTTCCAGTAATTGCTGCTCTGATTAACTTCACTGTCCTTTTCAACATCCAAGCTGTAAATGAAGCTGCCATTCTGAGCATCTTCTTCCTTTCCTCTCTAGTAGAGCAGTCCTATCAACACTGAGAATTATGCAGAGCAAACTATCTTGAAAAAATTCCTTCCTTATCACAACAGTATCAACTAACCGAGATCCCACAGAGCTCCCAGAGACTAAGTCACCAACCAAAGAGCATACATGGGCTGACCTCTGGCACATATATAGCAGAGGACTGCTTTGTCTGGTCTCAGGGCAGAGGATGTGCCTAATCCTATAGAGACTATATACCCCAGGGAAGAGGGATGCTGGGAGCTTCACTTGGGGATGACTGGATAAATGAAGAAGTGGGTGAGTGGAGGTATGTGAGAGCATCCTCTCAGAGGCAAAGGGAGAAAGGGATGGGGTGAGGAACTCTGGGAGGAGGGACCAGGAAGGGGCCAATATTTAAAAAGTAAATAAATAAAATAATTTAGTAAAAATAATTTCTTGATTCTATTTTACCACATAGTTATTGACTCATTCCTCATTATTAATGCAAATAATTTATGTCTAAAACTTTAAATGCCATTTTTGTTTGTTTCTTTAAGTTACTTTTTTATTTTACAGTTCAGTCATTTCTCCCCCCTCAGTAACCCCTCCCACACTTACTTATCCCAGCCCTTCTCCCCCTATCTCTACGAGCATGCTCCCTCACTGCCAGGCACCTCCACTTCCTAGGGCTCCAAGTCTCTCAAGGGTTAGGCTCATCTTCTCCCACTGAGACCAGTCCAGGCCGTCCTCTGCTGTATATTTGTCAAGGGTGTCAGACCAGTACTTGTGTCTGAGTCAGTGTTTGTATTACACACACGCATGCATGCACAGACTATCGTGACCAAGGAGCAAGTTGTGGAGAAAGAAGTTTATCAGCTTACAGTTTCTCATTGCTGTCGTATTGCTGATCATCACCGAAAGAAGTCAGGACAGAAACTCACACAGGGCAGGAACTTGGAGGCAGGAGCTGATGCAGAAGCTATGGAGAGTTGTTCCCTACTGGCTTGCTTCCCCTGGCTTGCTCAGCCTCCTTTCATATTGAACCCAGGACTACAAGCCCAGGGATGGCGCCACCCAGCACCATGGGCTGGATCTTCCCCACTTGATCATTAGCTGTGAAAATGAGTTACAGCTGGATCTCATGTAGGCATTTCCTCAAGGGAGACTCATTTCTCTCTGATGACTCCGGCGTGTGTCAAGTTGACACACAAAACTAGCCAGAACAACTCATATGCCGCCTGGTTTGTGGCTCAGTGTCTGAGAGATCTCAGGGATCCAGGTTGGTTGAGACTGCTGGTCTTCCTATGGGGTCGCCCTCCTCCTCAGCTTCTTCCTCTCTTTCCCTAATTCAATGTTTTTTCCCTAATTCAATTCAATTCTCTTTTCCCTAAGTCAATGGACTCAAGACCCTGACATGAGTCCAGTGGTTGGGTGTAAGTATTTGCATCTGTCTCAGTCAGCTGCTTTTTGGGCCTCTCAGAGGACAGTCATGCTAGGCTCCTGTCTATATGCAGACCATAGAATCAGTAATAGTGTCAGGCTTTGGAGCTTCCTCTTGAGATGCATTTCAAGTTGGGACAGTCATTGGACCTTTATTCTCTCAGTCTCTTCTCCATTTTTGTTCAAGCAGTTCTTTTAGGAACAATTCTGGGTCAGGATTTTTGACTGTGGATTAGCAACACCATTCTTCCTCTTAATGCCCTGTCTTTCTACTGAAGGTGGAATCTATGAATTCCCTCCTCACACCATTGGACATTTTATCTAAGGTCCCTCCTTTTGAGTCCTGAGAATCTTTCATCTTCCCTGTCTCTGGTGCATTCTAGATGGTCCCCCCACCTACAGTCCCCTGAGGTTTCCTGTTTCTATTCTTTCTGCTGGGCCTCATGGCTTCTCACCGGTCTCCCCCTGACCACACCTAATGATGTTTTCACTTTCCCTTCCCTGTCCCTTTTCCAACCCATGTCCCTTCCCCCTCCCAAGTGGGATTAAAACATCCTCAGTTGGGCCCTTCCGCTTATTAACCTTCTTGAGTTCTGTGAATTGAATTCTAGGCATGTACTGTTTGGCTAATAGCCACTTTGTAGTGAGTACATACCATACATGTCTTTTTGGATCTGAGTTACATTACTCAGGATGATATTTTCTATTTCCACCCATTTGCCTACAAAATTAAAGAATACCCTCATTCTTTTTTATTAGATTTTTAAATTTACATTTGAAATGTTGTCCCCTTTCTCCCTTTCCCCTCCATACATTTATTCCATTTTCCCTTCACCTGCTTCTATAAGGGTGTTCACCCCCCATTCCTGACTCCCTGCCCTGACATTCCACTACACCGGGACATATAGCCTTGGTAGGAACAAGGGCTTCTCCTCCCATTGATGCCCAACAAGGCCAACCTCTGCTACATATTCAGCAGGAGCCATGGGTCCATCCATGAGTATGCTTTGGATGGTGATTTAGTCCCTGGGCACTCAGGTTAGGTGGTATTGTTGTTCTTATGGAGTGTAAACACATTCAGCTTCTTCAGTCCTTTCTCTAACTCCTTCACTGGGGACACTGTTATCATTTGAGTGGTTGGCTGGGTGCACCCAGCTCTGTTTTTGTCATGCTTCAGCAAAGCTTCTCAGGAGACAGCTCAGTCAGGCTCCTGTCAGCATGCACTTTTTGGCATTAGCAATATTGTCTAGGTTTGGTGACTGTATATGGGCTGGATCTCCAGGTGGGACAGTCACTAGATGGTCTTTTTTTTAATTCTCTGCTTCCAACTCAGTCTCTGTGTTTCCTCCTGTGAAAATTTTTGAGCCCCTTTCTAAGAAGGACTGAAGCATGTACACTGTGGTGTTTGCTCTTCCAGAGCTTCATGTGGTCTGTGAGTTATATCTTGGGTATTCCAAGCTTTTGGGCTAGTATACAGTTATCAGTGATTATATTCCATGGGTGTTTTTGTGTGATTGGGTTACTTCACCCAGGATGATATTTTCTAGTTTTATACATTTGCGTAAAAATTTCATGAAGTCATTGTTTTTAATAGCTGAGTAGTATTCCATTGTATAAATGTTCCATATTTTCTGTATCCATTCCTCTCTTGATGGACATCTGGGATCTTTCTAGCTTCTGGCTATTATAAATAAGGCTTTTATGAACATAGTGGAGCATGTGTCCTTGTTATATGCTGGAACATCTCTGTATGACTCTGGCAGAGCCCCTGAGGAGGCATCCATATCTGGTTCCTGCCAGTAAGTACTTCTTAGCACCAGCAATAGTGCTTGGGTTTGGTGGCAGAATATGAGGTGGATCCCAAGGTAAGGCAGTCTCTGAATGATCTTTTCTTCAATCCCTGCTCCTCTCTTTGACCTTGTATTTTCTCCAGTGAGTGCTTTGTTCTCCCTTCTGAGAAGAAGAACTGAGGCATCCACATTTTGGTCTTTTTTTTTTTTTTTTTAGCTTCATAATTTCTGTGAATTGTTTTTTGGTTATTATGAGTTTTTGGGCTAGTATCTGCTTATCAGTGAATATATACCATAAGTATTCTTTTGTGACTGAGTTACCTCAATCAGGATGGTAGTTTCTAGTTTCATCCATTTGGCTAGGAATTTGAAAAAGTCATTGTTTTTAATAGCCGAGTTAGTACTTTATTGTTTAAATGTAACATAATTGCTGTATCTATTCCTCTGTTGAAGGACATCTGGGTACTTTTCAGCTTCTTGCTATTATAAATAAGTCTGCTATGATGGAGTATATGTCCTTGTTATATGTTGGAGCATCTTTTGGATATATGCCTAGGAGTAGAATAGCTGGGTCTTCAGGTAGTACTATGTCCAATTTTCTGAGGAGCTGCCAGACTGATTTTCAGACTGGTTGTAGCAGTTTACAACCCCACCAACAGTAGAGCAATGTTTCTCTTTCTCCACGTACTTCTCAGCATATGCTGTCATCTGAGTTTTTGATCTTAGCCCTTCTGACTGGTATGAGGTGGAATCTCAGGGTTCTATTGATTTGCATTTCCCTGATGACTAGGGATTTTGAGCATTTCTTTAGGTGCTTCTAAGCAATTTGGTATTCCTCAGTTGCAAATTCTTTGTGTCGCTTTGTACCCCATTTTTAGTAGGATTGTTTGATTCTCTAGAGTCTAATTTCTTGATTTCTTTTTTTCTTATAATTTTAGTTGCCTCTCCTGTTAAAGCAGTTGCAACAAGAAAGCCTAAAAAGGTGTCAATAGTCACATGTACATATCTCAATTTGCCAAAATCAGAAATATGAGTAACATCTATTTGCCATAATTGAGCAGGTGCAAGTTCTCAAGGATCAACATCATTATGTAGTACAGGACATTTAAGGATATCTTTACAATTCAATGTACACATTCTCTAGAAATACTAAATTGCTGTCTCAAGCCGTTACCGTTTTGGTGACACAAAGAATGAGATCCTATGGCTAATTGCTCCTGAGTAAGGCCTATATTCAGCCTACTGTGCAAATCTGCTGTGGCATTGCCCTCACTAAGGGGTTTGGGCAATCCGGTATGAGCTTTTAAATGTCCTATACAGTATGGAACAGTACATTCTTTTAAATTGAGTTGTATTTACATTAATAATTGCAAGACGTGAGAATTAGCAGGATCTAAAAAAGGAACAATTTCAAGCAAATTACAAGCCACAAGTTATATATTGCTATCAGTATCCAAATTAAAAGCTTGATTTTTCAACAATTCAAAAACAATAGCTACAGCACTCAATTCAATTATCTGTGCTGAAGCAGGGGAGAACTCAAGAGAATGAACATGTGATCAAATTACATATATTCCATTTCCGTTAGAAGGGTCATCTGGAAATACAGTAAGCACATTCTCTACTAGATATATATGCAATTTACAAGAAATACAAAAGCATGCATAGAGGCAAATTGTAACAAATTATCTTTTGGATAATGATTATCAATTTTGCCTGAAAAGTTTCCACATGCAACAGGCCAAATATCAGTTTCCTGCAATGACCAACTTTTTTTTTTTTTAACATATGACCAAAATTATTATAGGTTTACTAATTCAACTCTTTTTTTTGTTTTGTTTTGTTTTCTTTTTTTCTTGGACTTCACACAGTCTGTGAGTTGTTTCAGGGGCAGTGCGAGCTTCTGGGGTTAGCATCCCACTATCAGTGACTGCATATTATGTCTGTTCTTTTGTGACTAGGTTATCTCACTCAGGAGCTTGATTTCTTTATATATACTGGATATTAACCCTCTATCAGATGTAGGATTGGTAAAGATCATTTTCTAGTCTGTTTGCTGCCATTTGGTCTTCTTGAGAGTATCCTTAGCTTTATAGAATCTTTGCAATTTCATGAAGTCCCATTTGCCTATTCTTGATCTTAGAGCATAAGCCATTGCTGTTCTATTCAGGAAAATTTTCTCTGTGCCTGTGTGTTCAAAGCTCTTCTCCACTTTCTCTTTCAATAGTTTCAGTGTACATGGTTTTATGCGGTGACCTTTGATCCACTTGCACTTGAAATTTGTACAGGGTGGTAAAAATGGATCAGTTTTTATTATTCATGCTGAATTCCAGTTGAACCTACATCATTTGTTAGAGAGGCTGTTCTTTTTCCATTGAATGTTTACAGCTCCTTTGTCAGAGATCAAGTGACCATAGGTGTGTTGGTTCATTTCTGGGTCTTCAATTATATTCCATTGATCTACCTGCCTATCTCTGTATCAATACCATGGAGTATTTTTTTTTTTTTTACCACAATTGATCTGTAATATAGCTTGAAGTCAGGGATGTCACCTGAGATTTTTTTTAAGTTATACAACCTTATTTTTTAAAAAAGAGATAAATGTAAAATTTTTAAAAACTTAAAAGCATTTTTTTCATAAAACTATACAAATATATTTTTGTCAGTACTTGATTTTTTATAGGTTTGAGAGTGTGCATTGAAAACTTACTAGTTACAAAGAGCATAAAGTACATATAAAACAAAATGTTTCATGGAAATAGTCAAAGTTTTCTTGGTGTGTAAAGACTAAACATAATGATTTTTAAATACCAAGGATTGCCTCAAGGCTGCATTCTTAGCTCTTGAATTTTAATCTTAGCCATTCTGACTGGTGCGAGGTAGAATCGAAGTTATTTTGATTTCCATTTTCCTGATGACTGAGTATATCGAACATTTCTTTGGTGCTTTTCAGCCATTTGAAAATTCTTTGTTTAGCTCTGTCTTCTATTTTTTAATAGGGTTATTTGATTTTCTGCAGTCCAACTTCTTGAGTTCTTTGTATATATTGGATAGCCCTCTACTGGATATAGGATTGGTAAAGATTTTTCCAAATCTGTTGGTTGCCATTTTTCCTAATGACAGTGTCCTTTGCTTTACAGAAGCTTTGCAATTTTATGAGGTCCCATTTGTTGAGTCTTGATCTTAGAGCATAAGCCATTGGTGTTCTGTGCAGGAAATTTTCCCCAGTGCCTATGTGTTCAAGCCTATTCCCCACTTTTTTGTCTATTAGTTTGAGTGTATTTGGAGGTCCTTGATCCACTTGCATTTGAGCTTTATACAGAGTGATAATCATGGATCCATTTACATTCTATTACCTGCTGAACCGCAGTTGGACCAGCACCATTTGTTAAAATTCTCTTTATCCACTAGATGGTATTAGCTTCTTTGTCAAAGATCAAGTGACCATAGGTGTGTTGGTTCATTTCTGGATCTTCAGTTCTATTCCATTGATCTACCTTCCTGTCTCTGTACCAGTACAATGCACTTTTTTTTATCACTATTGCTCTATAGTAAAGCTTGAGGTCAAGGATAGTGATTCCTCCAGAAGTTTCTTTATTGTTGAGAATAGTTTTCAATATTGTGGGTTTTTTATTATTCCAAATGAATTTTCAAATTGCTCTTTCTATCTCTATGAAGAATTGAATTGGGATTTTGATGGGAATTGCATTAAATCTATAGACTACTTTTGTCAAGATGGCCATTTTTTACTACATTAATCCTGCCAATCCATGAGCATGGGAGATATTTCATCTTCTGAGATCTTCTTCAATTTCCTTCTTCAGGACTTGAAGTTTTTGTCATACTGATCTTTCACTTGCTTGGTTAGGGTCACACTATGGTATTTTATAATATTTGTGACTATTGTGAAGGGTGTTGCTTCTCTAATTTCTTTCCCAGCCTGTTTATTCTTTCAGTTAATGAAGGCTACTAATTTTATTTTGAGTTTATTTTATATCCAGCCACTTTGCTGAAGTTGTTTATCAGCTTTAGCAGTTCTCTGGTGGAGTTTTTGGAATCTTAAGATCATCTGAAAATAGTTATATTTTTGGTCTCTCTATTCTTTTCTAATTCATGTCCCTTTGACCTCATTTTGTTGTCTAATTACTCCAGCTAGTACTTCCTGTACTGTATTGAATAGGTAAGGAGAGTGTGGGCAGCTTTGTCTACTCCCCAATTTTAAAGGAATTGCTTCAAATTTCTCTTCATTTATTTTCATGTTGGCTACTGGTTCGCTATATATTGCTTTTACTATGTATAGGTATGGGCCTTGAATTCCTGATCTTTCCAAGACTTTTAACATGAAGAGGTGTTGAATTTTGTCAAATGCTTTCTCAGCATCTAATGAGATGATCATGTGGTTTTTGGCTTTTGAGTTTGTTTATATAGTGGATTATGTTGATGGATTTCTGTATATTGAACCATCTGCATCCCTGGTATGAAGCCTACTTGATCATGATAAATGATATTTTTAATGAATTATTGGATTCAGTTTGTGAGAATTTTATTATTTTTGCGATATTCATGAGGAAGTTTGGTCTGACCTTTTTTTTTTTCTCTTTGTTGGGTCTTTGTGTGCTTTAGGTATAAGCATAATTGTGCCTTCATAGAAGGAATTATGTAGTTTTCCTTTTGTTTCTATTTTGTCAAAGAGTTCGGAGATTATTGGTAATAGGTCTTATATGAATATCTGATAGAATTCCATCTGATTTTTGGTTTTTTTTGGTTGGGAGACTTTTGATGACTGCTTCTCTCTTTTTAGGGATATGGGACTGTTTAGATGGTTTATCTGATTCTGATTTTTACTTTAGTACATGGTATCTGTCCAGAAAATTTTTCATTTTCTCCAGATTTTCCAGTTTTGTTAAGTATAGCCTTTTGTAGTAGGATCTGATGATTTTTAAATGACCTACTTCTGTTTTTATGTTTCCATTTTTAATTTCTGATTCTTTTAAGTTGAATATTCTCTCTGTGTGTCCTCTGGTTAGCCTGGCTAAGAGTTTATCTATTTTATTGATTTTCTCATACAACAAGTTCCTGGTTTTGTTGAATCTTTGTATAGTTGTTTTTGGTTTTGCTTGGTTGATTTCAGGCCTGGGTTTGATTATTTCCTGCCATCTACTCCTCTTGAGTATACTTGCTTTTTTATTGTTGTTTGAGAGCCTTTAGGTGTCCTGTCAAGCTGCTAGTGTATGCTGCATATGTACCTGTGTGTGTTTTCCTGTCATTTTCTAAGGGATTTTTATGTTTTTGTGTTTCCTCTTTATGGGTCTCTACTTGTTAATCTTTGTTGTTCTGTATTTCTTTAAGGGATCTATTTATGTTATTTTATTTTTCAATATCTAAATATTTTATTGTTCCCAAATTATACTTGTGATCAGGTTCTTGGTTCTGGAGCTAGAAAACTGGGATCTCATTCATCAGCCTGCTGCATGCTTCCCTTCTCAGACACATAGATGCCATTCAAAGATTTTCTGCTATCCTTGTGTTTAACTGTTGTGGTTTGCTGAGTCAGAATGCTGAATTTGAAACAAGTTCAGTACCATTTCCTTCAAGGATTAATTCATTATTCTGGGCTTGAGAGACAGAACAAGCAGCACCAATCCTCACCAGAATCCTGTGGATGTATTTTTCAACCAAGAAACTTCAGATTTTAATCAAACACCCATGCTCCTGAATAATGACGTTGATAGGGAAGTGAGCATACACAGACCTCATCTTGTAATGGAAGCCCAGTGTAACACCCTTGACCATGTTATAAACATGACTGCAGATGCTTCTGACAGTGGCCAGTTCCTTTCTGTTACCTTACCATTTGTCAATATGAAGTCTTTTCTTTTTCTTCCCAAGAAGACTCAGGTCTACATTGATGTGATTGAAGTCCCTCTGAAGAGTTCCCCTGGGGTCCTTCACAATGACTGTGTGCCCCTTCAGAGTGATGTGGACATTTTCTGGAATGTCAATAGTCTGATTGCTGAGAATGGTCTTTATTCTCTCAGTAGCTGGGGCAAAGAGAGCGCTAGTTACATTCATAAAGTCTGGTAACATCATCATGAGTTGTGATTTTAAAGCAGAATCTTGCTTTTTTGGTGTGTTGGTGTATCTAGGGCTTCCTGTGGTGAGGGGACTAGGCTCTGATGATGCCAACTGGCCTGTTTTCTGTTGCTTAGGTTCTTGCCTCTAGCCATCTGCTTATTTTGATGTTAGCAGGTCTTGCTGTCTCTGATGGTGGCTTGACCCTCCTGTAAACCTGTTTGTCAGTGCTACTGGGCGACCAGCTCTCTCCCAGTAGGATCTTGGTATAGAGAGCTATGGCACGGGACCAGTTCAGGGCACAGGCAGAAACTAAATGGATTCTATCCTAGACTGATCCTCAGTTCCTGTGTCCTGAGGGCTCCAGACAGGTTTCTCTTGTGCCAGGATTGTAAGCAGAAATGGTAACCTCACCTGTGCTCTCAGATGTGTCAACACTTATGGAAAACCAACTCTCTGCCAAAGGGATCTGGGTGCACAGAGCTGTACTCTCAGGTGTTGATGTCCTCATTCTCAATAGCTGAATAGTATTCCACTGTGTAAATGAATCACATCTTCTGTATCCATTTTTCCTTTGTGGGACATCTGGGTTGGTTCCATCTTCTGCATATCACAGATAAGGCTGCTATGAACATAGTGGAACACACACCCCATGGTATTATGTGGGTATATGCCCAAGAGTGGTATAGCTGTGTCTTCAGGTTGATATATTTTCATTTTTCTGAGGAACCCCCAGATTGATTTCAAGAGTGGTTGTACCAGTTTCTTTGCATTCTTTTTTGATATTATAATATACCAATATAAATTCCACTTTCCTTTTCTTCCATTGAAAGAGTCTCAAATGCACTTATTACTCTTTCATTTTTAATGGCTGCTACATGGTCTCTATCTTTTCTTGGGAATTTACTTCAGTTGAGGTTTCTTCACTGTGCCTTATGCCCAGTTGCTCTGCAAAACCTTCGTGTTTTCCAACTCATAAGTCAGTCTTCCATCTGCATCTTACAGTGTGGGTGTCACTTGCTCTCCTCCTCATTTATACTTGTCTATATTTCTCTATGCAATTTTCCAATTTCTCTCTTGTAACTCCCAACTGCCATTCAACTGCACGAACTCTTTAATTGTTATTGTACATATGTGTGTATAAATATATAAGTACCACCTGATGATTTTGTTTAGTGTCACTTGTATGTGGATAATTTCAGAGGTGACCAGTTGTATTGGATAATCAATAAGGAGGTTAACCCTAGGGAAAACTACTTCACCCTCTCTCAATAGTCCTTTGTTGCCTGTAGACCTTCATTTAGGTATGGGCCACCAAGAGATTCCCCTTTAACAAGTTAGAATGTTTAGTTATGCTATTCTTGTCTGGGTCTTGTTTAGTTAGATATATTGCTAGCTCCGAATATCAAGATATAAATATATAACCTGTAGTAACTCCAGAAACCAAAAGAATAAAAGCAGATAAAAAGCTGGGAGGCCCTAGAGTGAGGAGTAAAATGTTAGACTGCCCCTAAATCAGCCTCCAGCCTCTGTCCTTCCATTGTACTGAGATAGCACTAGTAACTCTTTCAGATTAATTTGTGAAGCCTTGTTTATTACTGATTACTCAATATTGGTTTGTATCAAGTGAGTTTTTGCTTCCTGAAAACCAAATAAAATTATATGTGTTGCTTTCAAATAAGTCCTGCCTAAGTGATATCAACATTTTATTTTATTATTATTAAGTTTCTCTTGTGCTGTGGGTTTGTAAACCTGTGACAATGTTCTGGAATGATATAAGTTCTCAGATAATGTAACAATATTTTATATGTATTTTGGGCAATATTGTAATTTCCCTCTGTTCATTTTTAACACAACACTCTATTATATGGATATGAATGTACAACTGACAATATACATTTTATGGTAGAAATAAAGTCTAAATAGTGTGTTAATTAGAACAGGATTGTGTTTATCTGTTTTCTAGAATTCTAACAACTCATTTAAAAAATTACCACAATATTATCACATTTCCCTGCCTGTTATTAAGTTATAATGGTGCACCAAGAATAATATGCGATAACAAATACTTGCATTTGCCTGTCTATTATTAAGTGACCAATGTTGTGCCAAGAATAATGGGATGGATAAAGAAAACAAGAGTGTTAATGTGAGAAACTGTATACACCAGTTTGTCTCAGCATGACAAGATGTAAATAGTAAGTGTACTAAATGTTCTTAAATTTTCACATTTCTTCTTTAAATATTGCCAAATAAGGCTAGAGAGATGACTGTAGTTAAAGTCACTCACTGCTCTTCTAAAGAATCCAAGTTTGTTATTCAGCACACACATTGAGAAGTTTTCAACTGCCATAACACCAGCTTCAGAAATTCTGACATGTCTTTTGATTTCCATGTGCATCTGAATTCATGTGAATATGCATACCCACAATCACACACACACACACACACACACACACACAAGGACTCATACATGCACACATACACTCATATGTCTGTACACATAAATACAAAGATTTCTGTATAGATAAAAGTAAATTCAACCTTCTAATTGGTATAATTATTAATGACAGGGTTACTTATTCATTATTCATCTAACTATCACCTAATCTATCTATCTATCTATCTATCTATCTATCTATCTATCTATCTATCATCTACCTATCTATCTATCTATCTATCTATCTGGATAGTAGATTTAGGTATCTAAAATGGCCAAAAATAAATGAAACACTGAAACCAAATTCAAGATTATTTAGTGTAAAGCCCCCTATCTTTAATAACTGTAAAATCTATTGTTTCTTGTGAGCTTGTAAGTCAGGCCCACATAGTAATCTACTGAGGTCTTATGATAAATTTGTGAGATTGCTCTCATGACTTTTTTTTAATAAGAGGAAAAAGAACTGTCATAATGTATCTAGTAGAGGAAGTAAGGTTCCAGGTCAAGTCTGTCCTCTCTATCAAACCCAGTCTCTGCTTTTATGACTGCTAGTAGAATTTAAAATCTTAGAAGAAACACTCTCTTCATATTATCAGCTTTGTAAATATATAATTCTATAGTCTGTCAAAACAGACAAATCATATGAGCACTCACATAGTCTGACAAGATTACAGTATTGCTAGAACATGATAATTATTTAAAATCAACAGTGTAAATACTAAGAGAACATAAGTATATGAAGGTAATTTGTGTAAGCCTGGAAATGAAGCATTTAATAACCATATGTTGAGTACTGACTTAATTATTATCATGACATAGCCTTTCATAACATTTATTAATGGTGTTTTTGTAGGAGAGCAATATAGTTATCTTTGTTCAATTAAATGATCATATTTATGTATATTGGCGTTGCTACCTAGAACTTACAAGCTGAGTAGGAAACACATCTGACCTGATTAATTTACCTCAAATAGAACATGTAGATGAGTGGCAGAATTTTCATCCTCAGATGGTTGTACTATCATTATGTAGAATCAGTTTAGTAACGTATGAAAACTTTGTGGATGTGTTCACAGATGTGCATGTGTGCATGCACATTACAACACACAAATGCATGGACAAATCACTAAGAAAATAACATGTACTCACTTATTTTATAAAGATTGTGATTACATATGGTAGATTTGGCTATATCAAAGAGATGGAAGAATTATACAGACCCTTGCATAGCATATTGAGCTTAGTTTCAACGTCTAAATATTCATCTTAAGACTTTTCTATCATTATTTTTCTGGGACTTGAACAATTCATTTGTTCCCACGTAGCTTCCTTTCAGTTCTCACAAAAAAGTTTAATTATATTCACTATCCTCTAAACACAGCATCTAGAAGCTCCTAGAAGAGTAAAATGGTATTTAATTCATCTTGGCACCTGAAAAAAATGTTCCTTGGCTGGCAAAGAGCAATGCTCTAGGAATGGAAAAGCAAGGCATAACCAGTCAAGATTTAACATCCCCCCACCCAATTATTCAAACATGCTTTTCAGGTATGTACAATGCTTTCTGTTTTTACATGACTTGGAAAAAATAATATGGAAATGTTTCAGTGTTTGAATGCAAATTAGTAACCATCCTGATGAAGTGAATTTACATCACACATGCATCACTTGCTGCTTCTTTCAGGCTGTCTAAAATGTCAGCACCATCAATAAATGGGTGATATTAAATTAGAACAATGCAAATAGTGTAGCAGGAATACACATGGTTTTCAATAAGCCATTACTCTTTTTAAATGAGGCCTATCATGATGTCATCTGTGGTCCTAAAATGGCTGTTAATATGTCAATAGAGGGCTTGTGTGGATCATGGTTATGTCTGTTTTCTAGTGATTATATAACTGCTCTAGCCAAATTTAATATTTTAAGATTTATCTTAGAGTTAATTGCTCAAATGATCATCAAATTGTATTTTCTGTAAAAGAAAATTTTTTCTAAAACCAGATTGTGATTATTAAATAACCCTGGCTTAATCATGTTACATTTGCAAATGGGTTCTTTGCTTTTTTTTTTTTTTTTTTAGGTTCTAAAGCATTTGCTTGAGAAAAGACTTCTTCAGATCACCCCATCTTATAGGAGCAAACTGAAAAATGACCAGAAAGGCAAAAAGAACATGCCCTAATATAGTTTATCTTGTGTTCTGAATGGCTGCCAATTATCCTTACTTAGAACTCCTTAGAACACAAACTGTTCTGTTGAGTTCATGCAGAGGCTGTACAAAAGAAAATGAAGCCACAGGATGTTCATATTTCATGCCTAAGATCCAGGAAAGGCATGGGCCTTTATTCAGTCACACAGGTCAAGAATTTGTTACACAATTGTGTATTGGTTTGGATGCAAAATGATAAACTAGGGAGCAAGAAGATGGATTTTTAACACAAGAAGCCCAGGGATAATATTTAGTAGGGATTCTGGCATTTTTTTTCTATTTGATTCCAGACATTTTAAAATGACACCTTATATTTATAAATTGCAAATCAATCTTACATGTTATTTTTATGTTCTAGAAGGAAATGACTGGCCATGATTTAAGAGATGTTGGGAAACAAAAGATTCTTCAATAGAATATGAATTTATTTGACAAGAACTTGTTGCTATACTTTAAACTGATACAAGTTTCTTAGTTAGATTTCTGAACATTTATTGATTAATGATAACCATGGCAATAAAAACAGATAAAAATGTGGTCTGAGGAATCTTATCCAGTGTATTTAAAAGGACCATGGTTTATTCAAATCAGCTTTACCAATCAAATGTTTGAGTTTGGGAAAGTGTTGAAGATTTAAATATAGATGATAGTTCAAATAAAAGAAATGAGTAGTTTAGGATCATTAAATATTATTTCACTGGAAATAATATTAATGTTGGTCTTAGTTAAGGGTAGCAGGTTCCTGCTCTTTTAGGCAGTACTGGATGATTGGGTAGTGACTTTGCTCCTCTTATGTGCTCTGTGGGAACATGAATTTCTTGTTTTGTTGCAAGAATATTTGTCTATATTTATAATCATATCTTGGAAGATAACTTTGGACTGGGTAGATATAAAAAAAAAACCCTCATCCAAAGGAACAAATGAAGTTGCCTTTTTTTGCTCTCTATTGTTGTAGTAAACATCACAACCAAAAACTATTTAATGAGGAAGAGGTTTAGTATAGCTCACAGGTTAGAGTCCACCATGGAAGGAGGTCTAGTGTAGGAACTTAAGGGTAGAAGCATAGAGGCAAGAACAGAAATAGAAGTTACGTAGGGATGTTGCCTAATGGCTTGCTTCCTATGGTTTATTTACCTTTCTTTTTTTATAACATCCATGACTAACTACCAGGTGCAGCACCACCAATAGTCTAGGCCTTCCTACATCAATGATTAATCAAGAAAATGCCCTACCCCAACTTCTCTATCAGACAATATGATTTATTCAAATCCTTAAATGACATGTATCTTTCTAGGAGATTCTAATTTCTTTCTAGTTGACAAAAAAAACAGCCAACAGAAACATGTATTAAAATTAAAATATATGTATATAATTTTTGTGTTTATGTGTCTGTGTTATGTCAGGGTATTGTGATGTCTTATCTCTTCTTTATATACTTCAGTGGTTTCAACTTATTCTATAGTTTGTAATTCTTTCCAAATTAATTACCACTTCTGATTCTCTTCCATTTTCAAACTCTATTTATATAACAAAAATAATGTATTTTTTCTACTGTATATTTTGTCCTCCCTACCTCTCCTCTCTTTCTGTTTTCTCTTTATGAATTGACATCTATTCTCTCTCTCTCTCTCTCTCTCTCTCTCTCTCTCTCTCTCTCTCTCTCTCTCTCTCTCTCTCTCTCACACACACACACACACACACACACTCACTCACTCTCTGCCTTTCTCTTTCATCTTTCAGTATAGAAGCCTATAAGAATATTCCCAGCTACTAACAGATATTTGAAATTGTTAGTTTAAACAAATTTGTGTTTTACTTAACATTGTCTTTTTCCTGTTACAGGCACTTCTATTCTCTTTTCAAACCAAAGATTCAGTTTGGATTTCTATCCTATTTTTTATTTTATTGTGGAAAAACTAACACTTCATTAAATAAACTAGAAATATTAGTCATTTTACATCTCTTTACTCCAACCTAATTTTTCCTACTTGTTTTTAGCAGTTTTTAGGGAGTAGCACAATTTACAATGACTATATCTATTGAATTCTAAGAACCAGGGTACATAGGGTTGAACTTGGAAGCTTTTTGTGCCCATTTTCTTTTAATGAGGCTTTAAAACTTTGTAACTTCAAGTCTTTACTTCCTTAGGCTAATAATTACCCAATAAGCTTTGGAGGTGTCCATGTAGTAAGTTATCCTTTTCTTTTAAAAAAAATTCGGATAAATGTTATTTCTACCCTTTCCTACTTTTGTATGTAAAATGCAGATTACCACGTGCCAATATAAACACCCTTCATCTTTGCAGTTTAGGCTGAGGACTGGTTTATAGGAAATGTTGTATCCACACCCAAACTAACTGATAACCAATGTGACAAATCTTGTTTGAGGGCAAACAGTTTTTACACACTGAAAAATCACATACATTAAATTTTTAATTGAAACAAAGATGGCTATGCTTTGTAACATAGTACAAACCCTATCTGTACAAATGTTTGTTTTCCTATATCATGTTTATTATACTTTTATGTTTTGAAGTTTTCATGCATGTACACAGAATATCTTGATCATCTCCCCCTCTCTTCAAGTGTTCCCAGGATTTCCCATCATATTTTCCCCAACAACTTCATGTCTTTCTTTTAAAATTTGTTTTTAACTTATCCCTTCTAGTCCAACAGCATTAACCATATGCTTATAATTGGGGTCAACTACTGGGCATTCTGAACTACAGTGGCTATATTCATGAACATAAATATTTGCATGTGTTAATATGTATTCTCCGTAGTTAGTAAGTATCAAATGCTAATAAAGGGGACAGCAGAAACCCTTTTTTCCTTCATGTGAAAAATTTATGGCTTAATCTCATGCTCGTTTATTTTGGTAATCACAGCTGCTATGAGTTCATGTATGTAGCAGCTATGCTATTTCAAGGGCAGCACAAGGGTAACCACACCCTAGAAAAAGCAAGTAGGTAAGTCACAGACTGTGTGAAGTTCAAGAAAAAAAAAAAAAAACATTATACTCAATCCTTACACACCAAGAAAACTTTGACTAATTCTGGGTTACATCCTATTTTACATGTACTTTTTGCTCATTGTAACTACTAAGACCTTAATGCAGAATATAAAACCTTAAAAAAAAAAGTCAAGCACTGACAAAAATGTATTCGTATATATTTATGCAAAAATGCTTAAAATTTGTTCTTTTATCTTTGTTTTTTAAAAAATAAAGTTAAAAAATGAAGTAATCCAAAAGAAGACAACCACACAACATAGTCCCTCCTCTAACAACAAAAAGTAACAGGAAACAACAATCATTGGGCCTAATATCTTTCAACATCAATGGACTTAATTCTGTAATAAAAAGGCATAGGTATCAGACTGGATACATAAACAGGACCCAGCATTATGCTGCATACAGAAAACTCACTCAGTGACAAAGGCAGACACTACTTCTGAGTAAAAGGCTAAAAAAGAATTTTCCAAGCAATTGGTCCCAAGAAACAAGCTGGAGTAGCCATTCTAATGTTGAATAAAATTGACTCTCAATCAAAATTATCAAAAAAGATGAGAAAGGAATTTTTAATACTTATCAAAAGAAAAATCCACCAAGATGAAATCTCAATTCTGCATATCTATGCTCCAAATGGAGGGAACCAACATTCACGAATAAAACCTTACTAAAGCTCAAAGCACACATTACAACTCACACAAGGAGACTTCAATACCCCACTCTCATTAATGTACAGATCATTGAAACAGCAACTAAACAGAGACAGAGTGAAACTAACAGAAGTTATGAACCAAGTGGATTTAACAGATATCTATTTCATCATAAAATAAAAGAATATATCTTCTCCTCTACACCTCATGGTGCCTTCTCCAACATTGACCATATCATCAATCACAAAACAGGCCTCAACAGATACAAGAAGATTGATAAAATTCCATGCATCCCATCAGATCACCATGGACTAGGGCTGGTCTTAAGTAACAACAAAAACAACAAAAGCCCACATACATGTGGAAGCTGAACAATGCTCTATTCAGTGATAACTTGGTCAAGGAAGAAAGACAGAAATTAAATCTTTTTAGAATTTATTGACAATGAAGGTATAACATACTCAAACTTATAGGACACAATGAAAGCAGTTCTAATAGGAAAACTAAAAGTTCTGAGTGCCTCCAAAAAGAAACTGGAGAGAGCATACAGTAGCAGCTTGACAGCAAACCTAAAATCTCTAAAACAAAAAGAAGCAAATATACTTAAGAGGAGTAGATGGCAGGAAATAATCAAACCCAAAGCTGAAATGAACCAAGTAGAAACAAAAAGAACTATACAAAGAATCAACAAAAGCAGGAGTTGGTACTTCCAGAAAATCAACAGATAGATTAAACCCTTAGCCAGATAAATCAGAGGGCACAGATACAGTATTCAAATTAAAAATCCCAGAAATGTAAAGGTAGACATAACAACAGAAACAGGTAATAAAAAAATCATCAGATTTAACTCCGAAAGCTTATACTTCAGAACATTGAAAATATGAATGAAATAGAAAAATTTCTAGACAGATACCAGGATTCAAAGTTAAATCAGGATCAGGTAAAATGTATAAACAGTCCTATAATCCCTAAAGAAACAGTCAGCAAAATTTTCCAACCCCCCCCCCAAAATAAATAAATAAAAACAAAAAACAAAAAACCCAGGATCAAATAGGTTTAGTGCAGAATTCTATTAGATATTCATAGAAAACCTAATACCAATACTCTTCAAACTATTCCACAAAATATAAACAGAAGAAACATTATCAATTTGTTCTATGAAGTCACAATTACTTTTATACCTAAACCACACAAAGGCTCAACAAAGAAAGAAAACTTTAGACCAATTTCCCTTATAAATATCAATGCAAAAAAAAAAAAAAAAAAACTCAATAAAATTCTCACAAACCAAATCCACAAATACATCATGTGTCATCCATTGTGATCTAGCAGAATTCATTGCAGGAATGCAGGGATGGTTCAATATGCAGAAATCCATCAATGTAATCCATCATATAAACAAACTCAAAGACAAAACCGCAAGATAATCTCACCAGATGCTGAGAAAGCATTTGATAAAATTCAAGACCCCTTTAAGATAAAAGTCTTGGAAAGATCATGAATTCCAGGACCATACCTAAACATAGTGAATATACAGTAAACGAGTAGCCAACATAAAAATAAATTGAAAGAAACTTGAAGCAAACCTACTAAAATCAGGCACTAGAAAAGGATGCTCACTTTCTCCTTACTTATTCAATATACTATTGAAATCCTAGCCAGAGAAATTAGACAAAAAAAGGAGGTCAAAGGGACACAAATTAGAAAGGAAGAAGTAAAAATATCACTATTTGCCGATGACATAATTGTCTACTTAAGTGACTCCCAAAATTCCACAAGAAAACAGCTTTTAAACAACTTCAGCAAAGTGACTGGATAGAAAATTAACTCAAAAAAAAAAAAAAAAAAAAAAAAAATCAGTAGCCTCTCACTACTCAAAGGATAAACAGGCTAATAAAGAAATTAGGGAATCAACACTCTTCATATTAGTCACAAATAATATAAAATGCCTTGGGATGACTCTAACCACTCAAGTGAAAAATATGTATGAAAAGAACTTTAAGTCCCAAAGGAAAAAACTTGAGGAAGATCTCACATGGAAAGATCTCCCATGATCATGGATTGGCAGGATTAATATAGCAAAAATGGCCATCTTGCCAAAAGCAATCTACAGATTCAATGCAATCTCCATCTAATTTCTAACTCAGTTTTTCATAGAATTAGAAAAAGCAATTTGCAAATTAATTTGGAATAACAAAAAACAAAATCAAAAACAAAAACAAAAAAAAAACAGGATAAGAAATACTATTTTTAACATTAAAAAAAAAAAAAAAAACTTCTGGAGTAATCACCATCCCTGACCTCAAGCTGTATTACAGAGAAATAGTCATAAAAACTTTATGGTATTCATACAGAGACAGGAAGGTGGATCAATGGAATAGAATTGAAGATGACACACCTATGGTCACTTGATCTTTGACAGAAGAGCTAAAACCATCCACTGGGGAAAAAGATAACATTTTTTAACAAGTGGTGCTAGTCCAACTAGGGTCAGCATGTAGAAGAATGTAAATTGATCCATGCTTATCACCCTTTACAAAGCTCAAGTCCAAGTGGATCAGGGACCTCCACATAAAACCAGATACACTCAAACTAATAGAAGTGAAAATGGGGAACAGGCTTGAACACAAGAGTTTCTTGAAAAGAACACCAGTGGCTTATGCTCTAAGATAAAAAAAATCTACAAATGGGATCTCATAAAATTGCAAAGCTTCTGCAAGGCAAAGGACACTGTCATTAGGACAAAACAACAACCCACAGATTATAAAAGATCTTTGCCAATCCTACATTCAATAGAGGGCCAATAATCCTATTAAAAATGGGGGACAGAACTAAACACGGAATTGTCAACAAAGCTATATTGAATAGCTGAGAAGTACGTAAAGAAATGTTCAACATCCTTAGTCATTAGGAAAACACAAATCAAAATAATCCTGATATTTTACTCCACACCAGAATGGCTAAGATCAAAAACTCAGTTACAACAGATGCTATGAGGATGTGGAGAACGAGAAACACTCCACCATTGCTGGAAGGATTGCAAGCTGGTGCAACCACTCTGGACATCTGTTTGGCAGTTCCTCTGAAATTTGGACATAGTACTAACTGAGGATACTCCTGGGCCTATACCCAAAAGATGGTGTAACATACAACAAGGATACATGCTCCACTATATTTATAGCAGCCTATTTATAATAGCCAGAAGCTAGGAAGGACCAAGATGTCCTGAAACAGAGGAATGGATACAGAAAAAGTGGTTCATTTACATTGGATTATACTACTCAGCTATTAAAAACAATGACTTCATGAAATTCTCTGCCAAATTGATGGATATAGAAAATATTATCCTGATAGACATAAGTCAGTCACAAAATCCACACATGGTATGTACTCACTGATAAGTTCATATTAGCCCAAGAATTTGAAATACCCAAGATGCAAATCACAGACCAGGTGAAGTTCAAGAAGAAGGATGACCCAAATGCTGATGCTTCAGTTTTTCTTAGAAGGGGGAACAAAATTTTTCTTAAGAGGAAAGAAGGCAAAACAGAGATTTCCCCATCTGGGGATCAATACAGTCACCAAACCCAGACATTGTTGCTGATGCAAAGAAGTATATGCTGACTGGAGCCTGATACAGCTTGCCTGAAAAGTTCTGTCAGATCATGACAAATACAGAGTTGGATGCTCCCAGTCAACCACTGAACTGAGAGTGGGGTCCTTATTGGAGGGGTTAGAGAAAGAATTGAAGGAGTTGAAGGGGGTTTGCAACCCATAAAAGCAACAATACTAACCAACCATAGCTTCCATGGATAAAACCCTTATACAAAGAGTACACATGGACAGACAATATACATGGCGCCAGCTGCATATGTAGCAGAGGATGGCCTTGTTGGGCATCAATGTGAAGAGAAGCCCTTGGTTCTGTCAAAGCTAGATGCCCCAGTGTAGGGGAATGTCAGGGCAGGGGGAGGTGTGAGGTGGTACGTGGGTGAGTGAACACCTTTGTAGAAGCAGAGAGAGGTGGGATGGGGGAGGGAATCTGTGAAAGTGAATAACATTTGAAATTTACATCATATATATCCAATAAAATCAGTAAAATAATAATATTTCAATTTTTGAAAGGGTCTTGTCATTTGTATGATCAGAAATGAAACGAGAAGTTTTTAACATACTGATTATCAGTTATTTACATCTTTGTTTTAATAAATTATATATAAATACATTCTATTGTATTATTTATTATTGAAAATACTTGTTTCTTTTCAAATATTTAAAATAGATTAATATTCAAGCTCCTACTAGACATAAGATATCAGAGGTTTTGCCCAACTGTAAATTCTACAAACTAGAACACAAATCTGCCAGAAAAGTTTTCTTCAATTGTGTAGCAGTGACACAACTCTCATGGGGGACCAATTACTTTCTAATTAGACTTCAGGCTTGCTTCACAAGAGGGAATTCATTTCTGGTACTGAACTATTTTAATTATTAAAAATGGCAGTGGCTGTGAAATCACAATTCCAAGGAAAGAACATACTGCTTTTGTCTGAATGCATTTTTACATTGCCCATATATACTCCAATTATTTATATTTATATGCAAAAACAAATACTACTGTGCCTTAACCAGAGAGCTTTTCTTTGCAGTGAAAAGCCATGAGTGACAGGTGATTAGTCATTGTGCTGAGAATAAGTGATGGTTAAGCCTTTAACCATCAATAAGACATTTCTACTGTTCTCTAAATTCAAGGGAACATGCAGGAAATTAGATAAAAAGAGTGTAAGATTTAAAATATAGGAAGAGGGGTTTCAAATGCATTCCTTTGGGCATGATGCAGCTGTATAAACATGAACTCGGTATAACTGTGCTTGCCTAATTGAGTTTAAAAAATACTGGGCTAGTGAACAACCAGCCATGCATGAAAGAAAATCTCAAAAGGCACTGACTTCCCCTGTCCTGAACTGCTGCAACTGATAGATTTTGAGAAGGAAGGGTCATTGCTATCTTTTGTATACCTCCATCCAGATATTGGAGAATTCCAAACTGTTGTCATACAGAAATCTCTGCTTAAACTCATTGAGTTTCAAAGCAAAAATATAAACACATAGATACAAAACAGAATATTACAGTGAATGAGGTGATTGTTATGGCTGGATAAGAATAAGGGACATTGGGGTGAGAATACATTGCAAACTTGTAAGAAAATATTAAGGGAGAAATTTAATAAAATTTTAATCTCATAATTATGTATACTTTTCCTATTTTAGTGTCAACATATTATCAGTAAACAAATGTTTACAATTCCCTAGATGACAGTTTAGCCCTTTTTGTTTCTTTTATATTAGAATTAATTAGACTATGAGTGTAACATTTAAGTATCTGAGTTCCCCATATGCTATATGTAGATCAGAGAGTACCTAGAAATAAAGAGACAGGTATACAGTAATTGTTGAATACTTTAGCACATTACTTTTAATAATAGGCAACCAGCTAGTTGGAAGATGAGTAAGGAAACAGAAGACAAGGCAAAATAACAGACCTAACAGAAATAACACATGTTCAGAACCTATACAGAACAACAGATGTGAATAATAAAATCTATGTTTGGTTGTGCAATTAAACAAGTCTTGAAAATGTAAAATATTAAATATATAGCAAATATATTTCCCAGGTACAGTGGAATTAAAGAGGAAAACTAGAAAATGGAACATTAAAATTTTGTAAAATGCTGCTTTTTATCTCTCTTTGAGGACAAAAGGGTTATAATAACACTCACCTAGGTGCCCAGGGCTATCGCTCTACTTTAAAACTTTGTATGTAATTACATTTTCATTTGCCTTGTAAAGCAATGTTCACAGGCACTTGCTATTTATACCTGGAATTTTCTCCTTGATGTATATTTACCTAGCCATGCCAAACATGACTTGTGTGTATTGTTGATGGTTACTTCTCACTACAATGTCAGAATTAAGTATTTCTACCAGACCGACAAATCCTAAAAATAAACACATTATTTACAGATCAACTTCTCTGTACCTTACTCTAAAGAACAGAAGCATTTCCAGCATGATTAAAGACTGAGGAGTGAGTTAAATCACGTCAACTCAGAGTAAAGAGAAATTAAGTCAATGTACTTCATGATGGCTATTCATAAGAAGAGCAGCCTCATTTTCCTCAAACAGCAGGAGAAATTATTTTTCCTGTTCCTTCTCATGATCTAAACTTTTTACTCTGCCACATAAAGGAAGTAAAAGTCAAGAAATACAGGAGGGTCAAGTGTGTGAACAAAACAAGCTCTACTGACGATGTGACTGGTAATTTCCACTGGTGTTTGTCAAATAATGAAGCCAATAGTTAGAGATGTTCATGTTTACATAGAAACCTCCTGTATTGTTTTCTTTTTTTTTCCTGCCACTTTGAATTCACATCATGTCAGTTTTGTTATTGTACAAATGGAAATTTTAATGTTAGCCTTCCATACTGTTTATGCTCCAAATAGCCCCTTAACTGCTATAGAAGCACACAAAACCTCTGGGAGACTATAGTTTTCATAGTGTTACAACAATACTACCCATAAACACATAATTATATTGAACCAACTTTCCGATACTGGCAAAAGAAACAGCAAAAAAATATCATGGAACCTTTTCGATGAAATAAAATGGTTCATGTGACCAGTGTCTAAGATGCGCTCTCAACGGTAGAGCAGCAGTAGAGAAAGGAAGCCAGCGTTCATGTGAAGGATTCTATTTGCATATCAACTACTTTGAGGTTTGCTTTTGATTCTTATTTTTCAGTCAGTGTTAGTTTAGGGGTAGTGACAGTAAGTACAGGATTTTATATTGCATGGACAGTTTAGTCACTGACAAACACATATAACAGAAACTACAGTGCATATCTACATTGTAGGTGATACTACCCAGGCATGTGGAAGTATAGTCTATCATGTTCCATCAATGACGAAATCAACTAACAACAGAAAGTTCATGATACATCACTTTACTTAAATAAAGCTTCCTGTGGGCCAGGAACCAAGATGAGTATGTTTTGACTATTAAAGCATACAGTTCATTTCAACTATAGCTGGTAACCCATCGTACAGAGAAAATGCAGGAGGAAGGGGCCTAACTAATCCAACCGAGATCACCTCCCAATGTCATACCTGTAAGAATTTGAAGTCACAAAGATAAACACCAGCATCTTAACCATGTCAGAATATTTTCTCCTATACACCTTTATGCCATGGCTCCTGATAACTAGGAAAGGCTGAGATAGCCTACCTTCTGGGGAAGAGAACTTAATCATTTCACTTTTCCTTTTGTGTCCCCTTTCCAATTTCTCCCTGTCCACCACTCTGTCTCATATTGGAGATTGAGGCTGGTATCTAACACCAAGATACACTCATATTTGTCATTTATTCATTTATTTATTTATTTATTTATTTATTTATTTTCAAACAGAAGACTTTTCTTCTAAATTTTGCTGAAAGTTTCCTAGTAAAGGGTTATAGGCAATTATAATATATAGTACACTTATAATTCATTTAAGATTCAGCTTAATTGAGCTTTTGCTCAGCAGCTGCCCATTAGAATCTCCCAAGGAACCATTAAAAATACCAATGTCTGGCTTTATTCCAGGCCAATTAAATCAGAATTCCCAGAAAGGGGTCTGCAGCTTAGGTACTTCTGAATACTCTCCTGGTGGCACTAAGATAGTCGGAGGTCAGTGGCCACCACAGACTTTAGCCACCATCTCAACTGTAGTGCGGAGGCTGCAGGTGACTCTCTGACATCCCATTAGAAGTTAGAAGTGAGAAGACTATGGTTTAGGCACATTTATATGAATATTTATATGTTTTGCATAGCAGAGTCTCTGTTAGTTCTTTTTTTATAACTTTATACCTTTTCCAGAGGAGCAGCATCCTGAGACTTTGAACAGAACTCCACCATCAGTAAACTGAGCTAGACAGAAGAATTTCCTTCTATTGTAGATTCTACAGCTTCCAGTTCAAGATAAGAAGTACAGGGACTGTGTATGGCTAATGAAGTGGAAGACACTTTATCATATCAAGTTACAGCATGATCTCTTAACATTGCATTTTAAAATGAAAGGACTTTTAATCATAAGAAAGGCATAGGGATTTGGGTTAATATTGCCTGCATTCTGATAAAATGTGTGGAATAGCAGAGTATGTTCTTCAAGTTAACAATGAGCATTTTTTTCCCATGGTGGAACAAGATTCAAGTAGTTCAGTTATGGACACATATGTGAAAGATGTTAGGACTCATTAGCATAACATAGTAGGGTTGTTAGATGTGGTAAAGGCTAAGAGTTTCCTCTAGATCAGTGATATCCACAGAGAGAGACAGAGACACAGATTCACACATATAGAGGGACAGGGAGGGGAAGGGATGAGAGAAGAGAGAAAGGATGACTCTTCCAGTTTAAGAAAACAAAAACAAATCCCTTACAGCCCCCTTTCCTCCACATTCAGTGCCATTGTGTGTTTTGTGATTCTGAGAGAAAGAGGCCACAGGATGTGTGGTGATAAACAGTGCTATTTTCTTTATTTTTCAATCCTGAATCCTAGATTCTTGTTTCTTGCTGGCTTGCTGGGTATATCTATAAATTCCAGAGGGGTTCTTTACCTTTGTCCTTGGAGATACCCTTTCACTTAACAACACTTGGAAATGTAGAAAAGAAATTGTTAAGTTGATTTAGTGGTCTTTTCTATTTCTTACTCCTTTTATAGGATTAAAACATGAAGATTATATTGGGGAAAGGATCTTGCCCTTTAGTGGATGAATGGAAGATACACATACATTTTTTTTTTACGTGAACCCCTCTACGAGTGACATTCCATCACTGTGAATTAGTAGGACAGTCAAAAGAGGGTGGAAATGCTGGGAACATGGCCAGGAAGTAAACTCAGCCATAACATCTTTTGGAGATGGGAGTGTTGGCCAATTATTTAAACAACTCTCCCTGTCTCTTATCCCTCTTTCACATGGCATGGTTTGGGAGAAACATGCACATCTTCCAGATTGCTAAGGTCATTATTATAAATGAGCTATAAATAATTTCAGACCAGAGTGCATACATTAAAATTATGTTTTCAACTTTCCTATGAAAACAGACTTTGCAGGGCATTTTTTTATTCTATGAGGACAAGATTCTTGTGAATATACATGATGTCAAGAGGAAAGAGAGGAATGTGTAACTAGGGTGTAGTCACACTGTGTTACACAGGGTTTGTTCATCCAGAAAGCTGTTCATGCTCTCATCACATTTTTCTTCCACACCATGCACTCTCAACTCTGTTCCTCTTAAAACAAGTGTAAATTGGATCTTTACTCTTTTTGACTCATGAAAATTATTATTTTACATATGAAAATATTTACATATATGTACAGTGATATAAAAATTATATATATACATGTATATAATTTTATAATAATTTTGAACAAAGATTTAATTATAATGGGAAAGTGAAATTGGTACACATTTGTTTTTATTTATTATTGTAAGTAAGTATAATGTAATCTAAAACTCGACATATAGATCACATTGGCCTCTTTACTACTGTTCTGATCTTCCTACCTTAATTTCCCAAGTGCTGAGATAATAGGTTACTATTACCATGCCTGGATCTGATTAAAAATTTCTCAAATGAAGGCACACGCAGAGTTAAAAATTAGAAACAAAGTGCTAGTGTTAAAAAGCACTATTTGTAAAGAAAATGCAAAATAAATGATAGTTGAATATTACATTACTTATAATAGGTAGCATCAAAATGATCATAAAACAATGTCTGCTATTGAGAACAGCAATAATGGGAAAATTTTATATCCTGGGTGACAATATAAATCAGAATATCTACAAAGTGAAATAGTATGAATACAAAGTTACAAATGTAATTGTCATATATTATAAATTGAAGGGATGGGGTGAGATTCAAAATCTAGGAAACCAAGATCCTAGCTCAGTAGAATGTGCGTTAAGCAAGCATGCATATGATTGCCCATGTTATCAAGAATTGATAGCAAGTTCTTGTTATAACAGTCCCTGAACTAAAAAGCAGTTGATGACCTGGACTCCTGGGAGCTCCTAGAGAAACCAAAGTGTGTACAAGGGCTGGTCTGAGACCTCCTGAAACATATGTAGCAAAGGGTTACCTATCTGGCCTCAGTGGGAAAGGATGAACCTAGTCCTATAGAGACTTGATGTCCCAGGGTGTGGGGATACCTGGAGAGGGGCACCCTCTCAGAGGCAAAGGGGTTGAGGGATGGAGGTTGGGAGAAAAAAAAACTATGTGAGGGGTGACAGAGAGGGGGACAACATTTTGAATGTAAATAATTAAAGTAATTAATCAATAAAAAAGTGGAAAGCAGTTGAAGATGAGTTTGTCTTCCCATTCATTCATCTGTATTGCTCAAATAAGGTTGGAATCTGAAGATGGACAAAGGTATTTCAGATGCATGGATGCCAGTTACTTCATATTTATCTCTGCCATGACCTCCACAGTTCCATGACTGTGGTTTCTGCTCCAACCTAAATACATAATTGTCTCTGCCAGGGTTGTTTTACTACCGTGGATATTTCTATGAGCAAAGCAAACATCACTCCCATTTAAAAGAAAAGAGTAGAAAAAAATGACCCAGAAAACATTTCAAATCAGGAAGCGCTTTTCCAATAGGTAATCTATTTTCTTACAGCCACCTTTTAGCATTTTGTGCATAAAAATTTAGGGACCTGCTATTATTGAAAAGATGTGCAACCCATTGCCTCGTTTGCTGAATGGGCAGTGTTGACACACTTTGGAATTTCTGCAAGACAGGAAATGCTGACCTGGGAGAAGTCCATCTGGGAAGTCAAACTAGGATCACAATCTAAAGTAAGCTGTGAACTTACTTTATATTCATAAAGAATATGAACTGGATTTAGAACTCACCCAATCTAAGTAAAAGACATAATGAAAGTTCTCTAGTCTAGTCCCCTTATTAACTGATTAGTTAAACTTACAATATATCCTGGCAAAGCTTCAGCAAATATTTTAGGCTTTATACTGCCTCTGAGAAGGTGAAATAGGACTTTCATCTCTGTATGTTAAAGCCTCCCTTACTCCCTTCATCCTTCCCTCCCTCCATCTCTCTGTCTCTGTCTCAGTCTCTGTCTCTGTCTCTCTCTCTCTCTCTCTCTCTCTCTCTCTCTCTCTCTCTCTCTCTCTCTTTCTGTTCTGTCTCTCTGTCTCTCTCTCACTTTCTGTCTTTGTCTCTCTCTGGCTCTGTCTGTCTGTCTATCTGTCTATGTGTGTATGTGTGTGCATAACTCTAATTGCTATCCTGGATAAAACCAGAATATTAAACTGTCTGCATGTTTGCTATTTACTAGAAGTCAAATGAATTTTTTTTAAAGCAACATTTATCTAGATTAGACAATTGCTCCCTCTTAAAGTATGTAAACATAATAATGCCAATTATCAGGAGGAAATTGTTCCTACTTTATCTTTCATAAAACAATACAAATACTCTTCTGATATTTTATCTTGACAAAAATTCAGAAATATGGCATTAATTAGTATTCAAACAAATTATAAATTCAGATACTGGAGATCGATTTTTTTTCTGTTTTCTGTTTTATTCTCATTTTGTGAACCACAGGTTATTTATTACTAGTTATACAGAAATAACCTCTACAGAAAAACATCTAAAAGTTAATCAGTATTCCACATGAACCGGATGAAGTTTCATGTTGCAAAATTTATTAGAATCACTTTTCCCCCAGATACCAAAATTAGTGGAGTTCCCATGCTGAAATAAAGCTTCTCTCATCTACAAACATGTCCGCCACCAGCTTCCTCAACGCACACGTTTTTTTTATGTTTTGTAAACTAGCTTTATTTTAAAACCAGGTTTAGAAATTTAATATTAAAACCATATGAACAGGGAAAGTCTCCCCCAGAAAGCATGAAAAACATGCTACAACTAAAAAGCACAGAGAACAGGGTTGAGTTTATTCTTGGGAGAAAGCAAACATGGAAAAGAGAAGAAATTGCTGCTTCAGCACCCTTAGTCTGAATTGCTTGGGAGGAGATTAGAAACAGTCAGATTATCATAATTTCACCCCAGATTCACGTGGAGATGCATCACTTATGAATAATAACGAGATGAGCTCACTAGCAATACTATTATTGAAATGAGTGAAATAATAGAACCCATGTTGATTGTGGTAACACACTAACAGCTTCACAGAAAGGACAGCAACATATGGAGAAGCACACCCATGGACCCTACAGAACAGGATCATCTGCAAGTGAACCCCTCCTTCTTCCCCCTTCCCTTTCCCCTGCCATTTGTCCCTTCCTTTTATGCAGCATTAAACATCACATTTTATGTTGATTTGGTTTAATAGTTCAACAGTAGTGAATGAGAACTTTTCAGTGGGACCACAACCAACTTTAAACAAGTGTTGAAGGTTTTTATCATTCTCTTCCCCCTTGCTTAGAACCCAACCCCTTGATGGGTTCATAAAAGCCATTGAGTTAATACATGGGCAAAAGCTTTTGTCTACCACAATGGTTTTCAGATGTCCCAGGAATAGCCTAAATGAGGAAAAGAAGGGCTGGAAGGACGAATGAGACACCAGCCATGGGCATTACATAGATATCCATATTACTGGCCTTTGCCCCTGTTATTCTTCAAACAATAATGCCCTGGTAGCTGTGTGTTTACTCCAGAGCTTTGCCTTTGCTGCTTCGCTGTATAATTCTCCCAAATCCTGATGAGATTACCAGCCTCTGTATTATTTCCTTACTGCACTGTAATTGCTATTTAATGTAACTCTTTCCTTTTCAAAGGATTTTAATATTGCATACTTATTTTCTTTTTATCTGGCCAAGTTTTCTTTTCATTACTTTTAGCTTTATTGTCTTTAGAAAAATCTTTTAAACTCTCCGATGGAGCAGTCGGGGAAATGAGGCAAGCAGTTAAGAATATAGCACCAGAAATCACTCCACAGTTAATGCCCACACTATTCCTTTGGAGTAAATATCTGATTTTATAGCTTTACTCAGACTATATGTCATGCAGTGAGCTGTGATTGATTGGGAAGGAGTTAGAAAGCTTCAAAAGTGAAAGGACACATGGAGAGAAGGATTCTGTGGCAACTGGAGCACCACAGGAGTAAGAAGTACCTTTTCTGAGCACTCATGGGTGTGAGTGCTTGTATAGAACACCACTCCTCTGATTCTGATGGTCATGCATGCTCACAGGTGGTTCTGAATGTCAAAGGACTGTCCAAGGAGGCAGACAGAGCAAGGTTAGGAACAAGTCTACGGTTGAGAAGTGTGCTATGATACCAGCAAGTCTCAGAGGACACAAAGCACATGAGACCTCACAGGCATGCTTAACTCTTGACAACTGCCATGACGTGCATTTTATCATCAATCATAATAAGCCCTATATGAGAAAATGTCAGGCGTGTACTTGCTTGCTTCCTGGCATTGATAGAAATGTGGGGAATGCAGAATTCTTTTGAATACAAACAAGTGATGGAGAAGCATATTCCTTCTGTGAAATAGAGGTCAATTTTAGTATTTTTTAACATAGTTTTTGTAAACCTAGCTGCTAGCATGGAAGACCCAACTGATCAAGAATACTTCACTGAAAAGACTAGTCACTGACCCTAATGATTTCTTTGTTCTGCAAGGAGCCCTTGGCCACCTTTGTTTTAGCAACTGATCTTTCTTAAAGACCACCTTGATTCAGAAACTCAGAATTTCCAAATGATATCTATCCTTGTGGTAGCATATAGCCTACACCTCTCTGTTCTCATTCTGTCTGCTTCCTGCAGAAGAAGCCAGGCAGCAGGACACCATTTTATAAAACAACTTTACATAATTGTTGGGAGGTTATTAAGTCATCCATCAGAGCGAATTTGTGTCCTCCTATGGAATAATCATTTTCACACTCCTATGAAGTCATAGCTTTGAACACCAGTCAAGGGTGTTAATTTATTTCTTTGGACTCCCAACCCTTGCAGTTAGCCTTTTCAAGTTAAAGTGACAGTATCACCATTATAAGACTATGTGCTCCTAGAAAAGGCAGGGGCACTCTGACACTGCCCCACCTCTCTACCCTCATAACTACTTTCCCAGAAGAGATGAAACATAAATCTGAAACCTATAAATGGGTTAAAAGGCCACCGTCCCAGGACTGAAGTAACTTTAACCTAGGTCATGCTTGAGAAATTCAGCCACGAACAGTTGGCAACCAGAATCTTTCCTGAGTTGCTCCCTGGGTGGGAAAATTCAAGTCAGTTCAGAGCAAGTTTGAAGAAAAGAAAGGAAAAAAGGTCTTGTTTTTCTAACATTTTCAAAGAATTAAGTTGGCGAAAGGTGCTAGATTTAAAGCTCTTAAAAATTATTCTCTCTCTCTTGAGAGCATATATTTTGATCCAAGATGGCAAAAATGATGACCTCTTGCAGCCTTAAACTGCAAGCCATTAAAGAAAACCAGTGCTCAGGTTTCCATTGAAACTACAGAGTGTAATCCAAGGCAACTGTGGAGATGGTTTGCAAAAATCACAAGAAAGAAAGAAATGGAGTCAATGAGTAAGATTCACACTGATGTCATTAACCCCTTTGACTCCTCCTTGCACTTTTCCTCTTCTGTGTGCTGTCCTCTGCTTCTGTTCCTCTCCTATTTCCTTAATAGGAACTCTGACTTTCTCTTTTGGGAACTTCAACTATAACTAGACCTGGTCATTAAGGAGTTTATAGGCATTGCATTGTATCCCCAATAGTTCCTGTGTGCATAGGACTCCATTGAGTAAGAAGGGAACAAAAGCACCATGCATGACATTACATATGACATCATACCTAATTATTTGTATCTCAGATTGTTTGGACTTCTTTCACTGTCCCCCTACTTTAAGTCAATTTACCATGGTGTTTCCATAGACTCTATGTAGTTAGGACCTTAATCATATAGTTCAATGACAATAAGTAGTATAATTTATTTTCAATGAGTCTGTATCTCTGATGACAGTGCATGGTTGGCAGTAATACCAACCATTAGGACACTGAGCATCACAGAGAAAGTAATTTAATCCTCTTACTGAAATTATTCATGGGAATGGACCATTCTCTAAATTTTAGAAAGATAATATTTGTTATTATCAAGGCAATTTATAAACAAAAATACCTTAGATAAGATCCATTAATATTTCTAAGTTTTTCATTTTTAAAATAATTGCTGTTGATAGTTTAAGATTTTTTGAGCATCATTTTATTAAATAGGCATTAATCTTAAATTTTATTATGTGTTTTTAAATTTTCAAGTTTGGGATGGAGTAATATTCACAGAAGTTTGCAGAAAACATAATTGCAAAAATTGAAAAAGGAAAAGCAAAAGAACAAACTCAGTAACAATCATTGACTAATTATGATAGTGAATGGCCAGGGACTGAAAGCTTTTTCAAAACAGTTTATCTCATTGCTCATTGAATGAAATTAATTTTATGCAAGCAAACCCTGACATTTGAATAAAGGTTAAAGGGTTAATCAGAATTGAAGGGAGTGGATGAGAAATATCACATACCCTCGGACATATGAAGCTTTTTGTTGTGTCTTTATCTTGTGAAGATGCTCTTTGAAAAGATGCTCTACAACCCAGGACCCTTCTGAAAGTCTTTCAGGCCTTTCCTTCCCCCATGCTGACTTGGGCTTAGTACATTGTGTCCAACATGGCTTCTGCTCTCTTTCTAGAAGAATCTTTCATGACAAAGAAGTAGATGGCTACAGTCTCAGATCTCTCTCTCTCTCTCTCTCTCTCTCTCTCTCTCTCTCTCTCTCTCTCTCTCTCTCTCACACACACACACACACACGCACTGAGTTTCAAAGAGTCACAGTTAGAAGCCACACAAAGTCTGCTTTCTGTTTGACCTGCTCTTGGTCTTTTTGTGTCCAGCTTTTAATGAGCATAATCCAAGATTCTGCTCAGCAGCAAACCACACGAAATGTCTGTGGATACAATCAAAGAAATCGTATTTATTGTTGTTTTCCTTTCAAAGTGATAGTGTACTACTACAGCTCAGCCTAGGCTCATGACCAAAGGGGAATTGAAACCTCAGACCGCAAATATAGTTTCTAAAAAATTTCCCAAGTAACTTAGGTAAAGCCAATATCTTAGGCAATTCCAGGCTACCGTGATTGTTAACACTTTTACTTACATGTAATATTAAGAATCTCACTAAAATATTGGAAAACATTAGAAGATATTTGAGGAATAGAATATAAGAAACACTTCAATTTATTTTTTATTATTTCTTTTGTTTTTTTTAAGATTATAATTATATCATTTGCTCTTCCTTCCCTATCTGTAAACCCTCTCATAACTGGGTGCTTGCTTGTTTTCAAATTTACAGCCTATTTTTCATTAATTATACATATGTACAGTCTGTTCAGTCTGTATAATGTTACTGGCATATATGCTTTCAGGGCTGACAATTTGGCACTGGATAACTTATTGGTGTCTTCTTTCCTGGAGAAGACTCCCCCCCCCCCATTTTCTTAACATCTCTTAGTTTCCTATATTTTTTGTGTGTGTAGGGTTGAGGCCTCCTGGCCAGCTCCTTCTCTCCAATGCTGTGTATATTAGCATGTTTATTGGTGTTGTTCATACTGAAAACACACGAATAATGTTTTGAAAAATTTCAAATAATATACCTGGGTACAGTTTAGAATAAATTTGTGATTTTTTTCAAAAGTTTGATTTCTGATTTTAAACCCCTTCTTTTGCACTCTGAATGCTTGTCTAGTAAGAAGATGTCAACTGCTCCAAGTATTCCTTCAAACTCTGCAGTTTGAATGCTGGAGGCAGGCTGACTTTATCAAGAAGAGACTTAATTCACAGTGCTAGAATTACCAACACATATTTCTAATGTAAGCTGGGCCTCAGTAGAGGAATTTATGGATTTGCATCTGTGTGCCCTACAGTCAGTTTTTGAACCAGGCAAATGTTTCAAGGGTCTAGTGCATGAATTCAAATCATCCCAGTCTCCCAAGACTCATATTCAGTCTTGGGAGTGATGTGACCTCGGTAACCTTTGTGCCTCCCTCCTGATCTCATTATAGGTTTCAACAGCACCCATTCTGCCACACTGTGGTCTAACTTTCCACAAAACTGTCCTGTTAACAAATCCAATTTTATCCAGAATTGACAACCATAGGCATCATGACAAGGTATAATATGCATAATGGATAGAAAAAAAAAAAAAAAACCCAGATACTTCTGGTCACTCTCAACAGTCAAAATTAACTCTAGTAGTATTATTTTATAGCAACTCGAGTTTCCACTGTTATGGATTTCAAAACCCCCTTTTTATTTTATATGTTTACATATTTCATTACCATAATTTCATTATGGTATTCGTGGATAGGAAAGTATTTTTATGTGAGAAATTTTGTTTCTGAAAGCTCTAAAGGAATGTCTAACATTTCCAAGCTCTGTTCTCGAAGGTGATACAGCAGTATGCTTAATTTCGATGCCAAAATCACAAAGCGTAGCTGCATTTTAAAAGCTTTAAAAGAAATAAAGCCCACTGTCAACCTCTGAGTGCTGAAGGAACTTTACCGACTTCACAGAGAAGGGCACTTCTCTTAGCTGGGTAACATGCTGACTGGCCATGGCCACAAGAAAAGCGTTATATGCTTTATTCTGTTCTTGTGATTTCTAAGCAAATCTGATTGTGGTGGCGCTTTGTTTTTATTGGTTAAGAACCATGAAGTGGAAGGAAGTATGGCTCTCCAGAATTATATCAGTTCCTGCAGCTCTTCCTTTGAGTCAGGAATATCAGATGGGCCAGCCTGGAACAATGCAGCCTAATGTCTCTGCCAGCTCAGCCTGCTAGCTTTCTCTCTGGCAAGGGTTTGTACAGGTAAAAGGGCCCTGACCTCAGACCTCAGACTTGTTTGTTAGGGGAAGGATCAATGGGTCATGGTCAGCCTCGAAACCCGTGTATTTTATTATATTAATGGAAGCTCCCATTAGTAGTTTATCTTTGTATAGATGTGTTGGCAAAGCCTGTCATATAGGAGGCTGACTGTAGGATCCAAGTCCAAATGCAAGAATTGGTTGATTCACATAAAAGAAGCAATGAAAATAGAGACCTAGTTCTCCGTCTGCAGATGATCACCTAGCAGCTAAGCAGATGTATCCATCAGTGGGCAGTGCCTGGCCTGAAAACCTGCCTATCACTGTCCATGATCTCAAATGCAAAGCCAAGACCGGTTCTCAAGATCTTTTTTCTGCCAAAATGTTACTTCAGAAAACTTAAGTCACAGGACTTATGGTATGACTGGACATACTCCATAATATCCGGTATTACTTCCACAGCTGAGATAATTTTGTAGAAAGTACTGAATGACAAAGTAGTGTAATCTAATATTTTGTCTCTCCACTGAAATTCTGGACACATCTATTTCTCCAGAGTGGAGGAATTCTCTCTCGTGTATTTGGCATGTCTAGGATACTAAACGTTCCTGCCGGGCTGGCAGATTGACACTGGGACATTCCAATGATCTTTCTAATATTCATGATTGATTTTACATTGTTTAGATCTTGAGAATAGCTAAGAACTTAAAGTCACCTTTTGAATATCTATGCATAATAGAGAAATCCCCTCAGCAACTTGGCCTGATGTTTAACAGCATGATGCTGAAAATACTTTTGATTTCATGTAACAAAGCCAAGCATTTTAAAAGTTTTTCTGGGTTTAATTTTTTTTTTCTAAATCCAGGTAGCTCAAGCAGAAAGTTTTAAAGCATTGTCTATATTGGATGAATAATACACCAAACTTAGAGGACATATTATGGTTCTAATATTTGAAAATTCCATGTAGTTTCTAATGATAAAGGGGTATTTTCTTGCCTCCATCTGTTGCTTTCTCTGACTTTCAATGTCTGCTCAAAACTGTAAAAGAATCGTCTCAGAGTTAAAGCCTATGGGGAGCAGGATAAATCATAGACACCCTGGCGACTTTAAGACGCTCATGTGTTCTGGGGCTTAACTGCTGCTTCATGAGAACCATAGCCTGAAGTTCTCTGAATGCAGAGGTCTCTGAATGCTTCAGAGCATTTCTGGACTCTTCTTGGACACAAGATGGCAGCAGCGCACCGCTTGCACTGGCCAGTTCCTCACAAAAGTTATTTTGTGTTAAGTTAAAAGTCCAGAATCCCTCTTGTCAAAAGGAAATTCAGGGGCAGAGAGTGGAGCAGAAACTGAAGGAAAGGCCATCCAGAGACTGCTCCACCTTAGGACCCGTCCCATCTGCTGACACCAAACCCGAACACTATTGCTGATGCCAAGAAGTGCTAACTGACAGGAGCCCAGTATAGCTGTTCCCTGAGAGGCTCTGCTAGAGCCGGACCAATACAGACGGAGATATACACAGCCAGAAACCGGACTGAGCACGGGGACGCCAATAAGGAACTGAAGGGGTTTGCAACCTCTTAAGAAGAATAACAAACCAGATCCCTCCCCTTTAGCTCCCAGGGACTAAACCCACTAACCAAAGAGTACACAGGGGTACACATGGCTCCAGCTGCATATGTACCTGTCATTGTTGGGAGTGGGGAACCACTTGGTCCTGTGGAGGCTTGATGAGCCAGAATAAAGCAGAATGCTAGGCCGCTGAGGCAGGATTGGGTAGGTGGGTAAGGGAACACCCTAATAGAGTCAGGGTGCAGGGAGAAGGGGATGGGGGCTTGTGGAGGAGATACTGGGAAGGAGGAAAAACATTTGAAATGTAAATAAATGAAATAACCAAAAAATGGTATTGTGAAAAGACAAAAAGTCCTCTGAAAGCAGAGGGAATGGGCTCTTTAGGAGTCTGACTAGTACCATAATCACCTTTTCCCTACCACCTCAACTGCAATGTCTTATACATTTCTGATATATTTCTTCCATGACTTACAAGAGAAAGCAGTTAGAGAAAGCAGAATGATACAAAAACAGCAGTCCCCATATCAAGAAAAGAAATGCTTAAAGAAAGTGGGGCCAACTGTTAATGAAGATGTCCTGCATCAATGGCCTTGAGAAAACATATTGTGTTCTCCTAAGTACAGTCGGTTTGTGGTGCTAGTTACTGATGTTCAACCAGGTTCATCACAATCCTTTGTTATTATTGGGTTATTTTATTTTTATTTTATTTTAGGGAAGTTTGGAGTTTTACTTTTCCTAGTTTTCTGATTTCAAAACACACACACACACACACACACACACACACACACACATGCCCACCACACCTGTGAACATGCACAAGTGCTGTTAACCACTTACACAAAAGAATTTAAAAATATAAGCTTTTTAAAATTTTCATTGTATTAAAATGTAGCAAAATACAATATATATACTTTCATGTATCACTTAGTTCTTCAATTAAAATATGTGAGAATTGTTTTTACAGAGTCACACATGGCTTCAATTAAACCTTTGCTATTTGTCTTTCAAAATCTTCATAAAATTTTTGAGAAATGAGTCCTTACCCTGGCCTAACAATACATTGGTTTACAAATATCTGTGGCTGGTCCCTGAGAACTTGGAAATAATAACACAGGGGGAGGAGCCCAGGATGATTCTAGAGTTCTGGTGCTGAGTTCCGATCTTCCCGTTGGCAGAAATTTTTGGTTGTTTTCCAGAAGCACAAAGCTGTCCCGACCATACAGAAGGCCAGTGGCAGGGTGACTTTTCAAAACCTTTTCACTCTTAGTGTGCTCAAAATTTAGAAAAGGTGTTAAAAGGTAGCCAGCATGTGCTAATAAGTTGGAGAGCTGCTACATGTTCTGCAAAGTATATGTCAATATCATGAGGTAGGAAGCAAAGAAAGCATATTAGAAAAGTCCTACTATGCCAGGTTTTACCTTAAAGAAAAGGAATAGAGGTTTTAGTGACTAATTTTATTTTTACTATATCTTTTGCATATTACTAATAGACATTTAACAAACCCGTCTTGTGATTTAACAGTGACTCTGCTTGTGAAAATGCAGTTTTTAAAAAGTTTTGCAATTGTTTTCACATTCAAATTTCTAACAGACATCATTTGGTGCACCCCCTTCTTTCGAGATTTTATGTGCAGGTTAAAAGCTATGTTAACGTCAGATTTCTTAAAAGAAATTAAATATCTATAATAAAGCAAAGGTAATAGGAAAAATACCATTGTGAAGGCTGTGTACTCAAGTTGACAGGATATAAAAATATGTAACCTGAGGTCAGTTTTGATTACTTCTGTAGGTATGACACAGCAATGTTTACCTAAATTGATCTGAAGGTGTTAGGGTAATAAAAGTTTTTATGAAGCCCTGCTGCCTATAATATATTTACTTGTTTGAAATTGTAAAGCTTGTCAGAAATGGTACCCAAAGGTTAGTAAAACTTGAGGAAAATATAACTTGTGCTGTTGAATGGCTAAAAACAACTGTCCTTCATCTTCAGCTGTGAATGCTAATAAAAAGGCAAACATCTGGTAGCAGATCAATAGATAAACTTAGATTCTATTAACAGGACTACTGCATTTCTGACAAAGTATCTAAAAACATCTCCAGTGACAGGAATGAGAAACCTCCTTTTAAGATATCTGTCCGACAGTTCAGGTGACTCCCAAAATAATGTAGGCGATTGTTGTTTCATAGAGTGCAGAAGTTACAGAAGATACCACCCTTAGGATATGGACCCAGATGACTCTTACTGCATCTAACCTGATGTACTTCTTCCTTTGGATGAGCCACCATAATACCAGAACCTACTAGGCAATGTACCAAGGGTGGGAGGGAGTCAGTAGTCCTACCCAACTGTGAGACCTGTGAACTATAACTTGGACCACCATGTCAAGGTATTCCTGAAGATACAGCACCAGCACTCCTGTATTGATGGTAACTAACTTCTGTTAGATTTAGACTAGACTCAGTGAGGGTGAACTCATGCATGCTACAGGTAGTCCATGGTATCCAGGTCATAAATCCTGGAAGAAAGTCTACTTCTACCCCATTACTAGCCATGCATAATTCCTAAGTTTTTTTTTTTTATAAAATCCATCTTATTTGTCCACTAATACATGTGGCTCTCATTCTCCATGTAGTAGGCAGCTTTATAGATAGAGACCATTATAGAAGAGGAGGCAGGAAAAATAATGAGAGCAAGAGAACCCAGCTCTCAGCTTTGAGATGATGACTCCTAGAATCAGCAGAAAAGCTTTACCCATGAGAATTCAACAATGTAGATGTTTACCATGACTGAAGGAATGACAGTCCCAGCAGAATGTTAATAAAGAAGTAGAAAAATCTCAGGATGTTCCACTCCTACATGAACTAACACAGACAGCGTATAAGCAAGAGAATATCTCCCCCAGTGATGAAGGCCATAACTGGTTATCTAAGACAACAAAGTCAGGCTGAAACCACACATGCTAAACAAACTCCACAGGTTGTTTAGGTCCAGGTATAAGTCAGGGGTAGGAGGGAGGAATCAAAATGCAGGAAGTGGTTTTAATTATATTTTAATTGAGACTATTTAAGTGAAAACAAACAAAATCAAAACCCTCCCAAGTTCTTAATTCTGAAAGTCCTGGAAGTTGATATCCTTCAGGCTAGCGAAGTCTGCTGGAAGGACAGGAGGCCAAGGGCTTGGGATAAGATTCGGTTTCAGTCACAGCAATCAACAGACATGTAGAAATAGTCTATTGAACTCCTGGGGACATTCAGCTCATTAAGTTTCCCCTTCACATTATATGTTATATTTCACTACCCGTAACAGTATCTTAAAGTTCCCTAAGTGGCTGTGTTCCTATCCCAAAGTTAATGTACGTGACGAGGGTAATGTTTTAGCTAGGTAAGTTGATACTGTCGCCGGACTCCCAGTTGAGATTTTCAGATGTTTTTGAAAGTTCTCATAGTTTGGTGAGATGTCTGAAGATATCACCAAACCATTAGCCAAAGTGGTAGCAGTATTTTTATTTCTAGAAGACAAGGTATATGTTCCAGTTGGTTCATATACTTGTTAATATCTGAATTTCTGAGTAATATTCACCTAGTCACTTTAGTGGAGCTAACTAAATCTCTTACAAATTATTAATTTGTAAAAAAAAATTGTGGGGATAAGGTCATACCCAACTCTTTTTCACTGGGAATTTTCTCAGAATGCTGGATATCTGTTCATGTTAATATTAACCATATGCATGTAACTTTATGAAATAATCACCTGTCTCTACCAAGTGCTTTTTCCTTACTAGAATTATATTCTAAACACTTTCTGTAGCATCCCTTTACATAAGGAAAAGAAACTATCATCCCCAGTGAGGTAACCCACTCACAAAAGAACACATATTGAATTTACTCACTGATAAGTAGATACTAAGCCCCCAAAACTCTGAATATCCCCCCCCAAAATTCACAGACCTTCTGAAGCTCAAAAAGAAGGAAGGGAAGAATGTGGATGCCTCAGTTCTTCCTAGAAGAAAGAAAAAAACACCCATGGGAGAAAATACAAGGTCAAATAGAGCAGCAGGGATTGAAGAAAAGGTCAATCAGAGACTGGCTTACCTGGGGATCCACCCCATATGCAGCCACCAAACCAAAGCACTATTGCTGATGCCAAGAAGTGCTTACTGGCAGGAATCAGGTATGGATGCCTCTTCAGAGGCTCTGCCAGAGTCATACAGAGACAGCTGAGGATGCTTGCAGCTAACCAGCAGACTGAACACAGGGACCCCAGTAAAGGAGCTAGAGAAAAGACTCAAAGAGGTAAAAGGGTTTCATTATCAATGAAACAAACCCTCCACAACTCTCAGGGATTAAAATACCAACCATTGAGAGAGACCTATGGCTCCAGTTGCGTATATAGCAGAGCATAGTATTGTCTGGCATCAATGGGAAAAGAGGCCTTTTATCCAGTGAAGGCTTGTTTTCCCAGTGTAGAAGAATGCCAAGGCACTGAGGTGGAGAGGGTGATTGGAAGAGGGAGCACCTTTGTGAAAACAAGTAGAGGGGGAGGTGGAATGGGAGCAGAGGAGGGGAGGAAAAGTAATAACATTTGAAATGTAAATACAGAGAATATTCAATAAAATAATAAAATATATGATAAATAGTATTAAGTATTTAATGTTATTTGACCAATTAAAAAATATATTTTCTATGCTTTTGCCCTCCTTTCCTGAGGACTATACAAGGGATATAATAACTGTAACAAATTCTCTTTTGTTGTAAAACTAATGGGATCAAGTTCTGTGTCCGAAATTTGTTACTTATATTTAGTTAAACCACTCAAAATTTTCTATAGGAAAATGGTCCAAATGCTAACAAACTTAGCTTAATAAAATGTAACAACTTTTACCTGAGTAAATAACATGATTTTCAGTATGGAAAATGTGCACATGTATTCATTAACTGCTTCTAATGTGCCTCATATTTATACTAATTCTACAATAAATGTAAAGAGACACTAAATTAGAAAGTGTTAGTAATCAGATAAAGCAAGCTTAGCATGAGACATCTTTAGCTCTTCAATGCACAATTTATATCAGTAAGCATGTTCAGAGTATCAGAAATGTAGATTTAAATTCTTCAGTGTGTGACATATTATAGAGATGTATTAATTTTCTTTTGTTCTTTATAAGAAAAATATTTTTGCTTAGGTATTTTACCAATTTCTACTCTTGCTCCACTGAGTAGTAGATTTGGAGGTTTTCCTAGCAAGTCAGAATTTACTGAGAACATATCACATACAATACCATGTTCTATTTATTTATCCCTCCACCTTTGTTGTTTCAATAGCTTTTTAAGGTAGAAATTTTATCCAAGATATGTCCTTTATATGATAGACTTAAACTACAGCCTGTTGACATTTTTCTCCTCTTCTCAGGGCAAGTAGCTATTTAAAAATCCCGTGAGATTTCTTCATCAGTGTTGGTGGTATAGAAACATGCATGACCCAATGAGTCTTCCATAGAAGAACTTCTTCTTGGTAAAATGTCCAACAAATGGGTGATGGGAAAAATATTGCTTGGAAATGGAGACAGAATGGATGAAAATGGATTCTCCTATGCTAATTATGCTTTGGGTGTAAAATAGGCCCATCTTGAATTTACAGTGAGCTTAAATCCATTCTCTACTATCTAAAGAGATCAATAATTAATATCATATGATTTTTATTTTTTCCAGTAACATGGTTAAACTCTGAAAACACATGGATCTATTTTTCTTTAATTTTTGAGATTGTAATATTATTTCGTTTTTTATTTTCCTCCCTCTGAACCATCCTATAAACTCCTTGTTACTCTCTTTTAAATTCCTGGCATTTGAAAGGAAAATGTTGTTTTACACACACACACACACACACACACACACAAACACTCATATACATATATGTACATGCATATACACACATGTATGTATGTATATTCCTAATATATAGTCTGCTCAGTTTGTATATTGTTTTTTGTATGCTCAGGGCTCACCATTTGGTAGTGGATAACCAGGGGGTATGTTTTCCAGCAAAGATTATTTCTCTCACTCTACCGATTCTTTAGTTGCTTATAATATTTTTGTGTAGAGTTGAGGCCTCTTGGTCTTTCCCCCATGTACTTCAGCATGTGTATTTCTATTATCTTGTTGAGCTTTTGTTTAGGCAGCCATGTTGATGAAACTTTATGGGTGTGGCTTCTGCAACAACAAAACACACATTCTCACAAACACACAGAAATAATTCTTGATCCTCTGATTTGTACAATCAGTACCCCCTTTTCTCACTTCATTAATATTCCCAGGGTATTAGCAGTAGGAGTTGTATATACATCCACCAGGACTGGGATTCACAGTTCTGCATTTTGATTGTTTGTAGTTTTCTGTTATCATCTCTCTCTGTTGCGAAGCATGAGTTTCAATGAGAGGTGAAGACTGCACGTATCCATGGTTACTTCTTTTCTTTATGATAGCATCACTCATCATATTTTGGACTTTGAAGGCATCTCTCACATTTTGATTGTACCATCCTCAACATCTTAACCTCTTGTTGAATCTGTGGGTAAATGCCTGAAATACCCCCAACAATGTGACAGAGCACAGGTAAATGAGACACATGTATTTTCTAAGTCTTATACCTTGATTTATATTACAAAGCTATCAAGCAAAGGAGGGATACTAAGGTATTTTTGAATTCAACCCACATTAAAGCTGTCATATCTTTCTTTAAAGCATCAGGTCTCTATGAATTATATTTGACAGATTTTATAATGTCAGAAGAGTAAAACAGTTACTAGCAATTCATGGTGAATACATTTACATCATTTAGATTTAATTTATTTCTTTATAATTATATCCTTTAGATATAATGTATTCAGTTTTCTTAAAAGGAAACTTGTGTTTCAAAATAAAAGAGAAGAGGTACATTTTAAATTATGAATAAAAATGAAAGTATTTGAACAAAGTGTCCCCGGGGCTGAACTCAAATATTCTAATTATGTCTTTATCAGTTTGGTATGCTTTGCCAAAACAATCTTATGCTTGACTTTAGTCATGTTTTTCAGTGAAGATCAGTTTTTGGATACCTTTCATGAAGAAGTGGAAGGCAAACAGAAAAACAAAATAGAACAGAGGATTATCTGTACTTGATATGACAAAGCTTGGGCTGTGTGTGTGTGTTCATGTGTATGTGCGTGTGCCTTAAAGCAGATGGCACTCATAGCATTTTACCGACTTTGCTTGAAGATAACCCTGTGGGTCCATTTCTGCTTGGAAGCACTTGCTGTCATGGTAACTGGATTCCATACATTCTTCCTATCCTATATCACCATACCACAGTGAGTAAACTGTCAAGCATGTAGGGATACAGACAAAGGTAACAGAGTCTAATCCATAAAAAGTACGGGAAAGGAGTAGAGAATGAGAAAGCAAAGAGATATGTGAAAAGATGCTGTTCTTGGGGAGAGCATAAAAAACAACCTTGCATGTGTTTGATATTGATAGTGAACCTCAGTGGTTCAGATATTCATATATACATATTTTCTTTAAACTCATCTTCAGACACAGTAGGCTCAGGGTTTCTACATGAATTTGGGTAAGTGTGTTATGCTTTGTTTCATAAGGTTTTCTGAGTCACCTTCAATGAAATCTTGAAAGCCAAGTATCTCAGGAAACCAATGCTAAATTGTTTTTTATTGTTTGACTTTAATAGACTGCATGACCTAAGAAAGTTATGAAATGTTGGCTCAGTATACTAGCTATGAAAATCTAAAAGTAACCAGTTCAGCTGGATTAGAATAACATGGATTCAATCAGAAAGATATTCAGACAAAACAGACAGCTGTCTATACTGGAGTATAGAAGAAAGTTTTCTAGAATATAAAATTTCAGAGTAGAACTAAATTTAGCTGTTTGGTAGATTTCAGAAAAATGTCATCTGTATTTTTAAAATGTATTTAAATTTAAATTTTATTTTTAAAAGATTGCATATCTTTATGCTTGTGTGAGTTCATATGCACCATATCATGTGTGTTCATTACCTAAAAAAGCGAGAAGAGATAGGCAGAATTCCTGGAAAGGAGTTTCAGGTGGTTATGCGCTTCCTGATATGGACGCTAGGAATAAAACTTGGCTTCTCTGCAAGAACAGTAAGTAAGTGCTCTCAACTGTCCAGGCTTATCTCCATCCCCCAAATCGTCCTGCATTTTACTGTAATTTTTTGTTTGTTTGGTTTTGAGACAGAGTTTCTTTTTGTAACTCTCGTCATCCTGGCTGTCCTCAAACTCACAGAGACTGACTGTCTCTGCCTCCTGAGTGCTGCGACTCAAGCCTGTGCCACCACCACTGAGCTGTGTTTGTTTTTTAAATAAAAATGTTATAGCACATGAAGAATGTAAAATGATATTATTCTTTGCATCTTTTGGTGTGTGTGTGTGGGGGGGATTTGGTTAATTTCCACAGCTTTTATTTCCTGTACTTTTTGGTTCTGTTACATTAGTCTTCTAGTCATTATATGGGCTGATTTGAAAAGCTAACCAAGAGTCAATAAGCTGTGTGTACTGATGTTAATATGTTTGACAGTAATGTTGAACAATACTGTTTTTCTCCTTCCTTGAATCCCTTTGACATGTACAGAAAAAGTTCAACTCTATTCTTATCTCTTCCTTGCTTCAAATTTCAAAAAGGGAAATCCACTACTAATTCCTTTACATAGTCTATATAATATGTAAATCTATGTAATATGTAGTATGAAACATTTCTATATATAAAAATTATATTTTTACTATATTATTTTAAGAAAGTCACATGTTTTATCTTTTCATGTTTCTGATGCTATCTGCCATTTTATAATTTTATATTACTTAAACTTAATTAATTCCATTTTATCTCTAGGATGTCATAGCTTCCTAGTGTAATTTAGAGACAGCAATTTAATATGTAACTATTATTGCTATTGCTCATGTGAATGTTTGTGTCAGTTGGATTTTTCTCATCAATCTTTCATTTGTTAATGTTTTTATAGATCCTTGTCATGCTCCCTACTCTATAGAATCCCTTTGCCTTCCCTCTTTCTTCTGAAATGCACATTATTATGTTTCATATGACCTGGTTATGTTTTGTCTTCCACAGCTCTCATCCTGGGATAACAATTTAAAACTTTCTTAAGTGGTTAGACTCATTGTTTTCTTGGCCTAATGTCTTTCTTTTGATATCTCTCCTTATTCCATCATAGCTTCTCAGTTCTTATTCAACCAGAGACACGGAGCCTCCTAAGATAAGAAAGCCTTGTTGGGATGATGCCACATATGGTTATGGAATTGGTTAAGAATTTATGCTGTGATGCCTAGTGTGAAGACTGGGGTTGCCATTGGTTCTTTTTACTAGAAGAAGAAAAATTAGACATAAGGCGATAAAGAAATAGAATCCACAAGGGAAAGTGAGAATCTATTGGAAAGATCTGAGATGTTTCTTGTGTCTCATTCTCAGTGTTATGACATACACGCCTTGTTGTAAAGGGATAGTTACTCTTAGGTTTCAGCGTATATTGGAGGCTAACATATAGTACTTGGCAAGAACTATAAGAGCTGTTGGCCTGGCTGCTTCTGCATGCCCATGAGATGTCCTAATAGATCAGTTACAACATATGCAAGCTGCAGAAGTGTCAGGCACTCTGTAACAGCTCTGTGTTAACTACCAAAACATAAATCCCATCATTCAAATCTTAGCTAGTGTCTCTCTTGGGCCACTATAGGTGAACAGCATATGAATAAAGACACTATACAAACCTGGCACAATCATTTCATTGTCAGTATGATGCTAACACATATAGCTTTTTAATTTTCAAATACAGACTGCCAAATGGTCCTTCAGCTTAAACCATGGCCACATAGTATTCACCAGAGGAGATTACAGTAACATGGAGATTTGCTGTATTATGTTTTATTATTTTGGTGTGAATGACCATTTAAAATAATGTTTTAATTTATTCTTTGTATTCTATGTATCCTGAGAACTACTCCTAGTAGAGCTTTTGTTTGATTGTATTTTGTTTGTATGTTTGATAATTCTTATTTTAATTTACTACAAAGGAAAGATGAATTCAGAATGTATGTGTTATACCTCTGGGAGGGGTTCAAGCTCAAGTTGTTGGGATTTGCTGTTGTTGTTTGTTTTGTTTTGTGAGTACACTAAAACATGCAATTTTTTCAAAATATAGTGTTTAGTAATAGACTAAAGTTGAACAATATACTAATACAAATACCAAATGTGTTTCCTCTTCTTATAGTCATGGTTTTGAAAACTACACAATATCACTCAAGGGACTAAATTAAAAGTTCTGTGTTTTAGTTCAGTCTTATGATTAGAGTCACATAAAATTAGCAACAACAATAATTGTTGAAAAACATTCTAGACATTTGCCAAGACTCATTTTAGCATTCAAAATTATTCTGAATTTGAGCTTTCTCTGTTGGAAGGATTTGGCTTTGTTTTCTGGTCTCTGGGTCATTAATACTGGCCCTATGTCTATATGGCCAGATTCCCTCCTCTTTCCTATTTTTGCATTGAAAAAATTAAGTGTGGCAACTCATTTGTTTACTAAAGGATCTTGTTCATCATTTTGAAGCATTAATGACATTTGCTGAGTAGATCCTTGAAAACTGTGGCCATGTATTTTGGGTTTGCCAATCTGTAACCTAAAGCAAAATTGCAGTAGGGAAATAAATATTTAAAAATGCCAATGTATTCAATTTTAACTAGTGGATATTCTTTGTCAGGATAGTAAAGTTTCATGTTTCTGTGAGTGTGCAGTTAAATGTTAATGAATTATTTTTCTTTCTTCTTGAAAGGAATATAGATACTTTCTCTACTTCATAATTCAGTACAGGAAATTTAAGCCTCAGCTTTGATTGTTCTGTGGCAGACTGGGCCTCGTGAAATCTGTTCTTCATTGTAATGAGTCGATCAGTACCTGAGAAAATATGTTTAAAGATGCTTTTTATGTCATTTAAGTTATGTCCTTGCACTAAATTATAGAACTTAGCATCTTACACTGGGAACTGATTATTCAAAGCCATTCCATAATAACAAACTTAGAAAGGCCAGGCAGATTTAGAATAGACTGATGATTTTGTTCTCCATTAAATTATATTTTGAATCTGTACAAAATAGTTTGGTTCATGTCTTTCTATAGTCACATTATTCAAGGAACGAGTCCCTAACCCCTCAGTTGAAAAATCCAGAAGCAGCAAGAACAGCTCACCACACAGATGCAATCAACACTGAATAAATAGGTCACTCCTAGAGATCACTGAGTAACAATCTGCTGTTGATGAGGTTGCACCTGGAATTTGAATTTTTTTTTATAGAAATCAGGAAGAGTACAGAGTCTGGAGGTAAAGCATGAGGTAACTTTTTCATTTGGAATCATAGTAGCTTGGGCTAATTTTTTATCTTTCAACTTCTATTGTTTGATCACATAATGTCAGAAAAACCATTACATCATTTTTACCTTTGCATGGATTATTTCTTTGTCTTCAGGTTCTTATTCTGGACAATACATGAAATACTATGTATGAATTCAGTAATTATCATTTTGTAAGAAGGGCATTTTAAAGATAAGCAGTTTTCTAGCACTCAGCATGCAGAAGAATGAAAATAGACCCTTTCTTATCTCCTTGTACAAAGCTCAAGTGCAAGTGAATCAAAGATCTCCACATTAAACCAGATACACTGAAACTACTAGAGGAGAAAGTAGGGAAAATCTTAGAACACATAGGCACAGGAGAAAATTTCCTGAACAGAACACCAATGGCTCGTGCTCTAAGGTCAAAGATTGACAAATAGGACTTAATGAGATTGCGAAGTTTCTGCTAAGGACACTGTCAAGAAAGCAAAACGGCAGCCAACAGATTGGAAAAAGATCTTTACCAACCCCACATCAGATAGAGGCCTAATATCCAAGGTATACAAAGAACTCAAGAAGTTAGACACCAGAGAATCAAATAACCTGTTAAAAATGGAATACCGAGTTAAACAAAAAGATTTCAATTGAAGAATATCGAATGGCTGAGAAGTGTCTAAGGAAGTGCTAGACATCATTAGCCATCAGGGAAATGCAAATCAAAACAACCCTGAAATTCCACCTTACACCAACCAGAATGGCTAAGATCAAAAATTCAGATGACAGCAGATGCTGGCGAGGATGCGGAGAAAGAGGAACACTTCTCCACTGTTGGTGAGGTTGTAAACTGGTACAACCACTCTGAAAATCAGTCTGGCGATTCCTCAGAAAACTGGACATAGTAGTACCTGAAGACCCATTTATTTCACTTCTGGACATATGCCCTAGAGAAGCTCCAACATACAACAAAGACACATGTGCCACAATGTTCATAGCAGCTCTATTTATAATAGCCAGACTCCGGAAAGAACCCAGATGTCCTTCAGTAGACTAATGGATACAAAAATTGTGGTACATTTACACAATAAAGTACTATTCAGCTATCAGAAACAATGACTTTATGAAATTCTTAAAAAAATGGATGCATCTAGAGAATATCATCCTGAGTGAGATAACCCAGTCACAAAAGAACAGACATAATATGCAGTCACTGATAATTGGATACTAACTCCAGAAAGCTCTGAATACCCCAGAAACAACTCACAGACTATATGAAGTTTAAGAAAAACAAAGACCAAAAAAAAAAAAAAAGAAGAAAATGAAAAATCATTATGCTTAATCTTTACACACCAAGAAAACTGACTATTTCCAGGTTACATGTTTTACATGTACTTTATGTGCATGTAAAATTTTAATGCATACTATCAAACCTTAAAAAAATCAAGTACTGACAAAAATGTATTCATATACTTTTATGCAAAAATGCTTAAAATCTGAACATTTATCTTTGTTTTTTAAAATAAAGTTCTTCAATTTATTAAAAAAAAGATAAGTGGTTTTCAAAGAAATATTTTTGCCAGAGAGAAAGTAAAGACATATTCCTGTGGAATATAATTGAAAACCTGGACACTTTTATAAAATATAAACAAGAAGACTAAAAGATATATAGAAGGAGTCAGATTAAACATAAAATTTGGACTCCTAAAAGGCATGGTATGGAGTTCTTTTAGTTTAATTTTTGTTGTATATATGTGAGACTTAAAAAAGGTTCAAATCCTCAGAAACCATAATAAAAAACAACCCACAATATTTGTAAAGGATTAGTAGAATGTTGGACTTCCATTCTTGCCTTACTACTGTAAGTAAGGAGGTCCTCCAAACTTCTGCAAGAGGAATGCCGTGTAAGTAAGCAGGAAGCTGCCGTTTTCAGTTTTGCTATGGCTGATCAACTGCCCTAGTGTCTTTGCTGGTGTCAAGGATTACCACTAAGGAAGTTGTTGCTTTCACATCCATCCAGTCATAAATAGGACCACCCTACATTCTTTCTAACGGTACCAGAAAAGGCACAGTGGTGTTAAAGATCATCACCTCCAGAGTTTGGGATTTCACATTCACCCAATAATAAAGAAAGAAATCCCATTTTCTTTGCAATGCTCTAAGGGAAATCCTTAGAGGGAAAGTCTCCTTAGTAGATGGTCATCATTGTCCACATTCCGCTCCTCTCTGTAGGAGTATAAAGAACATACCAGCAGGGGCAATAAAGCTCATCTACTTTTTTAAAATTTTTACTGGAGTAATATGTGCTAATGATCAGTGGCTAAACAGAATGCCCTCACCGCTATTCTATAATAAAAAGGAGCTGTTTCCCCACCGTGTTAATGGGACTTATGTTAGAGATATGAAATGTTACCTTTACTACTACCACACACTCTTTCAGAATGCCATAGTTTGAATCCCTGCAGAGGAAAGCCAATAAAACTGCCAGAAATATTCAGGCTTTACTATCACTCATCATGACTACAGTGAAGGATATTTCTAGTAGAATGCGAACATACAGCCAATGGATGCCAATACAAAGAGAAAGCAGATGGTAGGTTTGAAGGGCCAAAATTCAATGCAGTCATCTAAAATTATCCTTCAATAAGCACTAGAAGCACATTGGAAAGAAAAAAGTGAGAAGTCACTCTGGTGAAAAAGAAGACCATGTACACACACACACACACATGACTAAAAATGGAAAAAGTAAATTGCAGCTGGATAGACATAGAGAAGAGTGCTTTCTGCTTTTCCATAGATTCCAGCATCTATGTTGGTAAATGATGATCATTATGGCAATACAAATTGAAACCACAACATATAATCTCATCATGGATAGAATTACTGTTATTAGAAAGTCAAAATATTTTTGCATGGTGCAGATGTGGAGAAATGGAAGTGCTCACACACCCCAACTGGGAATTCACATTTAATATAGCCATTACATTAGACAGCATCCTTTAAAAGCTTTATTCGGATACATGCCAAGAGTTAGAAGTATGCTTACCATATGCTCTAGTAATCATACGACTTGTAATATAAATCCAAAGGGTTTTAAATCACTGTTAGAAATACCTGAATTCATTTATTTTTCATTGTAGTCTTCACAGCTATGCAGATACTGGATTCACTGATCTATTCATTGATGGATAAGCGAATAAAGAAATGTGGCATATTTATTTATGTACACAGTGGGTATTATCCAGCCATTAAAAAGCATTAGATTACATTTGCAGATATTTAGATTGAACTGGGAAACTTATTAAGTTAGGCAATAAAGGACACACACACACACACACACACACACACACACACACACATACACCAAAAGAAAGCTCATGTTTTTACTTACCTAGGGAAGCTAAAAGATTCATTAAGAAAGGAGGTAGATATTAGAATATGAGTTCTCAGAGCATATATATATATATATATCACATATATACATATATAAATATAGATATATAGATATTTATTCATATTTCAGTCCTGTGTCAGCAACCTCCACAGCAGCTGTTGTCTGTGCTTCTAGTCTTAATGCTAATTGAATAAAAGGCTTCAATGAGACTCCCTCTAGTACTTATGTCACCCAACTTTCCGTCCAACCCACCCTTTTTCAGTTTTATTGGTCTCTTGTGGTCCTCCCTAGTGTACTTATAGGGTCTTTGGTCATCTTCCTAAGAAATCGTGTGACAAGATAAAACAGAGCAGCATTGATGACAACCAGATCTCTAACTAGACTCTGCCAGATGAGACTGCCACATGCTTTCCCCATTCCAATTGCGTTATAAACCCTTGCTAGAGCTTCATGCAAGGGGCCAATCGGGCAGTAAGTAAGGTCTTCTATTTAACACGTAAGGAATGGAATCCTTATGATAGCCTTTCGAATAGCTAGGAAAGTGATTATGTGGGCAAGAGAACTTTGATGTGACATGATTCGTAGCCATTTAATTGAGACTGGTGGGGAATCTTGAGTCATAGGAACAAATCAAATATCTACATGGCTAGATATCTGACTAGGGAGAAAAACAAAGGCATGGCTTCAAGCTACTAACTTTTAGAGTGCTTTGTTTCATGGCAACAAACAAATAGCCCTAACAGGAACAGCTCTAAAGTGTTTGAAGAAGGGTTGTTAAATCTGCTAGATGTATCATGCCATTTCATGTTTCTGAACTGATTGAATGTGTCATCTAAGGAAAACTTTCATTTCTCTCAGCCGGCAGAATATGTGTGTGCAAAATCTCACTGCTGAGATGCCATAACACAGTCAGCCAGCATCTTAGGGGAGACAGGAAACAAGCTGAGGATCTCTAGCCTGAGGAACAAAAGGTTCCACAAGGCTCTAACCTGGCTGGAAGCGCCAAAGTGTTACAGCTCTCCGAGGGGAAGCCTGGGCAGGGTATGCACCCAGATCTCTTCCACTATCATTGCAGCCCCAGGGCTAGTGAAAGCAATGATAAGCTATGGCAGAAGGCCAGAAGCCATACCTGCAACAAGTAGCCAGGGCAAGCAACTGCTGCAAGAGCAAGAGGTCTGCCAGCAGAAAACTCTTCTCTAGAGTATTAAAGCTCAATAAAATAGCCACCCTTAGAAGATTCTTGGTGAAATACCTCCTGCATTTTATTCCCTGTGGACAGGGGCATTATAAACCGTTGGGGAGGGGTTAAGGTGAGAACCAGTGTTAGATGATTTCTATTGTTTCAATCTAAGGTGTTAGGCATGCTTTATTTGCATGGGGAAAGACTTCAGGTATTGTTCCTATGTGACTGGTTGTCATGGCTCTCTCCATGGAGTATCAGGGTTACATGATCCAGGACGGGTAGAGCGTAGTTGGGAGTTGGTTCCAAAGTCTGCCATTCTCAATTATGGGGTTTACCTGGTTGTTGAATTTGCTTCAAGTTCTTTTTTTTTTTTTTGTCTTCAAAACAAGATTTATTTTTTTTTTAACATGAAAATACATGGAAAATACATTGGTCTCTTATCTGTTACAAATAAGACTCAAATTATTAATCATAACAAGAAGTGTTTCTTGAGATATTTCCATCTACACAAAAGACTAACAGCTTATTATTTTTTTAAAGATTTTAAACATTTTTTGCTAAAAATTATACATTTTTGTCAGTACAGTTTTTTCAGACAATAAAATAAATTTTACATAAAACCATGTGAATATGTTTTTTAGGCAGTACTTGATTTTTTTCAAGGGCTTGACAGTATGCATTAAAAACGTACTAGTTGCAATAAGCGTAAAGTACATGCAAAACAAAACGCAACATGGAAATAGTCAAAGTCTTCGTTTTGTGAATATATGTATAGTTTTTGTTTTCTTTATTTCTTGGACTTCATAGAGTCTGTGAGTTGTTTCTGGGGGAGTGCAAGCCTCTGGGGTTAGCATCCCACTATCAGTGACTGCATATTATGTCTGTTCTTTTGTGACTGGGTTATCTCACTCAGGATGATCTTCTCTAGATGCAGCCATTTTCTTAAGAATTTGGTTAAGTCATTGTTTCTGGTGGCTGAGTAGTATTCCATTGTGTATATGTACCACAATTTTTGTATCCATTCGTCTTCTGAAAAACATCTGGGTTCCTTCCAGCTTCTGGCTATTATAAATAGAGCCGCTATAAACATTGTGGTGCATATATCTTTGTTGTGTATTAAAGTGTCTCTGGGGTATATGCCCAGAAGTGGAATAGCTGGGTCTTCAGGTAGTACTATATCCAATTTTCTGAGGTATCGCCAGACAGATTTCCAGAGTGGTTGTATTAGCTTGCAACCCCACCAACAGTGAAGAAGTGTTCCTATTTCTCCGCAGCCTCGCCAGCATCTGCTGTCATCTGAGTTTTGGATCTTGGCCAATCTGACTGGTGTGAGGTGGAATCTTAGGGTTGTTTTGATTTGCATTTCCCTGATGGCTAAGGATGTCGAGCACTTCCTCAGATGTTTCTCAGCCATTCGGTGTTCCTCAACTGAAAACATTTTGTTTAGCTCTGTACCCCATTTTTTAATAGGGTTATTTGATTCTCTGGTGTCTAGCTTTTTGAGTTCCTTGTACACCTTGGATATTAGGCCTCTATCTGATGTGGTGTTGGTAAAGATCTTTTCCCATTCTGTTGGTTGCCGTTTTGTTTTCTTGACGATGTCCTTAGCCTTACAGAAACTTTGCAATCTCATTAAGTCCCATTTGTTAATCTTTGACCTTAGAGCTTGAGCCATTGGTGTTTTGTTCAGGAAATATTCTCCTGTGCCTATGTGTTCTAAGGTTTTCCCTACTTTCTCATCTAATAGTTCCAGTGTATCTGGTTTAATGTGGAGATCCTTAATCCACTTACACTTGAGCTTTGTACAAGGAGATAAGAACGGGTCTATTTTCATTCTTTTGCATGTTGAGTGCCAGTTGGACCAGCACCATTTGTTGAATAGGCTGTCCTTTTTCCATTGAATGTTTACTGCTCCTTTGTCAAAAATCAGGTGACCATATACATGAGGGCTCATTTCTGGATCTTCTATTCTATTCCATTGATCCACTTGCCTATTTCTGTACCAGTACCATGCAGTTTTCAGCACAATTGCCTTGTAATATAGCTTGAGGTCAGGGATAGTGATTCCCGCAGATGTTTTTTTGTTGTTGAGGATAGATTTCGCTATTCTAGGTCTTTTGTTATTCCATATAAAATTGCACATTGATCTTTCCAATTCCATGAAGAACTGGGTTGGAATTTTGATGGGGATTGCATTGAATCTGTAGATTGCTTTTGGTAGGATGGCCATTTTTAAGATGTTGATCTTTCCAATCCATGAGCATGGGAGATCTTTCCATTTTCTGAGATCCTCCTCAATTTCTTTCTTTAGAGGTTTGAAGTTCTTGTCATACAGGTCCTTTACTTCCTTAGTTAGAGTCACACCAAGGTATTTCATAGTTTTTGTAACTATTGTGAAGGGTACCTTTTCTCTAATTTCTTTCTCCACATGTTTGTCCTTTGAGTATAGGAAGGCTACTGATTTGTTTTAGTTAATTTTGTATCCGGCCACTTTGCTGAACTTGTTTATCAGCTGTAGGAGTTCTCTGGTGGAATTTTTGGGGTCACTCAAGTACACTATCATGTCAGCGGCAAAGAGTGATGTTTTTATCTCTTCCTTTCCGATTTGTATCCCCTTGATCTCCTTTTGCTGTCTAATTGCTCCAGCCAGGACTTCCAGTACTATGTTGAATAGGTAGGGAGAGAGTGGGCAGCCTTGTCGAGTCCCTGATTTTAGTGGGATTGCTTCAAGTTTCTCGCCATTAAGTTTGATGTTGGCTGTTGGTTTGCTGTATATTGCTTTTATTATGTTTAAATATGGGCCTTGGATTCCTGTTCTTTCCAGGACTTTTAACATGAAGGGGTGTTGGATTTTGTCGAATGCTTTCTCAGCATCTAGTTAGATGACCATGTGATTTTGGTCTTTAAGTTTGTTTATATGGTGGATTACATTGATGGATTTCTTTATGTTAAACCATCCCTGCATCTCAGGGATGAAGCCTACTTGGTCATGATGAATGATGGTTTTGATATGTTCTTGGATTCGGTTTGCAAGGATTTTGTTGAGTATTTTTGCATCAATGTTCATAAGTGAGATTGGTCTGAAGTTCTCTTTCCTTGTAGGGTCTTTGTGTGGCTTAGGTACGAGGGTTATTGTAGCCTCAAAAAATGAGTTGGGTAATAGTCCATCTGATTCTATCTTTTGGAATAGCTTGGAGAATATTGGTGTTATATCCCCAATAAATGTCTGATAAAATTCTGCACTGAACCCATCTGGACCTGGGCTTTTTTTGGTTGGGAGGCTTTTGATGACTTCTTCTATTTCTTTAGGTGTTATAGGGTTATTTAGATGGTTTACTTGGTCCTGGTTCAACTTTGGGACCTTGTATCTGTCTAGGAATTTGTCCATTTCCTCCAGATTTTCCAATTTTGTGGAGTATAAGTTTTTGTAGTAGGATCTGATGATTTCTTGAATTTCCTTAGTTTCAGTTGTTATGTCACCACTTTCCTTTCTGATTTTGTTAATTTGGATACTCTCTCTTTGCCCTTTAGTTAGTCTGGCTAGGGGTTTATCAATCTTGTTGATTTTCTCAAAGAACCAACTCTTTGTTTTGTTGATTTTTTCAATGGTTTTTTTTGTTTCTATTTGGTCTATTTCTGCCCTAATTTTGATTATTTCTTGCCGTCTACTCTTTTTGGGTATATCTGCTTCCTTTTGTTCTAGTGCTTTTAGCTGTGCTGTCAGGTTGCTGATGTGAGCTCTCTCCAGTTTCTTCTTGGAAGCACTTAGGGCAATGAGTTTTCCTCTCAATACTGCTTTCATTGCATCCCATAGGTTTGGGTATGTTGTGTTTTCGTTTTCGTTGAATTCTAGAAAATCCTTAATTTCTTTCTTTATTTCTTCTTTGACCCTGCTATCCTTTAACAGAGTGTTGTTTAGTTTCCATGTGTATGTGGGCATTTTGTTGTCTTTGTTGTTGTTAAAGACCACCCGTAGACCATGGTGATCTGAGAGGATGCATGGGAGTATTTCAATCTTCTTATATCGATGAAGGCTCGTTCTGTGTCCAATTATGTGGTCAATTTTCGAGAAGGTGCCATGGGGTGGTGAGAAGAAGGTGTATTCTTTTACTTTAGGATAGTATGTTCTGTATATATCTATTAATTCTAGTTGGTTCAAAGTCTCTGCTAGTTTTGCAGTGTCCTTGTTCAGTTTCTGTTTCCCTGATCTGTCCATTGGTGAGAGTGGGGTGTTAAAGTCTCCCACTATTATTGTGTGGGGTGAAATGTATTTTTTGAGCTTTATTAGAGTTTCTTTTATGAATGTGGGTGATTTTTTTATTTGGAGCATATATGTTAAGGATTGAGAGTTCCTCCTGACAGATTTCCCCGGTAATGAGTAAAAAGTGTCCTTCTTTATCTTTTTTGATAACTTTTGGTTGGAAATTTACTTTATTCGATATTAGAATAGCCACTCCAGCTTGCTTCTTGGAGCTGTTTGCTTGGAAGTTTTTTTCCCACCCTTTTACTCTGAGATAGTGTCTGTCTCTGTCTCTGAGATGAGTTTCCTGTATGCAGCAAAATGCTGGAATTTGTTTATGTATCCAGTCTGATAGTCTATGTCTCTTTATTGGGGAGTTGAGACCATTTATGTTAATAGATATCAAGGAATAATTGTTTCTGTTTCCTGCCATTTTTGCTTTTTTGGGTTGAGTTGTGTCTGTGTTTTTTTCTTTAGTTTTCTTGTTTAGGAGTTTTCTTGTTTTTACTAGGCTGTATTTTCCCTCCTTGTATTGGGATTTCCACCTATAATTCGTTGTAGTGCTGGGTTTGTGGTCAGATATTGTGTGAATTTTGATTTGTCTTGAAATATCTTTGTCTCTCCATCGATGATGATTGATAGTTTTGCCTGGTATAGCAGCTTGGGCTGGCACTTGTGCTCTCTTAAGGAGTGCATGATGTCTGTCCAGGCTCTTCTAGCTTTCATAGTCTCTGTTGAGAAATCGGGTGTGAGTCTGATTGGTCTGCCTTTATATGTTACCTGACCTTTTTCCCTTACTGCTTTTAGTATTCTTTCTTTACTTTGGGCACTTGATGTTTTTACTATTATGTGTCGGGAGGTATTTCTTTTCTGGTCCATCCTATTTGGAGTTCTGAAGGCTTCTTTTATGCTCATGGTCATCTCATTCTTGAGGGTAGGGAAGTTTTCTTCTATGATTTTGTTGAAGATATTTACTGTGCCTCTTAGTTGATACTCTTCTCCCTCTTCTATTCCTATTATCCTTAGTTTCGGTCTTCTCATTGTGTCTTGTATTTCCTGGACATTTTGGGTTAGGAGCTTTTTGTTTTTTGCATCTTCTCTCGCTGTTTTGTCTATGTTTGCAATGTTGTCTTCTGCCCCCGAGATTCTCTCCTCGATCTCTTGTAATCTGTTGGAAATGCTTGCTTCTGTGACTCCTGATTTCTTTTTTTGGTGTTCTGACTCTAGGGTTATCTCTTTTAGCGCTTTCTTTATTGTGTCAATTTCTGTTTTAATTTCCCTCTTCCATTCCTTTATTTCTTTGGTTCTGTTTTCGTCTTGTTCTTTGAGTTCTTTGAGTGTTTTTCTTGTTTCTTCTTTAAAAGCTTCTGAATCTTTTTGCTTTTCCTCCCTTTCTTGTTTAAGTAACTCTATCAGCGTCTTGAGGCATGTTTTCAGGTCTGTGTCTTCTTTCTCTGGAGTGTTTGGAATTCCTATGTTTGCTACTATCGGAGAGCTGGGTTCTGGTGTTGCTAGATTGTCTTGGTTTCCTTGGGATATACTCTTTCTCTTTCCTCTTGCCATTTTGTTGTCAGTGATATGTTCTTGCCTTTCCCTTGTATCTGGTCTGTGTCCCTGGTACACTTTCTGTGTGCACTCCTCAGAGATCTCTCTACTTCCCAGCAGCCCAGGTTCTGGGTGGCAGCTGGGACAGGCTCTGCTCTGCGTCCTGAAGTCGCCCCCGGGTGGGAACAGACGTTCCTAAGATCTGTTCCTGGTCACAGTAGCTCAGCCTGTACGAGCCGCCTTTCAGGCTGGTGGTTGGGCCAGTTTCTGCTCTGCGTCCTGAAGTCCTCTCCGGGTGGGAACAGAAGTTCCTAAGATCTGTTCCCGGTCACTGGATCGGGAAGGACAGGGCAGGTCAGGGCAGGGGGTGCCCTTTCTGTGTGCACTCCGCAGAGATCCCTCTGCTCCCCCGCAGCCTAGGTCTCCCACTCACCAGTTGCTCAGCCTGTACAAGCCGTCTTTCCGGCTGGTGGTTGGGCCAGGCTCTGCTCTGCGTCCTGAAGTCCTCTCCGGGTGGGAACAGAAGTTCCTAAGATCTGTTCCAGGTCACAGTAGCTCAGCCTGTACGAGCCGCCTTTCCGCTTGCTTCAAGTTCTTACTAGTTCTTCTGTCTGGTGGCATGGTCCACTTGACCCACATCTGTGAGGCAAAGATTTAAAAGAATATAAACAAATGAAACACGCTATATTTATCTCTTTCGCCTTAGAAACGAAATTGCATATTAAATAAAAATACACTAGAAAATTAATTCTGATTAGGTAGTGAAAGTATCACTTCAAAATTCTACCCTGCTTATATCAGTCCAAATATAAACAAATGTTGCAAACCATACTCAAGAGAGTTGCATAAGCCACAATTATAGAAATATACATTCTGAGGTCACAATCCCTGGGAGGTCTTTTGCTAAGGACATTAAGAGAAGGAACTAAAAGGGAAGCAAACAGGAAAGGAAGAAGTTAAAGTATCTCTATTAAAGTAATGAGTCTATGAGGTAACCTAAAGATTCTGCCAGAAAACACTTAACACTGACTTTTAACAAAATGGTCGCACACAATTATACAAAAATTCGTAGCTTCACTATAAATTAATTATGAATGTATTGAGTCACAACCAGGGAAATAATGATATTCACAATTGTTCTACAAAGACCCTGAAATAAACATAATAAAAAAGCAAATGGCCTTTGCAATAAAAATTTTAAAATGCCAAAGTAAGGAATTGAAGGCACAAGAACATGTGAAGGATTGAAATCCTGTGTTCACGGAGAAGAATTCATACTGTAGAAGTGACTCTATTATCAAAAGACATCTATAGATTTCATGCAACTCTGAAATAGCAATGCTGTTATTCACATCAACAGAAGAAATATTTAAATATTCATACAGAAACACAAAAGACTGTTGATACCCAACACTTCAGGAGCAAAGAAGTAGACTGGAAAAAAATGTTGAAATATAAAGATGGGCTAGAAGAAGAGGAAGATGCTTGATATTGAGGACAAGAAGGTATAGTTAAGAGATTTTAAAGTTGTTGTTGGAGAGCCTATGAAATGGGTTTGTAGGAGGAATTTGAAGTTTGGATGAACAACTGAGCAAATACACAATGCTAAACCTGAGCTCAGACACTTGGATGCTGATACGAATGTGGAGGAAAAGGTGAGACTCACAGGGTTTCAGATCAGTGAGAAATTTTTGGAGAATAAGATTAGAATTTGTTTCCTGTTAATTCTGGCAAAGAATATCTGAATTACTAGTGAATTAATATGTCATATTAATAGATAGATATACTGTCCTTATGAGTACACAATTGTATACTATGTATATACTAGATTGTAGAAGGAAAAGAAAAGTGACCTCCAGAGAAATCAGCAGTTTGGTCAAGACTATGAAAATCAAAACCCAGAAATGAATCCAGGACTTTTCTTCTGAAATCTTTCATTATTCTTGGATAATTGGATGGGAACAAAAGAAGGAAAGAATGGCTGTGTTTAGCATAATACAATTTTGAAATAACTTTCTTCATATGATTTATTGTCTAATGAAGTTTTGGTCAATAACATATGGCCAAAATCTTAGACAATTTAGTATTATATTTTTCTTACACTAATAAAATTTAACAAAATAATTCCGTTAATCAGTTGAACATGTCAGTATTTTTGTTTCATATCTGTCAATTTACCAGTCTTCAACTGTATCCACTTTTCTTGTGAAGGAACGGAAAAAATTTTTGCTTTTTTTAAAAATTCTTATGAATGGGCACTTTCAGTTCATTCTCTATGAATGGATGTACTAAGAATTTTATTCAATATTTCAACATTGTATTTTTTTCTAATGCACACTGCATACTAGCAAATTAATTCTTACTAGACAGTTATTTTTTCCTTTCTATTTTAAAAAGTCATTAAGTAATATTTCTTGGAAGAAGACTCTGTCTTAAGTGTTCCACTGTTGAAAGTAAATAAAAAAATCATTTAAAAGAAGACAGTGTTTTCTTCTGTAGTAGAATTTTGAGAAATCAAATATCTATCGATACTATTATAGAAAAATATTATGTTTTATTAGTTTATACTACATACAGCCTCATATCAGGTCATGTAATCATACTATTTCATGTTAAAATGGTGGTAAAATAATTTCATCTGTATTGTCAATGAATTAAAGTACAGTTTATTAACATAGTTATGTATGTGTGTAGTATGAGCTTACTTCTTCAGATAAATTTTTTTCTTAGCAAAGCAAGAAAAGTCCTAATGAATGTTTGTCCACTAAAAAATAATTTGGCATTTTTAAAAATTTTTGAATCAGGTATTTACTAATTATGAGGCATGTTAGCTCTTATTGTCATAATCTATCTAAATATAACATTTAATGATACATACTGCTTTTTTATGATGTACTAGAGGTAAAAAATATTTATTGAGTTATAGAAAAATGTTTCAACTGTTCATTAAAGAACATAAAATAATACATTAGTTGTATCACCTTTATAGAAGTAAATACATATTTATCTGTAAAATTATGGGGGCTCATTTTTAAAGTAACTTGACATCTATTTATAAAACTGAGACTTCTTCAATAAACAAACATGCCTATTTATGATAAACAGTTTTCATTATTTTCTGTTCAGCAACATTTGAGAGTTAGTATAGGCAACCCTTGCTGTATCACAATACTGTTGTTAACTGGTTGCTTTATGTACCCTGTGGGATTGCACTTTGAGGTTTTAGTACCCTTTGTATTTAGTTGTTTGTAATAATATATGGTTATGGGTAGAGTTTTTATGATGAGGTCTGCCTGTATTAGATATTTATTATCATACTATTTTTTTGTTGATTCTAAGAGAAAAAATTTATTTGTTATGCAACCAGAGAATTTTCTGAATCAGGGTTTGTGGCTCATTGTCTGAAGCATGGTCTAGACAATTTCAAATTTCTCAATTCTGAACAAGCTGCATAGAATGAATTGCCAACTTGAACACTGATTTCGCTGAGCCATTCAATTTTATATTTCAGTGCTGCATTCCATTTGATTGTACTAGATGCTGGACATGGAAGTACAACCCTGGTGTCCTGATTCCATGACAGCCATGAGTCTGTACTGCTTGGAAATAACCCAGACAACCGTGTAGCCTGTCCAGCAGAGTTAATATAAATTCCTTGATCTTCAGCACTGAACACGTGCTTTCCTACTTTTTTCACAGTAAATACCAAAATGAAGAATAGCACCTTCAATTAGTTAAGTTCTTCTGGTGTATTGGTTATATCCTTGAAGATGTTTTGGTTGTGTTGTTAATAGAGTTAATTGATAAAAGGTATTAATGATACTTAATATGCTATTAGTTGAAAAATATTTAAGGATACACAATTGCTTCCAGGAAATTTTGAAAAAAGGCTAAAATGTACTTATTAGTCTTTGAACTTAATTATGAAAATGCAATTCAGTATATGATTCAGTCATTCAAGAACAATGTCTGTTATATACAAAATATTCTCAACATTGTTAAGAATTCAGGGACAGTCAAGTACTATAATGTATCTTTTAAATGATTGTAATCTAATTAAGGTGTCTAGAAATGTACACATTTCTATGTGGGCAATGGTAAACACTAGTTTCTTCTATGTGTTGAAAAATAAAGGCAAAGTATAATTAAGTTATCAATGCTGAGACGAATAGAAATTAAACAGAAGGGAACTACCACTTTATGAAAAAGACATGGCTGACTTCAACTAACAATAAAGGAGTGAATTATTGGAAAAATATAAACACACAGGACAAGGCAAAGAAGTCAATAAATGAATTATTTGAGAATAATGAATAGCTGTTCTAATGAAAGAACTATATTTTGATTTTTGTTGGCATTGGCTATATAGTTCATCATTTCATTAACTATAAAGTCACATGACTTTCTCATACGTGATTTAAAATGTGTGATTTCAACTAGTGGAAATTGCTTTAACAGGCATTTATGACTTGATAAATTTATTATCCCTCAATAATGTAGTATTTCACTTAGTAAATGTTCCATATTTCTTTGCTTACAGGTATTGGATTTCCATAAAAAAAAAAAAAAAAACAAAGAAAAAGTTTGTATCCAATTTTCTAAGGAAACTCCAGACTGATTTCTAGAGTAGTTGTACCAGTTGGCAATCTCACTAGCAATGGAGGAGTGCTCCTCTTTCTCCACAGCGTTGCCAGCATTTTATCTTAGCCATTTTGGCTAGTGTGAGGTGAAATCTCTCTCTCTCTCTCTCTCTCTCTCTCTCTCTCTCTCTCTCTCTCTCTCTCTCTCTCTCTCTCTTCTGCTTTACATTTTCCTGATGACTAAAAATATTGAACATTTCCTTTTGTCAGCTTTTTTTTTCAATTTTCTTGGATATTCTCTGTATTTACATTTCAAATGTTATACCCTCCACCCACTTCCCTCCCTCTTTCTCCTCAACATGCTTCCATGAACGTGCTCCCTCTTCCAATCACTCTCTCCACCTCAGTGCCTTGGCTGATTATGGTGTTGTTCTTCCCATGTGGGTACAAACCTTTCAGCTGCTTCAGTCCTTTTTCTAGCTCTTTCTTTGGGGTCCTCATGTTCAGTATGATGTTTATCTGCAAGTATCCTCATCTGTATCTATATGACTCTGGGAGAGCCTCTGAAAAGACATCCAGGGCAGTAAATATTTCTTGGCATCAGCAATAGTGCTTGGGTTTGGTGCCTGTATATGGGTAGTTCTCCAGGTTAGGCAGTCGCTGTAGATCTTTTTGTTAAGTGCTTTTCAGCCCTGGGAGATTTCTTATTTGGGAATTCTCTGTGTAGCTCTCTATTCCATGTTTTAATAGGGTTGTTTGGTTCTCTGGAGTCTAACTTCTTGAGCTCTTTGTATATACTGGATATTAGCCCTCTATCAGATGTAGAACTGGTAAAGATCTTTTCCCATTCTGTTGGTTGTTGTTTTGTCCTATTGACAGTGTCCTTTGCCTTACAGAAGCTTTTTAATTTTATGAGGTCCCATTTGTCAATTCTTGATCTGAGAGCATAAGCCATTGGTGTTCTCTTTAGGAAGTTTTGCCTTGTGTCTATGTGTTCTAAGTTCTTCCCTACTTCCTCTTCTAATAGATTCAGTGTACCTGGTTTTATGTGAGGTCCTTACCTCACTTTGACATGAGCTTTTTACAAGAAGATAAGAATGAATCAATTTGCATTCTTCTACATGCAGACTCCCAAATGAACCAACACCGTTTGTTGAAAATGCTGTCTTACAAAGAAGTATTATTCAGCCATTAAAAACAATGAATTCACGAAATGTGCAGGCAAATAGATGGAACTATAATGAGGTAACAGTCATAAAAGAACACACATGGTATGTACTCACTGATAAGTGGATATTATTAATAAAAAAGCTTGGAATACCCACTATACAACTTAAAGACCATATAAAGGTCAATAATAGGAAAGACGAAAGTGTGGGTGCCTCAGTCCTACTTGGAGGGGGTAACAAAATTCAGAAGATTGAGGGTGGGAGGGACTTGGGAGCAAGAAAGGAGGGAGAGAGGTAAAACGGTGGACAGGATTATGTGTGGGGGTAGACGGGCAAGATGTACAGAGGGTCAAGAAATTGAAGAGAGAAATGTAGCAATGAAGAACAGGAGGTAGCCACCAGAAAACCTCAGATGCCAGAAAAGCAAGAGGCTCACAGGACCCAATGGGGATGACATTAGCTAAAATATCCAACAAAGGGGAGAGAGGACCTTTAGAAACCATATGCAGAAGTTAAGCATGGCCCCGGTTGAGGGATGGGATTACCCATCCTTCATAAAATTGTAACCCAGAATTGCTTCTGTCTAAAGGAAATGCAGGGACAATGCATGGTGCAGGGACTGAGGGAGGGCCTTTCCAGGGATTGCTCCACTTGAGGGTCCATCCCATGTGCAGCCACCAAACCCAGACACTTCTGATGCAGGGAAGTGCTTATTGACAGGAACCTGATATCAATGTCTTCTGAGAAGCTCTGTCTGAGTCTTTGGGATACATTTATTCCAGATGATCAAAGTTCTTTTTTGTTCTATAGAAAGAAGTCTGTTTTACCAACTCACCCTCTTATCCATTTATCAATCTTCCTTCCAAACACTTTAAAAACTATATCTGTGGTATAAGAATGGATATTTAGAGTGTTGTTAGGGATTGTTATATTTTAGTAAAGTGGTAATTGTAGCTTCTCCTCCAGGACCAATGTCTTCAGCATCCCTGTATAGTTGGCTAAGTTTCCAGCACCAGTTACAACTTCCCTCTTGTTGAGAGGATCAATAGAAGAGACACTGACTACCACTAATATCAGTGGCCACAAGTGCTGAGTGTAAAGTGCGAAATTAAGATGGATGTGAATTACATGACATGGGTCCTAGAAACACATCTTGCAGCTTTGGCAAAACCAGCAGCTTGCTTAACCACTAAGCCATCTCTCCAGCCCTGATGGTGGCCCTTTTGATGTTGAGTAGACCTTGTCAGAAGATTTGAAAAGAGCTTGGAATTGCAGTCTTTATTATGGGTTGCTGAGTGTGTGGACGCTGCATATGTGGCTGAAAAGTGCAGAATTTTGTAATTAAGAAAGAAAAGAAAGGAAATTGTGTCTGACTGGAAGTCTCTGCAATAACGGATTTGGCAAAAAAATTTCCATGTTCTATGACTTAGGTGATATTGGTAAAACTAGGGAAAGAATGTTTCCCACCAGGAAATGCAAAATGCCCAGCACATGGCAGAAACCACATAATTTGCATTTTCCTTATTCTTCTGTCATTAGTGACCCAGTTTAACCTTACACAAAAATGTGAACTCTATTATTGGCATCCGTGTAAGTGAGTAAGTTGTCTTTGGTATAAACTAACACCAGGAATCTTGTTTTCTTAAAGTCAACTTAGGTCGTAGTTTAATATTAACCAAATGTTAAATATTTGGAAGTTTTGACTCTATATTGATCTTCTATTCACTTCTAGCTGTTTATACTAATTTATTTTTAATTTTCACTCGTCATTTAATTATTTTACAAAAATAACACTTAGAGACAAAATAGATATAAATGTATGTGTATGTTATTATATCATTTTCTATTATTATCTGATTTTTTTTACTGTAGACTTATGTTAAGTAATAAATTTAGTGTCACAAAATCCTGAAATAATTCATCATGACCTTATAAAATGTGTGATTCCTGGAGGTCTCTGTCATTATTTTCTCTGTTTGTGGGCTACCTCTGTCATGCAGCTTTTGCCCTACTATCTTGCTTTCTTTTCATGTGTAATAGATGACTTCCTTGGTTCTGGAAGCAATGCTCTGTAGCCATGGCTCTTCTGTTCTTCCTTGAACCAGCTATAGTCCTGGACCAGTACAGGAATGAGTCAGAGGGACTACTAAACAGGGCTTTTAAGTTGCTACAGGAGGATTCAGGCTACTCTGTCCATATCCATTTCTTAACAATATTCTAATTGGAATCTTCTAATATAGCTCCTCCCTGCTCAGAGACTTATCTTCATTCTTGAACATATCCCAGCTCTACCCACATTGTTTGTATTCATATATGGTATGCCTACACCTTTTAAGAAAAAACCTCAATTAAGAGTCTAAGTATATTGAAAAACAATCAAATCACGAGTAATTAATGTACACCTATTAGAGTTATAAAAATCCCCCAGATATTTCTGCACCTGTGTTGCATCCTCTTACCCCTACCTTTCATGTGCATTCCATTCATTCAACTCTGAACTTTTTCTCCATCTTTGCAATGGCAGTTGGACTGAATAATCCTTCTACCATCCTTGGATTTCTTTGACTCTCTAAATCATAAAATTCTCCAAGAATCTGGCTAGTTATTGAGTTTGTTATGAGAATAAGTCATTCTTAAATACTGGGAGATATGGTAAGAGCCACCATTCTCTGGATTCTTGCTTTAATTTTTAAGAGCATCTATCTACACTGTGTGATGGACCTCTGCCTGCCATGTTGCTGTCACTGGTTTCCTTTCTGGATGTTTAGGAACAAGTCATTTATGAATTTACTTTTCTTGCTACCTTTTCCTAAAATCAAAAGGGATTTCATTAAGAGTGCACATTGTGTAAAATGCTGTCATGACTACTAAAATTTTTTTTGGGGGGTGTCTATGGCACTTGATTTATTTCTTTTACATTGGATATTTTCTTCATTTATATTTCAAATGTTATTCCCTTTCCAGGTTTCCCCTCTCGAATTCCTCTATCCTATCTCCCCTCCCTTGCCTCTATGAGGGTACTCCCCCTACCTACCCACTCCTTCCTGTCTCCCTGCACTAGCATTCTCCTACATTGTGAAATTGAGCCTTCATAGAACCAAGGACCTCTCCTCTTATTGATGCCCAATAAGTCCATTCTCTGCTATATATGCAGCTGGAGCCATAGGTCCCTCCACGTGTACTCCTTGGTTGGTGGTTTAGTTCCTGGGACCTCTGGGGGTCATAGTGTTACCCAAAGACCCAGATATACTAGTCCTGGGCATATATCCAAAGGATGCTCCAACATATAACAAGGACACGTTCTCCATTATGTTCATAGCATCCTTATTTATAATAACCAGAAGATACAAAGAACCCAGATGTTCTTCAACACAGGAATGGATACAGAATATGTGGTACATTTATACAATGGAATACCACTCAGCTATTAAAACAATAACTTCATGAAATTCTTACACAAATGGATGGAACTAGAAAATATCACCCTGAGTGAGATAACCAATCACAATAGAGCACACATGGGATGTACTCACTGATAAGTAAATATTGTACTCAAAGCTCAGAAATACCCAAGATACAATTAAGAGACCACATGAAGCTCAAGAAGAAGGAAGACCGAAGAGTGGATGCTTCAGTCCTTCTTAGAAGAAGGAACAAAATACTCACAGGACAAAATACAGAAACAAAGTGTGGAGCAGAAACTGAAGAAAAGGCCATTCAGAGACTCCTTTACCTGGGGATCCATCCCATGTACTGTTACTAAACCCAGACAATATTGCAGATACTAAGAAGTGCATAATGACAGGAGCCTGACATATCTGTCTCCTAAGACGCTCTGCCAGAGCCTGACAAATACATAGGAGGATGCTTACCATCAACCATTGGACTGAGAATGGGATTCCAAATGAAGGAGTTAAAGAAAAAACCGAAAGAGATGAGGAGGTTTGCCACCCCACTGGAAAAAAGACAATATCAACCAACTAAGATTTTTTTTAATCTCCATGCAAATTTTACCCCAAGTTTTCACTCACATCACCTAAAAGAGCAAAGTGTACTTCAGCCTCCTTACACTTAAAATGCAAAATTGTATGTGGTTGGGAGAAGACCTTCAGTGCTTGCTTTTGCCTTTTCCTAGTTTAAGAATCAGCTTTCCTTCTCTGTGCTGTAATTTAAACCATATTTGACACTGGAACACAGGTGGTATCCTGAGCCATTTTCTATGACTCAGTTTTTCAGCCCTCATGACTCTCAGTCTATCCTTACTGTGCTTTGTTCCAAATGTTTTTGGAGTCATAGAGAAAGTATTTTTGTATTCCAATTTAATAAAAGTCAGCAGGGGAAACAAACAGGATGTCAACTGTCATGTAATATTTAATTTTTTTATAATTTGACTTCCTCTTTCCCCTTGGTATCTGTGTACCGCTCTAGGATGAATATATGATTAGTAGGTTTCACAAGTCACAGAAGAAACTGGGAGAAGAGAAACAAATTGAAACAGATAATTGTGTCGGATCCGAAAAGCTTCGGGTTATAATTGCAAGAACCAATGCTTTACAATGTTTGAAGCCAAGGACCTTTAAGAGCTTGCTTTCTTTGTATATGTGCATGCTGTGCATGTGTGCATGTGTGTGTGTGTTGTGTATAAGTGAGGGTTTAGGTTTCTGTACATATATGTAAGGATCAGAACAGAACAGGGGATTTCCTCCTTTATTGCTCTCCACCTTTTAGTTTTCATTACCAATTTTTACTGAAATCAAAACTCACCTTTTTAGCTACGTTAGTTGGCCAAGAACCTCTCATGATCTTGAAATCTGCCTCTCTCTACCTAGAGAAAAATGTGGTCACAACTAGCTGTAGATTTGAACTCAGGTCCTCATGTTTCAGAGCAAGTGCTTTCACTTACAGACCCTCTATTTGGCTTTTGCATTGAGATAGAATTATACATATTTTAGTGGACACAGGTGTTCTGATGTATATACAAGGTATAAGGATAGGATCACAGCACTGATCACTGACGCTATATTTTCTTTCTAAAATTGTAGATTGACACTTTAGAACAGTAGTTCTCAAACTTGTTAATGTTTTAATCCAGTTCCTCATGGTAGGGGAACTCCACTCATAAAATTATTTTGTCATCACTTCATAACTATAATTTTGGTATCATTATCAATTGTTAGGTAATTGTTTGGCATGCAGGATATCTGATATGTGACAGGTTGAAAGCCACGGTTTTAAGTTACTTCTTGTGTCATAATATCTAATAGATTGCCTGTTTAAGTCAAATATACTTTTGCCCTTGATTCAACATTGCCATCTAATTTTTTGAAGTGTTAACAGTACTATGATTTTGATAATGATAGTCCATAACATGAGACGCCTCAATCACATATTAATTAAAACCAACCACGTCACAATTTGTATTTCACCTATCTCATGAAGAATATTTTACATGCTGTACAAGAAAAAGAATACTGAAGTGTCATATATTAGTGTCAAGAAGATTTAAAAATGAATTATGATAAAGCATAAGCACAGGATATGGTTCCATAGAAGGTGTACTAAGCCCTGAACATGCACTGTGTTCAAATCCTAGTGCTGGAAACAGTGAGTAAAACTTTGCATTGTGTTTTATTGTGCTTTAGTGGCTAATCTGAATGCAAAGACTAACAGACTGTATATTCCACAGCAATGAGATCAAGCCCACATTCACATTCCAGGAGTATATCTTACTAACTGAGTGAAAATACTCCAGCCTTTACCTCTCTCTTCTCATTGGTATGAAGAACGGTTTTCATAGGAATAAAACATAATTATAAGCACTTTATAACCTTGGAAGCAATGTACATTTATCATAGTTCTACGAGTCCTGAAGATGACAGACCTTTCGTTGTCATTTGTCCAACTGGAATCCAAGAGGTTAGAGGTAAACAAGCAGTATTATGCAAGACTAGACATAAAAATGCTGAAAAGTGTCCTATGATTTAATTTAACCTCATATATATCTTAACCACCAATATTTATTATCAATATACATTTATTTATGTGACTTTCAGAAGCAAAAATTCAACTTATGGTTCTGTTACTAGAGGTGAATCATTTTATGTCACTGTTTTGGTATAGACTAGTAAAACAGTTCCTTCAAAGGAGTTTCAGTTTCAGGATCCTTTATCCCTTAATACATGTTTCTTGGACACATCTGTGTAGTAACAAAGAAAGCATTCCCAAAATATTTTTATTAGATCTTAGAAAAAACTAATTTGAGTGTCACTTAGTTTCCTTATAAGTCATATGTGACAAAGCTAACTTTTCTGGAAAAGGAGAAATAGATAGACATTTTATCTTTTACTTAATGATTCTTGACTCAAACCAACAAGTGTTTCTCAATATCAACCTGAAACTATATAACTGCCAGCTATTGGCAATTGTACATTGTGAAATGAGTTTGGTGCTCAGAAGAATTCCAAGTCTCACAATTGTTGAAGTAAAAGTCAGACTATGTCTGTAAAGCAAAACAAACACCACCTTGGAATCACAAACTGTCTGGTATTTTTAACCCTCTCAAAAAGCACATTGGAATATTAAAGATACTTAATCTGGTATCAATTGTATTGTTTGAAATGGCTCCAGTTCAATATTGATAGAAATGGTGATTCAATACCTATGCATTAAGCCCTGGAGAAACTCATGTATATGCCAATCAATCCTGTTGAGTGTGCTATCTAAAATGTTAATGGTTAACAGAAAGACTGGCCCATAGTAAAACATCAAGAATGTTATCTATTATAGTATTGCTACTAAGGCCTGCTCCTCATAACATGCGTTCTGACAAAAATAGATGGAAAATAATTACACAATTCTGCATGCTAACACAGCTTACAGATTTCTTACTTCACACAGCAGAAAGTTTAAAGTACAATTGAATGCTGTGAGAATCAGTTCAAAAGCATAAAAATTGAAGGTTATATATGTTCTATTAATAGTCAAACTGTTCTGAATTTTGTTGAAGTTATTTGAATCAAATAGTTGAGAAAGATTAAGAGACTAGATTTAGAAGGATTGCAGGCTTGGGGCATAATTCACCTGACAGTTGTTCTGATGATTTTGTTATAATTTTACCTTTTCAAACAGTATCTAACTTCTATGTCTTCTTATATCTTGGAGGAAAATGCCAACATGTATAATTAATTAGGTCCCTGAAGTTTGATTCTTAAGGTGAAAAGTGTAGACACTACAGAGTCCTCCATTTTGTATTCTTAGGAAGACCATTTCAGGTTTAAATGGATTTTGATCTTGATGGAGAATCCTGTGAAAAATCACCTCACTCTATTCTGGAACCCAAGGTCAATATGCTCCAGCTAACTTAAATAACCTTTAGTTAAATACATAACACCCCCTTCCAGCTAACTGCTTATCTTAGCTTTTGTCAAACTGCTTGCTTGCCTAAAGGTTCCCATTGCAGCTGCTGATCAAGTTCTCAAGATGTGGGTTTTGCCTTTAAAATTCCTTTGGTGTAACTGGTTCAGGATATACTTAGGACCTACAAACCTAAGGGTAGTTCCGGCCTGCTGTTGCCCTATACTGTGTCTGAGTGGTCATCTCTGATGGACTCCCTGTAAATATACCACAAGGATCTCTACTTAATATTAAAGCATGTCTTCTGGGTGTTGAAGTGAGCTGAGGAGGAACATAGCAAAGCACAAATGACACCAAAAGGAAACTGAATATTACAGTCTTGAGATAACCATAGTGCTTACCAGAGCCAGCAGGATGGCTCAGAGTAGAAAGGTGAGAGATGATTAAGTGTTGAAAGAAAATCTTTAAGAATCTTTTTATTGGTTCTTTGTGAATTTCACATCATTTACCCCAATCCCACACATCTCTCCCCTCATTCCTGCCCTCTACTCTTGCAAACTTGTCCCCCACAACAGAGAAAACAATCTCACCATGGAAGCTTCAGTGTGCCACAGTGTGTCCCACAGTATACCCTTTTGACTATAGTTTTTTGCTTGTAAATGTTTATTGCAATGACTTGTTGGTCTGGTATGAGGCTGCTGGCTTCTGCTGTTCTTGAATATTGGAACCTCACTCACACTTCTCTCAAATGTTTTGTTGTTGTCCTGTGTCATGGAGATTCTGTAGCTTTGGATATGTACGACTGGTCCCTTCATGCTCTCCAGCATTTCATGTATGCAGTAGATGGTGTGGTGGGCCAATTCAAAGCCCTGGGTCTGGGCTTGAGACATATCTGAGTTGGTCAGCCTGCTAGCTCTCCTGCTCTCAAGCTCTCCGTGCTGGCTCACCAGCAGCTCGCACAACTAGGACAAGCTCTTCCTGATACCCAGGTTAGGTGCAGGGCTCACTGTCTAAAGTGTTACAGTCAGTGAGGAACATGGCCAGTCCTCCCACATATATGACCCTCCAGGCCATCCCTCCTAGCTGCCATAGATGGTGAGGAATGAGGAAGGAAAGAAGGCATCTCTCCCTCTTCTGTGCCACCTTCCAGTAGACAAGAAGAGGCAGGCTCACCTACAATATTTCAGTTCGAGGCAAGCTCTACTGTGATGTCCTGGTTGAGGGGCTAGACCTGAGTGCTGAAGCAGGTGAAGGGAAAGAAAAGCTCTCACACCCTGATGACCTCAGATGCAGTCGTCCTGCCTGATGTAGGTGTCAAGAAGAAAGGTGTGTGTGGTAGTCATCTTTCCCTGGACCATGCCATTCAGTGTCAGACAAGTTGTGTGGCTAGTTCTCCCATGCTCACATCCTCAGGGAAGGCAAACCGATCCCCCCGCCATCAGGATCAGCTCCACTGTGTTGCACAGGTGAGGTACTTATATAACATGCTCTTCCAGGTACTGCAGCTGGCTGGGGACAGGATCAGCCCCCATCTCATGCTCCCAGGTCCAGCTCTCCCAAGTTGTCTGGGTGAGGGGTGGATTCAGTTCTTTCCTAAAACATCAATATGTCTTCTGGAAGCTGCCCAGAACAGAGACATTTGCCTGGCCATTTTGGGCAACAGACCTTGATGCTGCAGGACTGTGAACTCAAACAAGGCCCTCAGTGGTAGCAGAGACCAGCACCTCACCATGGTACTGGGTAGCATCGTCTCCTACTCACATTAGGCTGTTGCTCACTACCCTTGTGTCTCCAGTCTGCCTTCGTTGTACCCACAACCTTCAGTTTATCTTTTTCTCTATCACATACTTGTTCATCTTAGTGGCACCCAACACCAGTACATTATAGCACAGGATCTGACCCTGTTCCAGTTTTTACTAGTGGTCCTCTAAGGTTAGGTAGGTCTCTGTCTAGGCCACATGGCACTGATCTGGTAGTCATCTTGAGTTTTCTCCTCACCCCAACTACCTGAGTGGTTTCATGTGAGACTCATCTGTTTTGGGCTACTTTTGTCTGGGACCCTCAGTCACAGACAGGGTTCTTCTAGTCTCTGGCTTACCTCTGGTCCTGGGAGCCACAAAGGCCTCTGTATTGCCTTACTGGTGGTTGTCTCAGGCTAGATCTTGGTTAAGCTCCTTGACATTGAACTTGTGATCATCTCAAGCTGACTTTTTTTCATGGAATGTTTGGCTATTTATCAGTCAGACGGTCATAGGTCAGAACGCTAAAGGTGGACATAGCATCTCTCTTCTCTCAAATATGACACCCATGTGACATAGTAGCTACACCTACAAAACTTTGTAGGGCAGGGAATGGATGTACTTTAGTCAAGGCTGGAATTAGGAGGACATCCCTTGGTGTGTGACATTCTCTGTTCAATGAAGGGGTAATTGTATCATAGTCTGTGACAGTATGACATAAGAGTTTAGGAAAATTCTAAAAAAGACAACATGCATGTTATGTGAACACTTACCTCAAATACAAAGATTATATGTGGTGATCTGTAAGAAAATGGCCCCTAAAAGCTCACAGGGAGTGGCATTATTAGGAAGTATGACCTTGAAGGAGTAAGTGTGGCCTTGTTGTAACAAGTGTGCCACTTTCTGGGCAGGATTTGAGGTCTCAGATGTTTAAGCCATGCCCAATGTCCCATTTACTTCTTGTTGCTTGCCAATGTTCTTGATATAGACCTCTCAGCTCCTTCTTCAGCACTCTGTATATTTACCTGTTACTACCATGCTTTCTGCCATGATGATAATGCATTAAGCTTCAGAAACCATAAGCTAGCTTCAATCAATTAAATTTGTTGTTAATGCTTTTTAGTAAGAGTTACTGTGGCCATGGTATTTTTTCACAGCAATAGAAACCCTAAATAAAATACTGTCTTGCCACCATTGTATACTTTTGCCTCCTTGTCAAAAATTGAAAGACTATAGAAATATGTATATATAAGGGTTCTCCATTTTATTCCATTGGTCAGTATGTCTTTTTTAAAATCAAGTTCCATTCCATTTGTATCACCAAGGCTCTTTAATATAACTTCTTTTTTTAATTGAACAACTTGATTTTAAAAAACAAAGATAAATATACATATTTTAAGCATTTTTACATAAAAGTATATGAATACATTTTTGTCAGTACTTGGTTTTTTTTAAAAAGGTTTGATAGTGTGCACTAAAATCTTACTAGTTACAATGAGCATAAAGTACATGTAAAACAAGATGTAACTGGGAATTAGTCAAAGTTTTCTTGGTATATAATGATTAAGCATAATGGTTTTTCATTTTCTTTTTTTCCCTTGAACTTCATGTAGTCTATGGGTTGTTTCTGGGGTGTTCAGAGCTTTCTGGGGTTACTATCCAATTATCAGTGACTGCATATTATGTCTGTTCTTTTGTGACTGGGTTATCATTTTATTATACAAGTTTGTGTTGTCAATTTTGTAGATCTTTTTCATTGCCATGTGAATTTAGGAATGTTTTCTTCAATTTCTGTGGAGAAATGCATAGCGATGTTGGTTGCGATTCCACTTAATCCATAGACTGCTTTAGGCAGGGTGGGCATTTTTCGATATTAAGTTTAGTATTCCATTATGTGGGTGGACTTCATGCATTTTGGTGTTTCATTAATTTATTTTAAAACTTATGGATAGCCAGTTTCTAGGCCCTAGACAAAACAAAAAAGTTATTATTGTAATTGAGAATAATAATAAACTGGCCTCTGAGTTCTTGTTATTGTGACTATAGATTATTGAATAACTTAACTCTTATTAAAAAAAAAACTTTCTTTTTATAGTCAATGAATACCAATACAGATACCCACCAACTGTGCACTGTGCAGAAACCAAGTCACTGTGGAGTGCTAGGATCTAAATAGTTCTGCATATAACACCTCTTCTTCTAAGGCATAATGGTCATTGCTGAGAGGGACCCAAAGGCAGTAAGAGTCAGAGGTGATAGACACATGCCATGTAATGGTGTTTTCTGGACATGATAAGACTGTTGCACACATGAACTCACACTGGCTGAGATAGCATTCAAAAGATCTGTTCAGGATCAAGGCAATCAAACTCCAGGCACTAATGGAGGAGAAACATACGATGTCATACTCCCAGCTAAGAAGTTATTGCCAATTGATAAATGCTATGAGAGGGAATGTCATTTTTCTCAGTGTTGAAATTACTGAAAGACTACCCATACTTTTCTAGAGTGTCCTACATTTGATCACATAGCAAGATGACTTATGATTTAAAAACAGAGCATATAAAGTTGGGAGGAAAAAAGTGGTAGGGTGCACAGGGAAGAAATTGGAGGGGAAATAAATGGGTATATTTGATAAAAAGAAACACACACATACATACCCCTCCACAAATGTACCCATATGAAGTTCTCAGCAAACTACATTCACACAAGAATATTCATCAAGTAAAATGTATAATGAAGCAATGTACTTGTTAGATTTCTCTGTTGCTTTTATGAAAACACCTCAAAAAAACAACTTAAAGGAAAGTTTTTGTTTGTTTGTCTTTTTTCTGTTTTACACTTTAGGGGAATAGGGCCCATTGTGGTAGAGAAAGCATAGCAACAGTGTATTTTCTGATGACCTTAGGTCCTTACCATATGGCTTCTTTTCTGTATTGGGAACAATCAGGTATTAGAGAAGTTGAACTAGAATACTAGTTAGATTATAACACTCAGTGACTGCTTCATCCAGCTTCTACCCATGACCTACTTCTTCCAATCAGGTACCACCCTCAAGGATTCTATAACCTTTTAATCAACACTGTCATTTGGGAACAAAACACTACAACAAAAAGTGCTTGTGGGAGAAATTTGCATTTAAACCATAACAATTAATTTTAAATTTAATTTTAAAACCAGTGTTGGCGTAGAACAAAAAGAATCAGATACAGTAAAATCTTGGCTCTCTCAACATGTATCCTAAGATATATATGCAAAGCTAAATGTGGTCATGTGTCTCATATTGTTATTACTCCATTTCTATGCAGAGAACATTGTATAATACCATTAGGCAAACATAGAGGATATAGCTTACTTCCTGAATGAGGCCCATTAATGAAATCAGGGGCAGTTATGTACAGGAAATACTGCTATCATGTTAATAAAATCACATTGTTTGAAAGTGTTGGTTGTTTTCCATTAAGCAAGAATATTACAATTTAGATGAAAATGAAAAGTTAATTGTAATAAATAACCACTAGTAAACCAGGAACATCATCTTGTGTTACCATATTGGGTGTTACATGCACTGGAGTTTTGTTTGCCTGGTGAGTAGTGAACGGTGATAAGACATCTCAGCGTAAGATGTTTTTAGGTGATAGGTGTGGAGAGAATCTCCTGTGTGATGTATGGATGCATCACCTGTCAGTAAAATGCTGCCAGTCTATTAGGTTAGGCAGGACATAGGGAAGTGGAACTTCTGGGACACACAGAGGATTTCTGGGATAGAAGCAGGCATGGAAGAGAGTCACTCTGAATGTTGATATAGATGATTATGTGAACCTGAGGAGAAATAACTATACATGAAGCAGGACTTAGACTATAATCCATAGTATAGCTGAGTTATGAGCTAATGGGAATTAGCCAAAGCTTTTGGCCTAGGCAATCATTCATAAATGATACAGTCTTAGAGTCATATTTTGGAAACTTGGGCATGGGTGGGAAAGACTGCCATTACAGATAGGAATTTTATCTTAAATTTTTTATTAGATACTCTCTGTATTTACATTTGAAATGTGATCCACTTTGCCTGCCCCGCTCCCATCCCCTCTCACCCTCTACTTGTCTTCACCAAGGTGCATTAGCTCCCAATAACCCTCTCCACCTCAGCACCTAGGAATTCCCCTACACTGGGAAAATGTGCCCTCCCTGGACCAAAGGCCTCGTCTCAGATAGGCATTTTAAACTTAGCCCTAATCTTATGAGACCACTTTCATTGATTAAGTTTGTCCTGCATTGAGAGGTTATTAAGGATCTTGAAATGTGCTACAGTATACATAGGAGGTATCTTTGATGGTTATTACAGTAAATATTTGTTTAAGGTTCTCCCACTTGAGAAATCACATGACTCAACACGGTGCTAGCCCCCTCTTAGAAAATAAAGTTTTCTCTCTAACTCTTAGAATGAAGCCCTAACTTCTTAGTAGAGTTTTCTCTAAGACATTGGTTCACCACCTGTTTTGGTAATAATTAGATAGTTTTTACTCTTTGTCCCTTGCTAAGGCCGGCCACCGTGGGGTCATATGGCACTGTGGGGTTCTCTTTCTCAGAGTCTTGGGTCTGCCTCTATGATCTGAGGAACAGTTCACCCCATCCACCTCTGTTGCTTCTGTCCCCGGTGGATACGACCACCCTGACACGTTGTTCTCACACAATTTCCCTTGGCATGTGTTGCCAGGCCTTACACACAGATACCCTAACTCCATAGAAGGTTTATGTGTTCTCCCAGTACACCCTTTTAACTCAATTAAGTCACCACCTCAAAGAACACACCAAAACACTGTGATCCAATTGGTAAATTACAATTTTCCCACCTAGATAAATTAAATGATCTTGTACAATTCCATCCTTTATAACATTCATAATAACCTTATTTATGAAGAGATGCGCCAAGAAAAACATAAACGTTTTCCTGCATCTCATCCAGAAATCTCCTCCTTCCTCCCCTCATATTTCTTCTTTTCTCTGCCTACTTCTCCTATGTCCAGTCATATATCATCTTAACATCAACCTCCAGATTGGTGGCTAAGAAGCAAAAGGAATGATTGTGTGCAGAGCCAAGGTATATCATTTTAGGTTCTAGATCTCATTGACTTAATTCCTATAGGTAGGCCCATCTCCTACTTTCTACCACCCCTTAATACTGCCATTATATTATGAGTCCACCAGTGAGTGAATCCATTGATAAGGGAGAGCATCATGATATACACATCTCCCTCACCCAAATTTTTTATTGGAAATTCTCTGTGTTTACATTTCAGATGTTATTCCATTCCCACAATCCCATTCTCTTCCCCCTCCCATTGCCTCCATGAAGGTGCTCACTCTCCCAACCATCCCCGCTTACCTCAGTACCTTGGTGCTTCCTTACACTGGAAAAATGAACCATCACTGAACCAAAGGCCTCTCCTCCCATTGATGTCAGAAAATGCTATCCTCTGCTACACATGGACTTCCGGCCATGGGCTTTTTCATGTGAACTCATTGGTTGGTGTTTTAGTCCCTGGGAACTGTGGTGGATTTGGATAGTTGATAATTTTGTTCTTCCCATGGGGGTGTAAATCTTTTTCAGCTCCTTCAGTCCTTTCTCTAGCTCCTTCATTGGGGGTCCTCATGTTCAGTCTCATAGTTAGCTGTAAGCATCCTCCTTTGTATCAGTATGGCTCTTGCAGAGCCTCTGAGGAGGCATCCATATCAGGTTCTTGCCAATAAGCACTACTTGGCATCAGCAATAGTGCTTGGTTTTATTAGATGCATATGGGGTATATCTTCAGGTGAGGCAGTCTCTGGATGATCTATTCTCTAATCCCTGCTCTTCTATTTGTCCCTTTATTTCCTCCCATGAACATTTTGTTCTTTCTTCTAAGAAAGACTGAGGCATCCACGTTCTGGCATTCCTTCTCTTTGAGCTTCATAAGTTCTATGGATGGTTCCTTGGGTATCCCAAGCTTTTGGTGCTAGTATCCACTTATAAGTGAGTCTAAGAGTGTTCTTTTGTGACTGGGTTACCTCAATCAGAATGATAGCTTCAAGTTCCATCCATTTGCCTAGGAATTTCATGAAGTCATTGTTTTTGATAGCTGAGTAGTACTCCATTGTGTATCTGTACCACAATTTCTGTATCTATTTCTCTGTTGAAGGACATATGGGTTCTTTCTAGCTTCTGGCTACTATAAAATAAGGCTGTTATGAACATGGTTGTGCATGTGTCCTTGCTAGATGTTGGAGATTCTTTTGGGTATATGTCCAAGAATGGTATAGCTGGATCCTCAGGTAGTCTCATTTGAGGAACCACCAGACTGATTTCCAGAATAGTGATAGAAAATGTTAAAACAGAACATTCCAGATAATAGTATGCTCTGCATATTTCTGTAGGATTTTCTTTTATGTGTATGTCTGTATGTATGCATTGGTGTGAATGTACTAGTTTATATGCAAGACAAAGGACAATCTTATGCTCTATTCCCTGAGAATATTATCTTTATTGTTTTTGAGTCAAGGCCTCTTATTGGTGTAGAGTTTGTCTACCCTGGTAGGCTGGAAGGTCAGTGAACACCAGGAATCCTCCTCTCTGAGATTAGAAATGCATGCCACTGTACCTGGCCTTTCTGCATAGGTTCTGGAGACTGTTCATGGCTTCTAGAACAGTGTCTTTACCCACTGAGCAATCTTTCTTGTCATTTCTGTGTTTATAAAGCACTGACTATTTGATGTAGTTAAGTTTCCTCTCCAGCAAAAGTAGGTCTGTCCTACTGCCTTCTTGCTTTTGTTATTGGTGTACGAATTCTATGCATGCACAAGAGGTGCACACAATGATAAGATAATTGAGTGCCTATGTTCCAAATGACTAGTTGCCAAAGAGGATCTGGTTTATATATGTGATACACTGGACTCTTATGGACTTTCCTAATCTAGAAACATAGAGCCAAAATGAGTAACCCAGAGGGAAAACATCTTTCATGAATGTGTGGTTTTCCTCCCAGTTTATCCTGCTCCTCTAAGAGAATACTTGATATGTCTCACTGAAAAACTTTTGATCTTAGAATAATAGTAACCTTTCATTCTAACTTGAGCTTTAACATGACTTTTCTCACCAACAGTAAGAGAAGTCCCAGGCACAATGATTTCCCCCAGCACATGATATCATTAGCTTCTTATTCTCTTTAACAGGTGCTAAGTGGCATTTTTCTTTAACTACATTTAGCTTCCTCAAGAATAATGATTAAGGGTTTTGGGTGTCTGGGTAATTTTTATGTTCTATACCTTTTTCTTTGTTTCTTCTTTTTTATGAATTTTATTTTTCACCTTAGGAACCTTTTCATTTCCTTATTTATTCATAGAATAGTACACACACACACACACACACACACACACACACACATATATGTATATATATGCATATTATATACTGTCCTTGAAGAATAGTGCAAATCAAAAATTTGCCAAGATTTACCAGTTATTTCTTTAAGAAATTAATAAATATATCCATCTTTACTATACAATATATAGTATTCATTACATGTATAAATATATATATATATATATATATATATATATATTGTGTACATATGTTTAACATTTTAAGAAATTTAAGTTGTCATCTTGTCATCTGCCTTGAAAAGTTGTCAAGATTCATTGACTAAAATTCTGTACTTTGATGTAAGAAGTTATTATCTGTGTCATATTTGTAGTGTTTATATTTTTTATGGTTTCTTTCCAGGATTATGCCAAAGATGTTGCAGTAAATTTATTCTAATCTACATAGAAATTACTAAGCTAGCCAGAGCCACATAGAAAGACATTATTTTAATACTGTTTTCTGTATGTTTATATTTTCCTTTAAGGTTTAATTGATTGCATGCATATGTATGTGCATGTGTGTATGTATATATGAGTGCAGTGCCCATTGCCTGCTTGGCCTGCCCCCCCTTCCGTGTGTGTGTGTGTGTGTGTGTGTGTGTGTGAGTGAGTGAAGAATCTTGGTTTTTCATTATTTGTAGCATAACACCGCTCAGAATACAGAGATGTGTGTGATCATAGGATTAAAAACGTGACAAAATTAAGAAGTAAATATGGCGTTTTCAATAAAAGTTCTCTTTCATGGTCAAAGTAAGAAGAAAACCAGGAAGAAGAAGGTGTTGGATGGTTTGTGCAGGTTTATATTCCACCAAATTCCTATTAGGTAGGCACCACTGTCTCCTGTTTGATGATTCTAGAGTTGCGCTATACAAGGAAATCCAAAGACTTCATTAGCAGAAACCAGTGCAAGGATGAGAGTTTTCACAACATGGAACGTGGAGCTGCATTCCGGAGGTACCACATAGCGATCTCTGGTCACGGAGGCAGGGGTGGCTTCTGCCATCTCCTCTGCTGGGTTCCGCTAGGTACATGTGTTCAGGGGAAGGAGACAGGGTCTCAAGCAAGGAGGGAAAACTGGTTCTGCTGTCTCCACTGCTGGTGCTGCCCTGCCTCTGTCTCTGCCATTAGGCCTGGCTGAGCTGCCTAGGTTCAGGGGAGCTTCTGGTTGTTGTAGCAGTGATTTGGGAGAGCAGATCTCTTCCAAAGAGGTGGTGTTACAGCTCTTACGACAGAAGCTTCCAGACAATAATGTAATTCCTACACACTTTTAATTCTGGACAGGCTCCATATATACAGTTTTGAGATGGTTCAGAGTCTAAAAATAGTCCTATTGGTCTGGCGTGAGAGCTTGGGAATACCTCATCGATGTATTTGGGGGTGTGTGTTCCTGTTTCTGCATCGAGCCTATGTGACATGTGGTCATGTCCTAACTTGTAGAGGAAGAATGTGGGGTGTGACTGTTCTGTCCTGAGAATACCTAGAGAGGGACTTGGGACATGACCTACACAACTCAACCCTCTGTACAGGGGGTTTTGGGGGGGCTGTAGCTGCCTGAGAGGGGCCTGATCTCCCTGGAGACTCGGAAGTTCCTGCCTTCCCTTAGGGTACCTGGGACTTCTACTTAACTGACCTAGAATCTGGGTACTCTTTCCCTTCCAGGGTCCCACACATAATGGTTTTCTTTTGGACTTTGGCTGCTAGAAGAAGAGCCTTCCTTGCCTTGTGATCTACTACTAAGCTGCATCCTCAACCCACAGGGAAACCACTGTCTGGTAAAGTACATACAATTGCTTGAGTCACTCTGACTTCACCTTGACCCATTTTAAGTGATCTATTCCATCCCATAAATAGCAGCAGCTCCCCACTGATATGGCTTCACTGTGACAGTGTGTTACTCCTGGCCTTCTGGTCTCAATTTACTATTTATAACTTAAGATGCTGGCACTGCTTTTTCATTTAACAATGTAATAATGGCTCTAAATCTATATATTTTTTAAAAATATTTTCCCTATCCTGACCATAAGTTCTAATGCTTAGAATGCTGCACTGCGGACAGACAATCTATCAAAAGCATGCTGGCAGATGGGCTGGCTTCTTCTTTTTATGTAACTCAGAGCATTGCCAAATAAATAAATACAGCAAAAAGAAAAAAGATCAAATTATCATACCCTTAAATAAGTTATTGCTGGGAAGCTGCCAAAAGCATTTCTTCTGTTTCTTATTCTAAGTTCAAGGTCAAAAGGGCACAACTTAGTGGGCCAGGGAACCCAGCATTAGCTTGTTTTAGTGCACCAAACAGGCTTCCATGCTTATCAAAGCAAGCGTGGGGAAGTCTGTCTGGATTTACTGATGGATTGTCCAGCAAACCTGCCAGGGCTTCTAGCTTATTGTTCATAACCAGCAATGTTATCTCATCCCTGGGTCCAGAACACTCCTTATCTTTCTTCAGAAAGACTGATAAGGAGGTACTTAGAGGGAGTGCTGATAAAAGGCAAACTCAGTGAAGAGCTGTTTGCCAGCTCAGTTCCTGGGTCAGTCTGTCTTCTGTCAAATAGCTCTGCTTTTGTTACAGAATTTTTCCCATTTAAAGATAACAGTAGAGGAGAAAGGGGGAAAAATTAGAATCTGAGATGGTGCTTGGATTGGAAGTAACTTGTAGGGATATACCTTCCCCCTAAACTCACAGAAAGGAAACTGTTGCTCCTGTTTAACTGACATTCTCGATAAGCTTATCATGGTTTACTTTGAACTACGTTTTCAAATTATTTTATACATGTATGGGCATTTTGCTCTCATGAATGCCCGTGCACCATGTGCATACCTGGTGACTGCGGAGGCCAGGAGACATAGCTGGATCTCTTAGAACTGGATCCTAAAGAAAGTAGTGAGCTGCCATGTGGGTGCTGGGAATCAAACATTTGATTCTCTGGGAGAGCAGCTGATGCTCTTAACCACTAAGGCATTTCTCTAGCCCCTTATCATAGTTCCTTGAAGAACAGTGCAGTCAAAAGAATCTATCAAGGAGATGTATCAGTTGTTTATGAAATCAATAAATGCATCCCTTCTCTTTAAAACCTAAAATGTTCTAGCTCAGGTGCTAACTAATTCTGGATGCTGCTGATGAATTAGGAATGTTGAGTGCCTCAAGCATGATCAGAGGATAATGTTATGTGCCCTATACCCCATTTATCTGGCTCTCCAGGGTTTGGCAACTTTTCTATTCATGGATATAGTTTTGAACTTGGAACTGAGAAGTAAAAACTATGAATGGCCAGTATTAATATTGCCAAGGCTTGATCTGAAATCCAATATAATTTCTAGTGTGTCTCTTGTTGTAAATCACTTGGACTTAGGTCTTAAAGGTACTTTCCCATTTTACATATAAAAAAGCAAGCCAAGCAGAGGACTGGGTCTGTTTTTATTATTCTAATACTATTGTAACAATTGATTTACAGATATAAAAACTCAAGCTTCCAGAGGTCAAATATATTGTCATGACAAGTATTAAATGATTTAAGTGAAGATGTATTTGTAGAACAGTGAGTATCTGACCTTTTCTCAGTAGAAAGAGGAACAGAGAAACCTTTGTAAAACAGGATTAAAGGTGATTGTCCCTGAACCTTCAGTTTAGCAGCTTTGTGTGCCTTGGTTCTGAGACATTAAATTGTTTCAGCAATTTGCAATAAGCTCTGCACATAGATTAGAAGTCCCTAGAACAAGAGTGAAGGGCATGGTGGAAGGGATGGAAATGAGAGCTTGATTTGAGAAATTTTTGGAGTTATACTTGAGACTGTCAAAAGGTACGTGTCTATTGCTTCTATTGTACAGTCTACATCCCAGCCCAGAAAATGGTGTCACTCATATTCGGAGTGGGTCTTTCTACCCCAGTTAAGAAAATCTCACTATGGCATTAAAGATGGATGAATGGTTAAGCGAGGATGCTGTCGTCCTGGAGAACTTAAGTTCTCCTAACATTCAAGGTGAATGAATATGTCATAAAACTGCCTGTAACAGCTTCAGAGGTTAGAATACCATCTTCTGGGTTCTACAGCCACCCACACATATTGTACACACACACACACACACACACACACACACACCTACAGAGATACACACACATACACAAAAATAAAAATCAATAAAGTAAACATTGAAAAAGAAACAAACACCTCTCATATCCATGTCAACGGGCTAAATCCAAATAATTTCTTATTGAGACTTTCTCCTTATATGGTTCTTGCTTCTTTACATCTAAAAGTATCACACCATTAAGGAAATAAAGTGGAAAATTCATGGTTATATAAGGAATAACCCATTTTAAAAACTGCAGTATTCACCACCATTGAAGGATTGAAATCCAAGGATATTTATGGTCTTTTTTGTTTGGACCTGGAAATATAACAATTTCTTAGCCAATGCATAGGGACACATTTTTAAAAATCTAAGTATAACTTATTATTATAATTATGTTTTTTAAAGAATCTCTTTTAATTTCGAGATTATAATACGATCACATCATTTCACCTTTCCCCATCATCTCCTGAAGCCTTCTGAATAGTCCTACTTTATTTTTTCCAGTGCATGCCTTCTTTTCTTCTTAATTGTTGCAACTTGTGTGATTATTAATACATAAATACAAACTGTTCCATCTATATGATATGACTTATGTGTGTGTATGTTATCAGGATCAACAGTTTAGCAGGTTGACTTTATTGGTATGCTCTTTACTGGGGAAGACTATTCCTTCTGTTATCCACGTTCTTTAGTTGTCTGTAGCTCTTTGGAGACATAGTTTGAAACACTGAAGTTGATAGAAACTAAGCTTGCAGGTGAGACAAGTGTATCTCACAGCAGCAGATTGAAATAATTTAAATGTACCTGTTTTATGTTAGTATTACAGGCCTAACTTTTCTGTGCTATCTAAGGGGTTGTAGGAGGCTGTCTACTGAAAAACCCATATATTTGAGATGATATTGAGGAGAATGAGCAAAGGATTTTGGATATTACCTTGCTTGCTATAAAATCCAAATTTTCATATTTTTTAATTCCACATTTATGTGAGCTTTCATACACACTTCAGTAAATGGGTATGAAGAAACTACCCTTCAAATGCTAACACTGATTTTTTTTGCATACTATCACAGGATATTAATAAATTTCTCTAAATGCTTGATCAATTAATCCAAAAGTAAATTTTCTTAGCAAAAAGTAATACTCCAGTTTGCAAAAGAAAACCCACCAACATACATGCATGTATTTCAGAAGAGAAAGTTACTCATATGGATTTCTTGGAAGCAGCAAAATGATAGAACCTTATTTTATAATCCAAGATGGTCAGTCTGTCTTCTTATAAAAAAGTGAAACCATTATTATTCAGTAATTATTAAAAGGTAACAAATAAGTAATTATTCATTCATTCTTGTGATTTTTGTTGATCCCATATCCACTTTCCCCTCCCCTTTGTCTCTGTCCTCCACTTACCCACTCACTCTCCACCTAACTGTTCTAGAAGATGCCCCTACACTGAGGCATCAAGCCTCCACAGGACAAAGAGCTTCTTTCACTGATGTCAGATAAGGCCATTCTCTGCTATATATGCAGCTGGAGCCATGGATCCCTCCATGTGTACTCTTTGGATGGTGGTTCAGTCCCTGGGAGCTCTGGGTGGTCTTGTTAGTTGATACTGTTCTTCCTATGGGGTTGCAATTCCCTTCAGCTCCTTCTGCTCTTCCTCTAGCTCTTCTTTTAGGGTCTAATGGTTGGCAGTGAGTACCTGCACCGGTATTTGTCAGGTGCTGGCAGAGTCTCTCAGGGAACAGCCATACCAGGCTCCTGTCAGCAAGCACTTCTTGGCATCAGCAATAGTGTAAGGGTTTGGTGTCTGCAGATGGAATGGATCTCTAGGTAGGGGGAGATCTCTGAATGGTCTTTCCTTCATTTTCTGTTCCATTTTTGTCCCTGTCTTTCCTTTGGATAGGAACATTTCTGGGTTAACAACTTGGAGATGGATGGGTGTCCTCTAGAGGTTGGATCGACTTCCTTATTTCATCCATCTCTTTGTCCTTGTCTTTTTTGAGTTGTTTGATTATAGTCCTAATAATAGTTTTGAATTTTGTCTGGGAGTTCTTCCAGGTAATTTTTAATACAGGCCATTACTTTTCTAAGACATGCTATTTCGTTTTTCCTGATGTTTTTGTTTATGTTTGTGCACATGGGGTTAGTTTATTGGTTGAGTTATTATTTTGTTCAAGTTTTCTATTTTTCATAGAAGTGTTTACATGTTCAGGATGGGGATATTTTATAACAGTACTGGGATCTCAATTTCTTCTCTCTGATATTTGTGGACACCGCCTCCAGCTCAGGTCTCATGCTTGTCACCTACAATTGTGTGCCTTTATCAATTCAGACAAGGTGTATGAAGCAAAATTTCTCTGGCAGCATAGTCTGGTCCTGAGTCTTAAGGCTGAATTGGGCAAATGGAGGCAGCTGGCATGGACTTCGCAGCCTTGTATAGTGGCTAGAGCATCCCTTGTGGAGAGCAGGCTGGGAAACAGTGAGTTCCAAAGTGAGAGCCAGGGTCGGGCAGGAGGTAGTGGTAACTGGTAAGCATCTGCTAGGCTTTTTGGTAACCTAAAGGAAGGGGAGCTTGGAACCAGAGTGCCAATAACCTATTTGAGTCTCCGCAACAAATGGACTGGATTATCCCTGGTGGGGAGTGGTCAAGGATCTGGTAAGTCCCAAAGGGAAGATGTAGTTCTAGGAAAAGGTGGTTTCTGCTCAGGCCTTCAGCTCTAGGGCTTTGCCATAATCTGAGGGTAGAATGTGGAGGTTGTAGGATGTGCAGAAAAGAGTGAGGTTTGTTTACCTGGTTTTCATGCCATATAGAATGACTCTCTGTGTTACCCTTCAACTTTCAAAATATGTGTAACATAGTTTCTAAGGATTTGAAACTTAAAAACTGAAGATATTTTTGCACAAATACCAAATGGAATGGATGTTTATACTGATCTAAAATTGCCGATGAGCAGCCCGTCCAACAAACATGATTCTGAATTCATATTTTGAAAATATATGTAACATTTCTAACACAGTCTAATGTAGGATCCATGATTTATCTCAATGGATGTAGCATGTTGTAGGCTATTTAGTCAAGTTTTAATAAGCACACAAATAGATAAATCCATGCCAGATCATTGGTTTGTAGCCAAAAATAATTAAAAGAAGACATAATTTTCTGGCATATGGACTTTACAGTTATGAGTGAGAGATTGAAGACATATATGTGTTACTCCCCCTTTTACCTTTGAGTCATTTAACCATGAAAATTCAGTTCTACTGGAGAAAGTTGTAAACACAGAGAAATCTCATTTCTTATCGGGTTATCCATCACTCTGCTCATACAGGCTCTGGAAATTTCTCAGAGATTCCGCCAAGTTTCTAGGGTCTTGCATCAAAATTCCAATAAAACATCCTTCTTGGCTTTTAGGTGATGATTTTTGCTGTGATTTTAAGGAAAACAAAAGACATTAGGACTCATTCTCCAACTTTTCTTGTATGAGAATGGCACTTTGCTATAATGAAGGGATTTTCCAGATCCTCTGAGTAAGGACAATCACACTCCATGTTTGACCTCCAAGCTCTTCTGTTACTGTGTTAAAAGGAATAACTCTTACTTTTCTGGCTTGTTATTGCTGATTCTGTCATTAATGGAGGATCAGGATAGTTGGAAGATGAAAAGCATTGATGATAAAGCTGATGAGATATTAGTGAGTGCTTGAACACGCAGTACCGAAGGCTGCTATATGTAGAAGTTTAATTATAGTTTTACACATAATTATAACTGACAGTCGAAGTAGTATAGCATGAATGGAGACAAAGGTGAGGTTGTATCCTATCATGATGGCAAGTGCCTGGGATAATGAATTTAATAAAGAGAAAGGTTCATTTTGGTCCAAGTCTATTCGTATGAAATCATGCAATTAATAAATACTCCAGAGTTATTACACCATAATAGAACTACACAGAAAAACCAGTTAATCCATGTCAAAGAGGCAAAATACGAAGAAACTAAATGAAGTCCCACAATCCCCTTGGACATCTTTTCCTCAAACGATCAGTGACTTATCATTAAGAACCCCCAGTTAAAACTCCTACCCCTTCTCTGTCACTACTTTGGGGACCTACCTCTAATGCATGTAGTTGTAGGGACATTTTAATATGAACACTCCAGCATGTTTATGTCTGACCACGAGCTAAATGACAATACAAAATAGGTGCTTTTATAAGAGACATCCTGAGGGAAGGAATGTCAAGAATTTGTACCCTTAGTATAGTTTTAAATAATTCTTCCTCAAGTTTGGCATATGGAAGAAGTTGGAGATTTCAATAAGAGAGCAGAAGAGAATCTTATAGAACATTTGCTTTTATTATTTTTTTTTCTGGAGCTTTCTGCATCATTAAATAAAGAGTGCTTTTCTTTCCAGGGTTGTTTTATTCAGTCCACAAATGCTATTTTAGTTTTTCAGTTTTTTGTGTATATGATGTGAGCACATGCAAGCACACACACATTTATGTTTGTGAATGATATTATGTGTGCCTAGGCCATGTGTGTGGAGGTCAGGAGACAATTTTGGGTATTCTCTCCTTCCATTGTTCTTGTAGTAGAGTCTCTTTGTTGTTAGCTGCTGTGTACTCCAGGCTAGCTGGCCTGCAAGCTTCTGGTGATTCTCTTGTTTCCACCTTAAATTACAGTTTAGAGAGCTAGGGTTACAGATGTGTACCACAGCTGGCTTTAGGCAGGTTCTGGGGATCAGAGTCAGGTCTACCTGCTGATGCAGCAAGTACTTCACTCAGTGAGCTATCTCCTCACCATCATGAATGTCTGGAATTTTAAATTCTCTGTTAGAGTAGAAACTAACGGTAGAATGAAATGCATTTGAAATTCAGTGAGGAGTTTGCCAAACATAGTTTATTATACTGAATCTCGTCACTGTACCCATTTGCCTGTGTGTAGACCAAAAATATTTTTTATTAAAATGTGGCAATAATCCCCTTTATTACTTTTTCTGTATGTGAACTGAATGTGTAGCGTGTATATACAGAAGCAAGAAGTCAATCTAGGCAGTCCTTTATCAAGATTATTTATCTCTTTTATTTCTTTGGAGACAGAGTCTTTTGCTAGGCAGGTTATTACCAAGTAGGGGAGCCTGACTAGCTAACCATCTCAGGCATCTGTATGTCTCCACCAAGAATTAGGATTACAAATGTGCACCAGGATGTTCACCATTTTTATATGGGTGCAAGGGAGTGTACTCAGGTCTTTCTGCTTGTGAAGCAAGCACTTTCCCCACAGAGCTATTTCCCCAGTCCCAACAATGTCCTTTATCGTGGGGTTAATGACTGAAGTTTAAGATGTTGTTGACGTTAATACAGAAAAATAGCATAGACCCAGTCTATCACATCATTCTGATTATCACAGAGAAGTCACCAAGCGGGTAAAATGGCAAGGCTCCGAGCTCATATTTCAACAATTTATGATTCAAAGAATACTTCTTAAGTTATCAATTTTTTAGTAAAGAGAGGTCTCATTAGTAAGTTTTTCCTTGACCTTTGGACCATAAAAACCTATTTTAACAGAAAAGCAAATTTTAATCACAAGAATTGATAGATGCCCCTGGAAGGCTTTGTTTATTCTAGCCCTTTCTACAGTGCATCTTGGGTACTGTCAAATACAGTTTGAAAATATATTGCTTTCACCCTTCAACCTTAGACTTAGTTAATATTATGTTATAAAGATAAGTTTTAAAAAAAATACAGTATGGGAATATATCCCAAATGTCCTAAGTAAATGTTTTAAATTTATATTGAACTCATTTCCTAGTTGAGTTACTGCTTACATTTTGAATGTTCAACCTTCTGGAGTAAGCTCACCTAAAATAACAGTTTTCTTTCAATGCCATCATCCAGGATGAATCATTATCATGTAACATATGATCTGTTTATGTTTCTGTGGAGGGCATCTAAGCTAGAAAGTAGGAGATCTCTCTGAAGCAAAGCAGATGGGGATGGATCTGGTTTGTGTCTGAGAATAAGTGTAGCAGACGTTCCTAAACTCCTCGGATGTGGGTCACCCACTCTGCCCCTGGCATGCTATAGAAAACCCTTTAAAGCCTGAAATCATTACCAGGAATTTGCTGAGGATCCTGAGATTACAAAACATGGCGAGTCCCATCTTTCCTCTTTCATGTTTCTTTTTTTTTTGCATTCACACGCACATGAATGAACACACACACACACACACACACACACACACACACACACACGGGGAGAGAGAGAGAGTTAAAAAAGAATAGGCTTTCCAAGGAAATGATTCTACCAACTTTGAAATACAGGACACTGGAACTTCAGTTACTGTGAAATACATGGTTTGTAGAAGTTAGTGTAAGCTTTGTTTGAAATGTTGATGGAGGTTTTACTTTGTGGTCCCTGGGCTGGAACTGTGTTTTATGGACTTTGGCAGAGTCAGTATTCCTGACCCAATTTCAGCATGGTGTTCTAATACCATATCTGTGTTGTTCTTCATACAGTAAATCCAAGATGGCAGATTCTCTGCCCCAATGTTATTTCCTGCCATTTTGATTGTGTAAAATACTGTATAAAATGTTTTCAATGAATGACTTCCATAAAACAGATTTAAAATAAGTCTTCTACCTCAGGTGAAGACAAAACAAAATGAACAAAAGATAAACCCAAGAAGAGAAATTATTATTTCATATAGAGAGTACTTGTCTCTTATAGTATCAGGAATGATAAAAACATTTGCATCACCTATAATTCCCTTAATTACCGTATATATTAACTATGCCAGATTCTAAAATAAGTATAAAATGTTTTTAGTTACATTAAGTCAAAGTATATTTTGGATTTGCATATGTTGGAACAAAGAATCAGTGGATGATTGATTATACAACCATTCCTTCATAAAAAAGCATGTGTACTGGTTCTTTTTATGTCAACTTGACACAAGCTGGAGTTATCACAGAGAAAGAAGCCTCAGTTGAGGAAATGCCTCCATGAGATCCAGCTATAAGCCATTTTCTCAACTAGTGATCAAAGGGGGAGGGCCCAGTCCATTGTGGCTGGTGCCATCCCTGGGCTGGTAGACCTGGGTTCTATAAGAAAGCAGGCCGAGCAAGCCAGGGGAAACAAGCCAATAAGTAACATCTCTCCATGGCTTCTGCATCAGATCCTGCTTCCTGACCTGCTTGGGTTCCAGTCCTGACTTCCTTTGGTGATGAACAGCAGTGTGGAAGTGTATGCTGAATAAACCCTTTTCTCCCCAACTTGCTTCTTGGTCATGATGTTTGTGCAGGAATAGAAACTCTGACTAAGACAGAATGTTTATATTTCATTTCTACCTACAATTGTTACCATGTACTTTCTTTAGTACATATTTATTTCAGACAAATATCCCAGGGAGACTTGAACTCATATCAGTCTTCTTTCCTCATCTCTGGGTACCGGTTAATAGGTGTGAACTACTGTGCTTGTCTCTATGTTTCACATGGCATTTGTGTGAATTAGCTCTTCCTACAATTTTATATTCAAAGTTCAGCTATCTTTAAAAGTTGCTGTTAATTGCAGTAATAGGAGATCTCATTCCTATTGATTAAGTTTAACTGGATGGATAAGTGAATTCCAAGCCTATAGTGAAATTTCCTTCTAACCAAAATCATCATGTTTATTGTCAGATATCTTACAATAGGATTTATTATTTGAGATGTCTCACATTCCTGTACGCATGAAACATTTGAGGATCTCTCTCAGAAACTTTTATACAGGGCTATATCTATGTATTCACCAACCAGAGCAACAACTGTTTTTGAATTTTGTATGTCTATCATAAATGTACAGCTTTGTGTTTTCAGACATGGCAATGTTATGTCTGCATAAATCCATGATACAGTACTCAGTAAAAGTTCCTTTGCTATCATCTGCTGCATCAGGCAAAGGAGTTAAAGGCTTTCATCTCTTTCCTCACACTCTGTGAACTCCAAACCAACCTACTAGTTATGAATGTTTGGGTTAATATTTTAAAAAAATTTCCTTCATGAAGAACATGGCTGGTGTATAAATTCCCATTTGCTTATTTCCACAGATGTAAGTACTCATTTTGGTTCAGTTTGAGTAAAATAAATGTGCCATAGAAATGATCTTTAAAATTTTGAAATTCAATGATCGAGTGTAATGAAAGTGACATAAGCTGGGTATAGAAAATACTCTAACCCGGAGGCTTTCCCAAAGCCATTGTGCAGTTTACCCATTTATCGGCATACTGATAGTTCTGGTTTTTCACACCCTGATAGATCCTAGAGATTAACATTTGTACCCATCCCTACAGCCTTACTGATGTGTGTCCCTACATAGTTTGTCTGAAAACTTTTATCATTAATTACCTTTTACAAGTTTGTTGATTATATGTTACCTTATTTTGCGTAGGAATTTTATTTTCATGATTTCTTATGGTTCAACCATATTGCTTTGCTTTTCTTATTTGTTCAGAGATTCTCCATTTATCCTATGGAGAATAAGAGCTTTTTCAAATTCATATATCCTAAACACTCTGTTCCAGTTGTATGTCCTAGTCTCATTTCTCTTATCAGTGACATAACAGAATCTAGTAATTGTAATCAAGAGAAGTGTGGTCCTTCATGTCAATGTGGAATCTTTTTGAAGAAAGGCCTCCAGATGCACCTGTGGGGGATTATTTAGATTGTGTTAAACTCTAGCCAGGCCTGTGAGAGAATATCTGTTAGGTTATTTGAAGTTCTATTCTAGGGTTTACTCTAAAAGTTGGAGGCATCATATACTTGCCTGGGATCCAAGAATGCATAAAAAGGAGTAAGTTAGTTGGGCAAATACATTCATCTCCCTGTGCTTATTGACTATAGACACAGTATTATCAGCTGCCTCAAGTCACAGGACAGCTTCAGTGCCACAGTGGATTACATTCTGGAACTGCACTGATATATAGCCTCTCTCTCTTAACTTTCCCTCATTGGGTATTTTACCACAGTGCTAATTCAGTTACTTTGAGTTGTAACTGAAACCCTTTTAAAAACATTTACTTAAATATTTTATATATATTTACTGTTGAGATATTTCTGCATACATAAATAGGAAATTAGAATATGCATGGATGGGCTGTATCTGTCATTCCATCAGTTGTAAGAAGCCCTCATTTTGATAACTCTGCAGGAGCAAGGCAAAATTCTGCACATCTGTAAACACAACACTCAGATAGATAAGGCAAGCAGAAAGCTCAGCTTTAAATGCAAATCTCTTTCACACTATATAAGAAATGTGGTTAAGAGCAATGCCATCATCAACTATATAGTTAGTATGAGGGCTGCATAAAAACCTGTCTAAAAATACAAAACCAGAGGGCTGGAGAGATGGTTCAGTATTTAAGAGTGTTGACTGCTCTTCCAGAGGTCCTGAGTTCAAAAATCCCAGCAACCAAATGCTGTCACACAAATATCTGTGATGAGATCTGATACCCTCTTCTGGTGTATCTGAAGACAGGTACAGAGTTTTTTTATATAATAAATAAATAAATCTTTTAAAAATCCTAAAGCAATATTAATTAGTCTACTACAATGTTTGCATATGCAGAAAAGGATTCCTATATGTAGAAACATGAATAGGTCCCAGAAGCATGGCAATGCATGCTGGGTTATTTTATGCGCATACTATTCCAGAAGAATTTAAACCTTTAAAGCTATAAAACACAGGCAAGTGCTTTCTAGTGATCATAGCACAGGAATTGACATTGCTTTAAGTGTCACATGGGAGGTTTTATGGGCAGCAGAGATGTTTGATAGTGATTTGCAGGCAGAAAAGGCAGGAGGCTGGCTGATCTGATTACATTTGCACTCAGGAAACAAAATGAGCAGGATACCAGCTCTGTCTACAGAGCCTCATGGCCCACAGTCAGCTATCCACTTTCTCCAGTGAGTCTTCATATCCTTTAACTCCTATGACCTCCCTAAACATGGCCACCAGCTGTGGGCTTAAGTGTTTCAACACGTGAGACAATGTGGGACATTTCACAATCAAGTGTTATTGTTATCTGTTCAGCTATTTAATTTACAACAGAAATTAAAGCTTTAAAGGGAAGTTTGGTAATGGAGAATTTGCTCAGTGGTTAAAACTCCTTGTTGCTTTGGTATAGATCTCAGTTTTATTTTCCAGTACCCACAAAGTGGTTCACAACTGTCTGTAACTACAGTGTTAGGGAAACTGAGTCCTGTTCTCACACACTTAGTCACCAGGCAGAAATATGGTGCACATACTTGCATACCTACAGGCAAAATATCACATATGCATGAAATAGTAAAATAATTTGAAGATAATTTTAGAAAAGAACACATTTTAAAATAACTCACTTTACTTAATGTTTCCATTATTTTACTTTACTGAACACATTCATTAGTGTTGCATAAAGTTTCAGAGTTTATTTATTTTTTGTGAAATCTGGAATAATTTCTGCTTTTAAGGTCTGTTTACTTCTTAAGCAATTAACATGTCATCAGTTATAAGTATCAAAAGGACCAGCTCAATGATCATGCAGAAAAACAGTCTGTACTTTCTGAGGGCGCACCATGGAATAGTTCACAAACAAGCAATAGCACACTTTATGTGGTTACTACCACATCGCCTATGTCTTAGTTTCAGCTCTAGTTACTGTGATAAAAACACTCTGGCAATAGCTACTTGAGAGAGAAGGGGTTTATTACAGCTCATAGTTTCAGGTTACCATTCATCATTATGGAAAAACTGTAGAGAAAGAGCTCCAGACAGCTGGTCACATTGAAGAGCAGAGAGCAATGGATTCTTTGTTCCCCCCCTCTTTCTCTCTCTCTCTGTTTCTCTCTCTCCATGTTTCCCGCTCTCTCTGTTTCTCTCCCCCCCCCTCTCTCTCTCTCAAAAGCTTGCAGCTAAAAATGATTTTGTATTGTCATTCTGACAGAAATAAAATGAAAAATAAAAATGTACCTACTAACTTCAGTTACTAGAAATTGAAAAGAAGACCCACAAACTACTATTCTTAGTACTTAGTTTCAGAAAACGACTATTGATTTTTAAGAGGCGGGGCAGGACAAAGCCATATTAGTGCCATGCTGCAGATTTCTAGGAAACTTACTGTTATCCATTTTTGAATCAACATATGCCTACATATATTATTGAATTCACACACAGACACATATACACACACAAAACCACACACACAAACATACACACACAAACATACACAAGCATACAGATGAGATAGGTAGGTAGGTAGACAGATGGATAGATAGATGGATGGATAGATAGATAGATAGATAGATAGATAGATAGATAGATAGATAGATAGATGATAGAACAATGGAAATTAATCTAAGTGATTTGGTAACTTATTTTAAGAACTACCAAACAGTAATGCTCAAAAGCAAGGATTTTCTATAAAATTTCTGAAGCTGGGGAAAAATCAAACCAGCTTTTGAGAATATTGGATTTATCACCAGAAGGTTTTAATTTCTCCAGGAATTCTTATCAGATTTGTGGCTTTTAAAAAGCTATAGTGTTGGGTAATGAATTTTCTAAAAATAACACTCATTTTATTTAAAAATTGTTTAAGATATTTTTAAGTTTTTATTACTATTTTTGTAAGTAAACTTTGTAATTGTGTACAAGTCCAGGGCCTGCAAGTGGAAGCCAAAGGACTGTTTCTAGAAGTCTATTCTTCTCTTTGACCACTTGAGTATCCGGGGTCAAGCCTGAATTCTCAGACTTGGCAGATGTATATTCCCTTCTTCAGTCATCTTACTAGTCTACATGTTTTGGTTTTTTTTTTTTTTTAAATAAAATCTGAAATTTGTATGTACAGATATACTTTTTCATATATTTATTTTTAAATGTGTGTATGTGTGTGTGTGTGTGTGTGTGTGTGTGTGTGTGTGTGTGTGAAGACAGGTTATCTGCTTCCCACAAAAGCCAGAAGAGAGTGTCAGATATTCTGGGACTGGAATTCTAGTCAGCTGCCATTTGAGTTCTGGGAACCTAACCAAAATTTTCTGCAAAATCAGCAAATGTTCTTAGCTGCTGATCTATCTCTCCAAGAGCCATAGTGTTTATTTTTAGGGTAAATATACCAGTTGGCAAAGATGCTGTAATGCAAAGAAACTATCTCAGAACTTAAGAAAAAGTAAACCACAGAGGTTAGACTAGAGACTAGGGGACATAGGGTCATTCAAACATTAGTATTTAAGAGATGGGGCAGAGCTCAGGGCAAGATTATCTGCTTTTCATGAAGCAGACCATGACTCCACCCCGGAAACTTCTCAAATAAAAATGTCTAGATCTGCTTTAACTGAAGAAATAGTGACTCAAGGTTCTTCTTCTGGATCAGATCCATTCCGGTTCATTGAAAACAACAATTGTCTCAATCAACTAGATTTTAATCCAACTCCATTCAGTCAACATTATTGATGTGCTTCTAAAAAAAAATAAACAGTTGGCCAATTCTTGGGAAACTAATGAACTTTTCGACAATTCATTTCAAAATAACAGCAATTCAATTGCTAGTCAAATGGCAGAGTGTAATTTATCTATCTTGGTATTTTCTAATTTGGAAAAACATTTGGGAAATTTGATTCAACTTTTTATACAGCCTTGACAGTTTTTATCCCTTGAAATACTGAATATTTTTTGATAGGTGTAGAATTCGTAGAACTAATTTTTTAATTTTGCATGCACGTGTGTTTGAATTAATTTTAATACCTTACTGGCTATTATATTTTTAAATATGACATAGTATTGCATCTCACTACTATTTTCTACAATGTGTAATATTTTTTTCTGGTTAAAATTAATAATAATCCAGCATGCTTCCCCTATGTAACTTCTATTTATTGAACTGATAATACAGAGTTCTTCCTTCAGGTGAAAAGACTGAACTTCCCTTGAGAGAAAAAGGCCTCTATCTGTAAAACAGTCAAAGGGAACACAGGTTTACTTTTTAAGTTATTAAAGTTAAAAAAACAACAACTTTATGTGACTGCAGTGACCTTACAATATGTTTCTTATTATAGATATAAAATTTGTGAAGTTTTCAGAGGCTTAATCTTTGAAGAGTCTAACCCATTTCTGAACGAAAGAATGGTTTCACAACAAGATGGAAATAAAAACACATTTACTTGGCTTTTATGGAATACTGAATTATGTTATCATGTTATCAGCATTAGCTGCATGTTTGGTACCCTCCCTTCCATGTGTTAATATAATTTCTTTGCAGAAGCTAATGTATATAAATAAGGTCTTACCCAAAAGATCATGGCCAGAAAGTCATGATCTCAAGGGAAATTTTTATCTAAGTTACTTCCTGATTATGTATGTGGCTTTATGAAATTTATTTATTTATTTCTGTGCTTGCTATTGTGGTTCTAAAAATGATTAATTTCTTAGGTTTTAATGATTCAATGAGTTAGTATGTAAACTTAGAATAAGGCCACTATCAAGAATTGGAATAGTGATGACGAAGTCAGAGCTAAATGAACCAGTCTTGGTGTCAGAGTCCTATAGAACAAGTACTCAAGAAACAAAGGGAGGCAAATTGGTTGAGCCCAGGAACTGGATTCAGGGTGGACAGAATGGAAGAATAAGACAGAAAAGAAAGCTAGGTAAACTTACAAATATTTATTACTATTATTTTCTCACAGGTGGAAGCTCTATTTTGGAGGGCTCTGACAGCTCTAAGATGTATGACCAGACCGAGGAAGATGGTTCAAGGGAGTGTGACCTTGGAGAGAAGGTATAATTTGCCACAACTTCCCATATCTTTTTCTTTCTTGCCCCTATTTCTTCTTGCCCATAAGAGGAGGGTAGCCTATGCTAAATACTCTTACTCTCATGATAATCTGCTCCAGAAAGAACCAGAACAGGCCCAGCCAAAAACTAGATAGAGTTTGAGCCCTCTGAAATAAAACACTAAAATAACTCTTTCCTCGTTTTAGTTATTCTCTTAGGTATTTTGGTCAAAACTACAAACATAGGCCAACAAGGCTTTGGATAATTGGATCTGTGATTCAAGTTTGGTGGTCCACATCAGCGGACCCGAGCCTCACAAAATGACCTTAAATGCTTCTAAGGGTGTATAGCATCCTCTCAGAGTGAGGTACACCTAGATTTTAAATCATTAATAACTCAAGAGCTAAGAAGATAGCCTCGTGGCAATTTTTGGTATTTAGAAAATTGTTATGTTTAATCTTTACACACCAAGAAAACTTTGACTATTTCCATATTATATTTTGTTTACATATGTTGTATGATCATTGTAAATAGTAAGATTTCAATGCACACTATGAAACCTTTAAAAAAATGAAGCACTGACAAAAATATATTCACATATTTTTATGCTAAAATGCTTTTAATAATCTGTACATGTATCTCTGTTTTTAAAGTAAAGTTGTAAGGAAAAAAAGAAGAGTGACAACCACAGTCTCCTGTTATCCTCAAACTATTTACTTTATTTGAAGAATTTCTCACTAACATTATCCCCCAGAATAAAGTCAAATCTCCCAGAAGGTAACTTCATTTTGTTCTGGAAAAAAAAAAAAACAAAACAAAAAAACTTCACGAACTTTCACATATCAGTGAGTGTGTCCCTCTAAAACTCCTAACCACAGAACCAACCCAATGTCATGAGCAAGGACCAGCAGTTCAGAAAGAAGTAAATGACAATACCGATCATCACAGATTGCAAGTTAAAACTGATTCTAGACACTAAAAAGTAGCTGGCCATGCTCTGATAGAAATAAAAGCAAAAGAGAATATTTTTAGAAAATCTAACAAACCAACAAAAATAACAACAACAAAAAGTAAAGCATAAAGGTGGGTGATTAAATAGCATTGTTGTTTTAGGAAACAATCACAATTTTGGAAATAAACAAAAAAAAATTAAAATTCCAAATGACTGCTAATAGAATATAAATTGTTAAGCCAAGTCAAGCATCTCATTAAAAACAAAGTGTTGCAGAGTGGAATAAAGTTCTAGCTATACACTGAGAATGGGAAGCACATCTGAAACCACAGGACACAAAAATGTACATGAGGAAGAAGAAAGACAAAAGCTAATTTTGGAAGAAATCTAATGCAACTATTTTTATCAGAAAAAGTACACTTTAAACACGGTTTGCTCATCACTTCTGTCTGGATTGTTTTATTTATCTTGCAACAAAATGGAAGAGCCAGCCTTCTCATTCCCTGTTGATGTGTTTATGCCCTCTGTTCTGTGCGTGCAGACTTGGACAGTAAACAGGACAGAAAGAGGGCCAGGGCTTTGTGAGAGTCAGGAGCAAGCTGATAGCAGTGATCACTAAACACTTCCAGAACGTTCTCCACTAAAACAGATGGCCTTTCATCTTAAGAGACAGAAATACAAACACGATAGACAACATATTGAAAGCTAATGAGAAAGCAGGCTCTGTGTCTTGTGAAAAAAAAAAAAAAAAAACAGGTCCTTATTGAAAAATAATTTATAAAATTGTGCCGAGTAACTGAGTAGCTATTACGATGACCTGTCTGTCTGTCTGTCTGTCTGTCTGTCTCTCATAAACATGGACTGGTATAAGTAGGTACTTTGTACTTCTTCAGAAAGACATCTGAATCTGTTTAAACGTTGTTTAGCATAATCTTACAGAATCAAGTGTTCTGTTCTGTTTATTTTGGCTCTGATGCTGTCCCAGATGTTCCTGATTACAGGGAGAAGACACGTGAGCCTTGCAGCCCCTGGCTCAAGGTGGAGTGCTGAAGTAACGCAGGAAGTGAGGGACCCCAGTAAACTTTTCAAGTGAGTTTATACGTGCCCTGGCCATGGGTCAGCAAACATGCATTATCAACTTGTAAGGGTCTGGTTTCCTTTCAGGATACCAAGGTAAATTCACTTAACCCAGGCTAAGCTGTTGAGATAACTGAGCAGCTGTTAATGGAAAGGGGGATGGGACTGTACACGGGTGAAACAGCCTTCAAAGAGATGTTTTGCAAGATCTGGGAAAGATAAAAACTGCTGCCCCCTTATCACTTTCCCAGGCCAGTGTACCTTCATTCCAACCTGTGGAACTTGGACCTGGAGGCTATGTTCCTTCTTCACATGGGAATTCTACATGACCTTTTCGACCCTGAGAGAAGGGTGATAAACAGCAGAGAGTTCTCAGGAATGACCATGTGTATGAGATTCTATAAATGAACTTTGTGGTTAATAATTAAGCTCTCAGGTCTAGACTAGTAAGTGAATACCCTCACCACCGAGCTCTAAAGCTAATTCCAATGCAGTTACAGATCCGGCAATGTTTGGTTTAAAATTTTCTTTATTGATTCTCATCCTGTATGACTGAAAATCTCTTTATGCAGAGCAGACAAACAACAACGTGCAAAAGTCACTCCTCTGTAAGGACAACTTTACTGAATATACTTGGCCATTGTTTATGAATTCACATTAATAATAAAATTTGCTTAGCTTGGCTAAAATTTGATTTCAGTTCTTTAGTGTCTTACATTCTAATTTTAGTAGCACACATGGTCTTTTATTTTGAACATTATCCCTTAAATTCCAGAAGAACGTGAGTTAACTTTGATAAATTGAGAGCCTTTATTCTCTTCAGGCCTCATCCTTCTGGATATCAACCAAATGCCTTACACAAAGCATAGCAACATTTAAAACCAGATTATGTCCTGTTCAGATACAACCAGCGACCCATAATCCCCAAAAAACAGTGTCTTTGCCTTCGGGATTGATTTTTCTCTGGAGCAAGACTGGTCACAACATTTATCATACAGAACCTTTCATTTAATAAAGTTCACAACCCCTGTTGTTATGGGCTCCATGCCAGGACATAATTCATTGTTATATGGAATGAGTTACTGTGGTTCACATGTAAATTGATTCATTCTTTGGATCCAAAAACATGGTCAGTGTCACAAAAATATTCAACTCTCTTTTATGGTTGAATAGGTTGAAACCACTTACAACTCTCACTTTATACTTGGTGGCCATTTCCAGTGTTTATTCTACATTTTTCATTGTGTAGTAACCTCTCATATGTTATAATTAAGTTTTAATTTATTTTCTTTGAAGTGCCATTTCAGAAAAGCTGATTACTCCCAAGCCTTTGATACTATTTTCTTATTACATAAAATGTATATTTATGTTATAATAACACAATGTTTTAAAGTTTAAATGTGCTGGGACCAAGGGTTAGCTCCCTGGTATCAGTCTTGTTCAGCATGTACACAGACCTGGGTTAAGTGTCCAGAACCATAAATAAACAATAGATAAATAAATAATAGCTGCTATAAGGAATTTAAATGTGGTTAACACTGAACACTATTAATGTCTGACATGTTTGTTTCATTCCAGTTTATATGTACGTTCATATATAAAATTTAGTGTCTAATGTTCATTAGGAACAAACGTACTTAAGTGCTTATCAGTGTAAGCAGGAATGAGGTATTATGAATTTCAATAATAGGCATTTCAAGTGTTTATGCATTTTGGTCATAAGGTCTTATGTTGTATACCATTTGTTGGTATCTTAAGTCTCTGTGTTTAAGTAATTAAGTCAGGACACAAAATATGGAGAGATGATTAAACTAGATAGGGAATTGGATTATATATATATATATATATATATATATATATATATATATATATATATATATATATATATACATCTAAAGATTTTAAAAATGAATCTGACTTTTATATTAAATTAGTGTAGTGTTGCAGGTGCTCATATCAGGAACAGACATGGAAGGCCTGAGCCTTTCATTGGCTATCTCACAGCTGGTTGGCAGTCTCATAGCTGGCTGGCTATGCCCTTTTGTGTTGACCAAATACAGATGGGGAGTACAACTTAAGATCCATGAAAACTGAAGTTCTTGCCTTTCTTATTGATGAATTATTTTCAACATGAGCATATGGGCCACGATATTAGTACAGAATACATACTCCATATGTCTATGATATTGGTATATTCATTGTATTGCACACTTTAATAACTTTATTCATAAGGACTACAAGGATGGTGCCCATAAATGTTTGAGATTTTTTTATGGTACCTGCATTTAAAGAAAAAAAAACACTGTGCATTTTAAACATCTCATATGATTGTCTGCTTTGTATGTAATTATATCTGAATCTAGAGAAAATGTTTTACTTCTTGTTATTTAAAAACACAATGAGGAAAACTATACCCCACTCTTTTAGAAGTGAATACAAATTCGTAGATGTGAGAATTGGTCATACAAAGTAGCATATCTGCATAGCATGCTAGATGAAAGAGGCTCTAGATGCAAAGAATGCCCTGGAATATGTCAGGGTGTCCACGGCACATTACCAAATAAAAACATCCTGAAAGACAGTTTTGCTGTGCACATCTGTAAAGAGAACAAAACACATGAGGCAGAAGCAGATAAATTAAATTCCCTCCCCCACTTCTTCTGTACCATGGTCTTTTCATCTCTCAGAAAGTGAGTAATTCAACCCACTGTGGGAAAAATCAAAATCATAACACACCATCATAGAGTAGAAAACTCATGACAATGAAAATACCAATCCTAGATTTACAAGAAGCACGTGCCATGCATGAGAGCCATACTTTAGACCATGAAGAAGCAGCCAAGGTTTTAAGGAAATTACTTAGTTTAACATATAGAATTTGCTAGAGTAGAATTATGTATGAAATATATTCCAATGAATGCATATTGTTTGATGATAAAGTAAAAAAATGTAATTTTATTTAACGAGCATTTTTGTATGGCTAATCTTTTCCAAAACACCATAAAAACAGCCTGTGGCTTTCCTTTATGAAACAATAAAAAAGTAAATTCAGAACATGCATGTATCCTGTTAACTGGTGACATGGCAGTGTTCACACACATCCACCAGTATATGACCATAGCATTCTCTTTTTTCTGTACTCACTATTGATTTTGACTTGTAAATATCAATTTAGTGTTCCACATGTTTACAAATGGGAGACTTGGCAATGCCCCACTACCTAACATGCTAGAACCTTTACAGACCCCATTCCTGCTTATCTCTCCAACGAAACCATTCCTGGTCATCTCCCCCACACCAACCATTTCTGGTATTTACCTACTTTCAAGGATTTGAATCTGATTTTGACCTACGTATGGTCTTGCCTTACATATAAATTTCAACTTTCTCAACTATTTTCCTTTCTTTGAAGATAATCTGTGGTGTTTGCATTACTAGTTAATGGGACTTGAGAAAGATTTTAATGTATTTGAAATTCCATTCACTCAGAAATGTTCAAGTTAATTGACTATCCAGCTTGTGTCTATATCAATCTACTCCTAAAGACATAAAAATAGGTAATTGCTAATTAGGAGATTTTCCTTAAGCTATTAAACATGTATTTTTAAAATTAGTTGGAAAACAGCCCATTATTCTAGTTGGTCTTAGAGCACAGGTTGGGATCTAGAAAAAAATATTGATTGTAGTAGTAACAAATTCAGCAATAGGCTGAATTCAACAGAAGATTAACGTTACTAATGTGAAACCATTCAATAATCATAGTAATATATATGTTGTCTTTGAGTAATTTCTATAGTCAGTCTTTTGTTCAAAATATATATTAGTAGGTTTCCCAAAAACTTGGAAGTATGGTAATCACACTTTTAGTTTTTGGTTTGTTGTACTTCTAATAAGCTATTGGATGCCTTGAGAAGGTAGCTCAATTTTTATACTTCAAAACCAAATTTTACTCTGTATGTTGTCCTTTTTACCCAGATTGTTCTTTAATGATACAGTCATCAATAAACTTAATGAGTTTACATTTCATAAATCATTAATTAATTTAATTAAGATTCTTTTTCCTGATTGGGACTGAAGAGTACCATATGTCTCTTAAGACAGATAAACAAAGTAACTTGAAACTAGGGGAAGTAGTTTTGGGGAAGCTTTTGACCCCAAACACAAATGGAAAGAGATAAATCTTTTGCTGTGGTTTAAGTAGTGTGGCGCCAAAACAGCATGATAAATGTGCTGACATTTGCAGAGGCCACAGTTAGAGCCAAGATATCTTAATGCACTCTCTGGCATCTCAGAACACACATACTCTATATGAGGAACTCCTCAGTTTATGGCGTAATGCAGTGGCCCATGTGAGCTCTAGCTCTTCCTTATAGCATCTGGAGAGATGTCCACTTTTGTTCTGATCTCCACCTCCCTGTGTTTTTTTTATGTGCATTCAGATCATTTGTCTGCTATATCATCTCCCCTATAACCCCCAGCTCTCTTACGTGCATTCTTCTCATTTATGCCTTCTGGTTCCCATTTTCAATGTAAGAACAAAGATATTTAGACCCAATTTTATGCTCATAATGAGGGTTTCTAAACAAAAGTACCTGGCTTCCTTCCTTCCATGACACTGAGTATATCTTTTCACTTGTAAGTTTATTTTCAGAGAAAATGGGTTAAGAGCATGGGCAGAGAGGGTGTATTAATTTCTTCTTAATGTTGAATTCAATGATATTTGTTACACAGAAATATTCACTTACAGAAATACTGTTTAGAGAATAAAAATTGCAGGCTGGTGAGATGATATAATAGGTTAAGATGCTTATCTGAGAATAAAAGTTTGATTCCTGAGACCCATGTGGTAGATGCAGAGATCTAACTGCTAAGTTGTGTAACTAGACTAATCATGGGTCCTGCTCTGGGTTGTGGTTGGTAAAACCAGTGACATTCCACCAAAGACAAGCGATATTCTTTTTGTTTGGCTTGACCCTCGGAAGGAATTCTGTGTTCTGTCATAGTCTCCTTGGGCTCGTATGTGTAACAGTCCCATTATGTCTAGATGATGTTGCTTCCTTGGAGAATCCACCACCTCTGCCTTTAAAAAATGATTTTCTCCAACTTTTATATCTGTCTTATTCACACTTAAAAGAGATGGCAATTGTTTAAGTTGTTTACTACTCAAGGGTTTTTAGTAGTTTTTAATTTAACTTTTGGTCATATTTAAATGTGCATATACACAGTAGTTTAGGAATATAATTAAAATACCAGTTATAAATGAAACAATGCGATTGGAAAACATATTGCCCATAGCTATAGCACCTTCATTAAGGGTAGTGTGTGTCAGGAAACCAGAATTTAAGTAGCAAGTGGAGGGCAAGCACAGAGCTTAAACAGCTTTATCCAGAGATGTTAGTGAATTACAGACATATCTAGAATAAAATAAAAATGCCAGTAATTTCTTTTCTGATAGCTATCCTGTATTATAAATGGTGAGGTTGTATTTAACACATTTGTTCTCTCAGGTAGTGAATTTAAACTACCTTCCATATTTAAATCTCAAGACAACTGAATAATCTTGACAACTCTGGCTTATTGTCTAATCAACTAATACCAGAAGATTTTCTTTCACAATATTCCCAGATTGAGCATAAAATTCTTGAGTTCAGAATCTAGTTAGAGGCCATGTTTCTAAGTCAGAAAATTTCTCAAGAATTCCCCAATTTCTGAAAAAAGTAATTGCACTTATTGGTAGAAAACTAAACTATTTTTTGTTACTATTGTCATCTTCTATTGACATCATTATACAATTGTATTAAAATTGTTTATTATATCTGGAGAGACTGATTGAAATTTTCATATGACCTAATTTTTAAAACAGCAAATTTTCATTTTAAAAACTTACAAAGGCTAGAGAGATGGATCAGTGGTTAAAAACACTGACTGCTCTTCCAGACGTTCTGAATTCAATTCCCAGCAAGCACCCGGTGGATTATAACCATCAGTAATGTGATGCCATGTTTTCTCCTGATGTGTCTGAAGACAGTGACAGTGTACTTCCATACATAAAAATAAATGAATATTGAAAAAAGAAACATAAAATTGGATAGAAATGAATAACGTCAACAAATAAAATGATATTATCCCAATATTTAGTTATAATTATCTCAATTTAATTTACTTTTCATTTGTGTGTTTATATACACACCTCTCTATATATATTTTCATGTGCACTTTTGTCTTAATAGGCCAGTTTTGTTAAATTGTGAACTTTTTGGTAATGTATGAGAACCCATTCTAAGATAGCATGTCATTTCCTATCTCCAGTTTTGAATTCTGATAACTTAAGGGAGATATATTTCAGTGCCTTTTATCTGTGATATCTTGGCAGGTACATCTCCTAAAGTCTCAGCCTACCAACCTGGAGAGTAATAGAATAATAGTGAATATCTCTCACAGATGAATGGAGATCTCCCATGAGAAAAGGTTTGGTCAGGAAACATTAAACCCTGTTTTTAATGGCAGCTTGTGATGTCACCAACCGTTATATACCTTACTTAAACCATAGGCTGTTTCCTATAGAATCCTTGGAGAAAATATATACACATTCATATGTTTGAAAGGTCTGTGACCTTTGTTCAGTTGTTACTATAGCTCTTTATATAAAGCAATTAAAACATGAAGAGAGAACTTCCCAGTAAAGAATAAAGGTAACAATCAACTACATATAAAAATTGGTTCATGAAAATTTTATGCTCTATTTGTGCTCAAGTGGAAATCTTCATTGTGACATCTGTTACTTTTAGGGATTTTAGGCATTGCCCATTGCAAGAAAAGAGAGCAAAACTTTCATCTTTCTAATCTGTGTTTCTGGAGTGTGATCAGGTTTTCATCTGGTTATAAGATTTGTGTGGATAGAAAATGTTACTGATTAATGGAGCATGAAAGAGTGTTAAAAGTATCATTCCTAGTCTAGCACTGGAGTTAATATTTTACCGACTCTCATGTTTTTCCTCTTCATGCTTACTGAGTCCCTTAAATCTCATGATTCAAAGAAAGTAATTAACTAAGTTACTATTTGTAAGAATTTCATTTCTGGGAATTAATGTTTCTATAATAACATTTCTGTCATTTGGTGTATTGACTAATAGTGGGGTACAAGGCTGAATCACACAGTTTGGTTAATTTTTAAATGTTTCAATCATCTATTATAGATGTGGGAACATGAAGCTTCTCAAAGGTTAAAGGGTGAAAATCCCATAGTTAGTTGCAGGTTGAGTTTGGAAGTATCACATTGTCTTTTCATTAATTTCTTTTCTATAAGGCTTTCATTGAGCATGTGGTTCACAAGCACATGATCTTGGTTGCCTTCTATATCTTTCCCTTTTTGTCTCTATACCTATATGAATGTCTTTAGTGTTATCAGATCATCACCCTCTCATAAGGTCAATCGTGTTATCTTGCACTGAAAGGATCAAGCAGCGAAGTATGTTCATTGTTTTTATATATATAGTTTAGTCTTTCATTGCTCTCACAGAAATATCTAGAAGCCTAATTTGGATCACCATAATGAGATGGTCAAACTGTCTGAAGCCATAGTAGATACACAAGAGATCCAGTGAGTAGGGGAGTTAATTCTCACTTGTCTCTTTCTTCTCAGAATGTCTCTGGTGGATTTTCTTCTAATTTATATATTGACAGTTATGTTTTGTTTTTTTACATAAATATGTTTTCTCACTTAAAAGTATATTATAAATATTTGTTCCATATAAAAATGAGAAAATAAATTACCATGTCAACTCTTTCCTTGGATAAGTAATTGTTTGGCTATCCTGATGGATACTTAATATATTTAAACTTCCATCCAGAAATGTCACCATTTCTTATTTCACCTGGTATTCCTTAGGACACTGAGTTGTACCAGTTATTATCTGGTGAGTGGGGAAAGATGGTAGTTGCATTTTGAGTTAATTCTAGTACATCCTTCGTCTTAAGGTTGTAGAGAAAATTAAGTTACTTAAGGGCTGACAAGATGATTATAAAAACACTTCATACTAAGTCTACTGACCCTGATTTGTTTCCTTTTAACCACCTGGTAGAAGCAGGAAACCAACTTTTAAATGCTTTCACCTTCCACAATATGATACAATACATTTGTAATTCGTCCCCCCATAAACACACACACACACACACACACACACACACACACACACACACACATCATCATCATCATCATCATCATCATCATCATCATCATCATCATCATCATCGTTGTTAATATTTAGATCATGTTTTCTGGTCAGTATCTTGCAATTTAATAGTAAATAATTGTTTTCTCCAGTCATTTGGTTGCTTAGAGAGGAATTTAAAAAAAATACATTTGAACCATAATCTCATACAAGCAGTTTTATTCATAATTTTATTTGATTTTGCAACTATAAGAAATAGTTGTATAAGGGGTGGTTTTCCCAAGATTCCATTCTGTGAATCATTCTCAGATCCATACATTCTTTCCTACTTGTTCCTTTTGTATTTCTAGGCTGTGCTATTTTTATTTTGCGGAAAAGACTCATGGATACTAGAGCATCATAGTCTAAAGTGTTTCTTTTAAAATTTTGTTTTCACACTTAAATGAAAAATATTTATAATTTAAAATAAATATACTTTCTGCGATTTATGATCGTTTCAAAATACAGTGATATGAGGAATAATACAATGTCTGAAACATCCTTTCTTAAGTCTAGCTCTCCAAACTCCCAAGAGAGGGAAGCAATCAATAGCGCTACCCAGCAGTGACACCTGTGAACCTCAGTACCCACAAGCATGGTCAGATATAACTAAATACCCAATAATGACACTTAGATATTGGTGTCATTATTGGTCACTTAAAATCAACAGCTAATTGCATTTGAAGCTTATTCAATAAGAGGAAGATTAGAATGAGTCCACATGGAGAGACCCATAGCTCCAGTTGCATATGTAGCAGAGGATAGCATTGTCTGGCCTCAATAGGAGAAGCCTGTGGTCCTGTGAAGGCTTGTTTTCCCAGTGTAGGGAAATGCCAAGGTGCTGAAGTGCAAGTGGGTGGTTAGGAGTGAGAACAACTTCATGGAAGCAAGGAAAGAAGGGAGGGGGAATGAAAGAGAGGGGAAAGCAGATAAAATTTAAAATGTAAATATATAAAAGCATCCAATAAAAAGAAAAATAAAATATTGTTTTAAATATAAAAAAAATTAAAAATTTTTCAACAGATATGATAATTTAAAAGAGGATCTCACAGGGCGTCACATCCCTAGCCAAAGAATTCCCAGAAATTGTGGACTTAAGAGAGAGGCACAATTAGTCTTTCTCAGGAATAAGCCCCCCAATTGTTAGCCAACTGGTCAGCCCTGAAGTCACATAGGTACAAGCAACAAGAACAGACTCAGACTGTTGGGAGCCATCTGCCTACTTTTCTCACAGAGTAAAAGTATGCCTGCTAGGCTGAGTCTAAACAGGTCAGGGTTCGCTGGCCTTGCAGGATGTTCGGCAGGTAGGCAGATTTTCTGGCTTGGAGAATATACACCTGAGCTTCAAGGTGAGGGGCTGAACATTCTATTACTCTTGGTGGAAGGAGCAGGGTGGGCTCTGGATGCAAATAGGTATACTGTGTGTGTCTGCCATTTTTCTGCTAGCTTGTGGCTTTGCTTCCTAAGGCAATGTGGAATATACAAAGGCTATGAAAAATAAACGGAAGTATTCGCGGACAGAATAGAATCTATCCCTTGTCTCTTCTTTCTTTCCTTTAGTCACCCTAACTCCCCCATCAGGGACTCTTTGACTTGTACCACCAGGCTTCAGCATCAGACTCAGCAGGTTTTCTCTCTGTCTGTCAGAATCTGCATCTGTGTATGTACCTGTGTACCTATGTAACTATGTACATAAGTATCTATGTATCTATGTATCTGTGTATCTATGCATCTATGTACCTATGTACCTGTGTACCTATGTATCTCTGTATCTATGTATCTATGTACATAAGTATATATGTATCTATGTATCTGTGCATCTGTGTATCTATGTATCTATGTACATAAGTATCTATGTATCTGTGTATCTGTGTATCTATGTATCTATGTACATAAGTATCTATGTATCTATGTATCTGTGTATCTATGTATCTGTGTACTTATGTACCTATGTGTCTATGTGTCTATGTATCTGTGTATCTGTGTATCTATGTACATATGTACCTATGTGTCTATGTATCTGTGTATCTGTGTACCTATGTATCTATGTGTCTATGTATCTGTGTATCTGTGTATCTATGTATCTATGTACATAAGTATCTATGTATCTATGTATCTGTGTATCTGTGTATCTATGTATCTATGTATCTGTGCATCTATGTATCTGTGTACCTATGTACCTATGTGTCTATGTATCTGTGTATCTGTGTGTCTATGTATCTATGTACATATGTACCTATGTGTCTATGTATCTGTGTATCTGTGTATCTATGTATCTATGTACCTATGTACCTATGTGTCTATGTATCTGTGTATCTATGTATCTGTGTACCTATGTGTCTATGTATCTGTGTATCTGTGTATCTGTGTATCTATGTATCTGTGTACCTATGTGTCTATGTATCTGTGTACCTCTGTATCTATGTATCTAAGTACCTATGTATCTATGTACCTATGTATCTATATAAGCTTATCTCTCTAATCCATATAAATATACATTAAATATAAAAATTAACAAATATCCTATTATCTCTTGCTATTTTAACGCTAACAATATTTATTTTTCTCTTTTAGATTATTAATGTAAGATTGGTAATCATCATTATTCTAATTCATTTGAGAATTCTGATAACAATATCTTAATTTCTAAGAATTGTTTCTATTACTGGCCTTTATAGGTGGCAACCTGTAATGTAGTTTAGGAATGCAAGACAATGTAACTTCTTCTGAGGTTACTAATATGAAGTCAAAACAAATTCATATTGTTGTGTTATTTCTATTCCTTCTTAGTTTCTCAATTCCTCTCCTGAAATTTAATGACTGATCAATCTCAGAGCCTTCTAATATTTATGAATTAAAAAGCTTGTTATATTTTTGGGCACAGGGTTTGCCATGGAATTTGTATCCCCATTCTAAAGAGATACTCTAGTGTGGCCAGTCCTGACTCTCAGCCAGCTCAGGTGTTAGACAGGCTTATCTTCAGATTAGAAGTCAGCGGATTAGACTGACAGTGAGCACAGGGAGGACTCTACTGTGAGTGTGGACTGAGCACAGGGAGGAGGACTATTGTGAGTGTGAAGTGGGCACAGGGAGGAGGACTCTACTGTAAGTATGGACTGAGCACAGGGAGGAGGACTCTACTGTGAGTGTGGAGTGGGAAGAGGGAAGAGGACTCTACTGTGAGTGTGGAGTGGTAAGAGGGAGGAGGACTCTACTGTGAGTGTGGAGTGGTAAGAGGGAGGAGGACTCTACTGTGAGTGTAGAGTCGGATGAGGGAGGAGGACTCTACTATGAGTGTGGAGTGAGCACAAGATGGAGAACCCTATAGCGTGTGGAGTGAGCACAGGGTGGAGAACCCTATAGAGTGTGGAGTGAGCACAGGGTAGAGAACCCTATGGAGTGTGGAGTGAGCACAGGGTGGAGAACCCTATGGAGTGTGGAGTGAGCACAGGGTGGAGAACCCTATGGAGTGTGGAGTGAGCACAGGGTGGAGAACCCTATGGAGTGTGGAGTGAGCACAGGGTGGAGAACCCTATGGAGTGTGGAGTAAACACAGGGTTGAGAACCCTATGGAGTGTGGAGTGAGCACGGGGTGGAGAACCCTATGGAGTGTGGAGTGAGCACAGGGTGGAGAACCCTATAGAGTGTGGAGTGAGCACAGGGTGGAGAACCCTATGAAGTGTGGAGTGAGCACGGGGTGGAGAACCCTATGGAGTGTGGAGTGAGCACAGGGTGGAGAACCCTATGGAGTGTGGAGTGAGCACAGGATGGAGAACCCTATGGAGTGTGGAGTGAGCACGGGGTGGAGAACCCAATGGAGTGTGGAGTGAGCACAGAGTGGAGAACCCTATGGAGTGTGGAGTGAGCACAGGGTGGAGAACCCTATGGAGTGTGGAGTGAGCACGGGGTGGAGAACCCTATGGAGTGTGGAGTGAGCACAGGGTGGAGAACCCTATGGAGTGTGGAGTGAGCACGGGGTGGAGAACCCTATAGAGTGTGGAGTGAGCACAGGGTGGAGAACCCTATGGCATGTGGAGTGCTTGCATTGGTTTGTTAACAGCAGTGGCTAATTCTCTGAGAAGATTCCCAGAGTCAGTCCTTACTCTTTCCTGTCTCCTTTCCACTAAAGTTCCAGCTACTGTGTGACCCCCCAAGAGGAATTTCTGCTCTTATCACAGGTAAGGGCTGCAGCTGGAAATCACACATGGAGGGGTGAGTGCTTTGCTTGCTTCTTGCTAGCTTCCTACATAGACCTTTAAGTTGTATCATTGTCACCTGATATTTTCTCAAGCTTCTTTAAGCTAGAAAGTTTGGACTTCTTGCTATCTTTGTCTTTTCCTTTCTCATCTCTCAATGCATGTTGACCTACCTGAGACCATCAACACTGGTGCAAATTTTTTATTTCAAGCTTGATCTCTCTCTGCCCCTACCTTCTTATTGACTTTTAAAATTATGTTTATGGTTATTGCCTTTTCTTTCTATCACCTCTAGGTTCAGCACCCTCATGGGTTTACTTAACTTGGGTAACCTATCATTCTTCTCAATTCAAAAGTATTTTGGAAATAGGCTGTTTAATATATTGCACAGTAAAAAAATGATAAATATTTTAAATAAGAATGTAATTTTTGGTTGTTGGTAACTCTGTGTCAGATTTTATCCCCTACTTTCTTTTCTTTTCTTTTTTGGCAGATGTAGCCTTTATAAAATTAGTAAGTGATATAGTTTAGTTGCTTCCAGGTTCAGTGAAATCATTCAAGTTTAAGGAAATTAACGAAGAGAGGAATACTACATAGGGCTGGTAAACACAGGCAATTCTTGTAGCACAACATATTATTAGGTGTGAATACAGTATGAAAAAGGAGTAGTTATTTGAAACTGGTGTTTGGTGGAGGGATAGACTCATCAGTCCAGAGGAAAGAGAATATATACTTTATTTCATTCTTTTTCCTCCTCATAATCTATAAGAATTTTCATTATCTGAACCTTACTGATCCTACTTGGTGAAAGAGTTTGTGCCCATGAGGGTCTTAAAGGCAAAATCCCAGGGTTCTCAGAAAAGGTATTGAAGAGAAGGAGAATAGAAAGTAGAAAATGATAGTTAGCATAACACTTTTTCTTTCTTGCTTCAGCTCCCATTTCTGATAGGAGTCATCACACTTAATTTGAGTAATTTCCTTTTCAATTTCCTGGGCCATTTTATTTTACCTCTGGCAGCCCCTTGGATGATTAGCAAGTACTGAGCTCATCTAAATGGTCTATAGCCATTGTCCTGTTTTCCTTGTGTTGCTATTTGTGTCTATTGCCCAGGAATTTTGGTAAGAACCTATTAAGAAGCACTTTACTATGTCTCCAGAGTTCTATTCATAGATTTACTGGTTTCAGTGGCATAATGAAAAAAACTCAATTTCACTATGACTTGAGTCATACGAGGAAAAAGGCTGTAGCCTTTAATGAAACAGAACATAACTTTGGGTCTTGATGGAGTGTTGCTTCTTTTGGGAATATACCCCTCAAACTCAAATGTGTGATAGTCAGATATAAAAGTTCTAGTGAATTATTGTGGTAATAGTAAGTAATAGTAAGATCATATTGTGGTTCCTTGTCTTTTTTTTTTTAAAGGAGAAAAAATGTATTTTTATTTGCAAATTATATAATAGCATACATAAGCAACTCCAAAAATTCTATCAGGGAACTTTTCCAGTTGATAAACAACTTCCACATAGCCAGATAGAAATTAATTCAAATCAGTAGCCTTTCTTTATACAAATGATAAACAGGTTGAGAAGAAATTAGGGAAACAACTCCTTTCACATTAGCTACAAATAATGTAAAATATCTTGGGGTAACTCTAACTAAACAAGTGACAGATCTATCCACCAATAACTTTAAGTCTCATAAGAAAGAAATCAAAGGAGATCTTAGAAAATGAAGAGACTGTCATGATTATGGATGGGCAGAGATAACATAGTAAAAATGGCCATCCAACCAAAGGAAATCTGAAGAGTCAATGAAATTCTCATCAAAATTCTAACACAATTTCTCAAAGACATGAAAAAAGCAATTCTCAAATTCATTTGGAAAGGGGAAAAAACAGAATAGTGAAAACCATTCTTTTTTTTTCTCTCTTTTACGTTATTTTAAAAAAATGAGGGATACATATACAGATTTTTAAAGGCATTTTATCATAACATTATATGAATATGTTTTGTCAGTGCTTAATTCATTTAGAGGTTTGATAGCATGAAAAACCATTTTTTTTAATTATTTATTTTTAAGCTTATTCTTTTTTTTATTTTTTTAAACGACTTTATTTTGCAAAACAAAGATAAATGTAAAGATTTTAAACATTTTTTGCTTAAAATTATACATTTTTGTCAGTACTGTTTTTTCAGACATTAAAATAAATTTTACATAAAACCATGTGAATATGTTTTTTAGTCAGTACTTGATTTTTTTCAAGGGCTTGACAGTATGCATTGAAAACGTACTAGTTGCAATAAGCGTAAAGTACATGCAAAACAAAACGCAACATGGAAATAGTCAAAGTCTTTTTGTTTTGTGAATATATGTATATTTTTTGTTTTCTTTATTTCTTGGACTTCATAGAGTCTGTGAGTTGTTTCTGGGGGAGTGCAAGCCTCTGGGGTTAGCATCCCATTATCAGTGACTGCATATTATGTCTGTTCTTTTGTGACTGGGTTATCTCACTCGGGATGATCTTCTCTAGATGCAGCCATTTTCTTAAGAATTTGGTTAAGTCATTGTTTCTGGTGGCTGAGTAGTATTCCATTGTGTATATGTACCACAATTTTTGTATCCATTCGTCTTCTGAAGGACATCTGGGTTCCTTCCAGCTTCTGGCTATTATAAATAGAGCCGCTATGAACATTGTGGTGCATATAACTTTGTTGTGTATTAAAGTGTCTCTGGGGTATATGCCCAGAAGTGGAATAGCTGGGTCTTCAGGTAGTACTATATCCAATTTTCTGAGGTATCGCCAGACAGATTTCCAGAGTGGTTGTATTAGCTTGCAACCCCACCAACAGTGGAAAAGTGTTCCTCTTTCTCCGCAGCCTCGCCAGCATCTGCTGTCATCTGAGTTTTGGATCTTGGCCAATCTGAGTGGTGTGAGGTGGAATCTTAGGGTTGTTTTGATTTGCATTTCCCTGATGGCTAAGGATGTCGAGCACTTCCTCAGATGTTTCTCGGCCATTCGGTGTTCCTCAACTGAAAATGATTTGTTTAGCTCTGTACCCCATTTTTTAATAGGGTTATTTGATTCTCTGGTGTCTAGCTTTTTGAGTTCCTTGTACACCTTGGATATTAGGCCTCTATCTGATGTGGTGTTGGTAAAGATCTTTTCCCATTCTGTTGGTTGCCGTTTTGTTTTCTTGACGATGTCCTTGGCCTTACAGAAACTTTGCAATCTCATTAAGTCCCATTTGTTAATCTTTGACCTTAGAGCTTGAGCCATTGGTGTTTTGTTCAGGAAATTTTCTCCTGTGCCTATGTGTTCTAAGGTTTTCCCTACTTTCTCATCTAATAGTTCCAGTGTATCTGGTTTAATGTGGAGATCTTTAATCCACTTACACTTGAGCTTTGTACAAGGAGATAAGAACGGGTCTATTTTCATTCTTTTGCATGTTGAGTGCCAGTTGGACCAGCAACATTTGTTGAATAGGCTGTCCTTTTTCCATTGAATGTTTACTGCTCCTTTGTCAAAATTCAGGTGACCATATACATGAGGGCTCATTTCTGGATCTTCTATTCTATTCCTTTGATCCACTTGCCTATTTCTGTACCAGTACCATGCAGTTTTCAGCACAATTGCCTTGTAATATAGCTTGAGGTCAGGGATAGTGATTCCCGCAGATGTTTTTTTGTTGTTGAGGATGGATTTTGCTATTCTAGGTCTTTTGTTATTCCATATGAAATTGCACATTGTTCTTTCCAATTCCATTAAGAACTGGGTTGGAATTTTGATGGGGATTGCATTGAATCTGTAGATTGCTTTTGGTAGGATGGCCATTTTTAAGATGTTGATCTTTCCAATCCATGAGCATGGGAGATCTTTCCATTTTCTGAGATCCTCCTCAATTTCTTTCTTTAGAGGTTTGAAGTTCTTGTCATACAGGTCCTTCACTTCCTTAGTTAAAGTCACACCAAGGTATTTCATAGTTTTTGTAACTATTGTGAAGGGTACCTTTTCCCTAATTTCTTTCTCCACATGTTTGTCCTTTGAGTATAGGAAGGCTACTGATTTGTTTGAGTTAATTTTGTATCCGGCCACTTTGCTGAACTTGTTTATCAGCTGTAGGAGTTCTCTGGTGGAATTTTTGGGGTCACTCAAGTACACTATCATGTCATCGGCAAAGAGTGATGTTTTTATCTCTTCCTTTCCGATTTGTATCCCCTTGATCTCCTTTTGCTGTCTAAATGCTCCAGCCAGGACTTCCAGTACTATGTTGAATAGGTAGGGAGAGAGTGGGCAGGCTTGTCGAGTCCCTGATTTTAGTGGGATTGCTTCAAATTTCTCGGTTCCTTGTCTTAAAACTTCAGATTATACATGCAGTATTATACTGAGAGATACTTTGCTACTGAGCATGCTCTGTAAGATAGCATTCTAACCTAGAAGATTATTCTTTTCCACATGGTTAGTCAACCCAAGCTTTAGTGGAATATGATATTGCTGTATCAAGTAATCCAGCACATAGCTTATGGGTTCAGAGTAACATCAGTAACATTTTTTGTTAAAACTTCAAGTTTTCCACTTTCTCTATTTTAAATGTGTCTCATTCTAGAAGATGAGATTCAATGCTTATGGAGGAAGTAAACAAAAGGATCTTCTCAGAATCAGAATGAAGTGGGAAAAATGAAGCTCCATTACATTGTGTGTTCAAAGAAAGTAGACCAAAACTTTTCATATACTAACCAAAAAACTCTAATATTCAGTCAGATGAACTACCTCATGTTATGTATTGAACTAAATAGGAAGTGTAGAGTAACAGGAAGTGGAAGGACCAATCATCTCCCTGTTTGACATACACACACATCTGTAGTAATTACTATGTACCAAGGGGAATGAAAATTGGCTTAATGTTCTGGAACAGGAAGGGCAAAGAAAAAGTTCTGAGGAAACTTTAAAAAATATTTGACACAATAAAGTAAGGATGAAAATAGTATCAATAAAAATAAAGTACATCAAGGACAAAATATTTAGGGTAAGTGTTCAGTATGCCTGTCAGAGAGTATATAAGGATAAGAAATCAAGCCGGTAAAGACAGAAGTCAGAAATGGTCGGTGCAATTTATTTTCTGTTGTTCCTTTTTTACCATGCACAAATGAATGACACATAAAAGTTCTGAGAGTTCTTTCCAGGACTTTTAAAATGAAGGGGTGTTGAATTTTGTCAAATGCTTTCTCAGCATCTAGTGAGATGACCAAGTGATTTTGTTCTTTGAGTTTGTTTATATGGTGGATAACATTGATGGATTTCCTTATATTAAACCATCCCTGCATCCCAGGGATGAAGCCTACTTGGTCATGGTGAATGATCATTTTGATGTGTTCTTGGATTTGGTTTGCAAGGATTTTGTTGAGTATTTTTGCATCAATGTTCATAAGTGAAATTGGTCTGAAGTTCTCTTTCCTTGTAGGGTCTTTGTGTGGTTTAGGAATGAGGGTTATTGTAGCCTCAAAAATGAGTTAGGTAGTATTCCATCTGATCCTATCTTGTGGAATAGTTTGGAGAGTATTGGTGTTATGTCTGCAATAAATGTATGATAAAATTCTGCACTGAATTGGTCTGGTCCTGGGCTATTTTTGGTTGGGAGGCTTTTGGTGAGTTCTTCTATTTCTTTAGGTGTTACAGGATTATTTAGATGGTTTACCTGGTCCTGGTTTAATTTTAGGATCTTGTATCTGTCTAGGAATTCATCCATTTTCTCCAGATTTTCCAACTTTGTGGAGTATAGGCTTTTGCAGTAGGATCTGATGATTTCTTGAATTTCCTCAGTTTCAGTTGTTATGTCTCCACTTTCCTTTCTGATTTTGTTAGTTGGTATACTCTCTCTTTGCCCTTTACTTAGTCTGGCTAAGGGTTTATCAAATTTGTTGATTTTCTCAAAGAACCAGCTCTTGGTTTTGTTGATTCTTTTTGTTTCTATTTGGTCTATTTCTGCCCTAATATTGATTATTTCGGGCCCTCTACTTCTCTTGGGTGTATCTGCTTCCTTTTGTTCTAGAGCTTTCAGCTGTGCTGTCAAGGTGGTGATGTATACTTTCTACAGTTTCTTTTTGGAAGCTCTCATAGCTATGAGTTTTCCTCTTAGTACTGCTTTCATTGCATCCCACAGGTTTGGGTATGTTGTGTTTTCATTTTCATTGAATTCTAGAAAATCCTACCTAAATATAATAAAAGCAATATACAGCAAACCAACAGCCAATATCAAATTTAACGGTGGGAAACTTGAAGCAATCCCACTAAAATCAGGGACAGGACAAGGCTGCCCACTCTCCCCCTCCGATTCAACATAGTACTGGAAGTCCTGGCTGGAGCAATTGGAGAGCAAAAGGAAATCAAAGGGATACAAATTGGAAAGGAAGAAGTAAAAATATCACTCTTTGCAGATGGCATGATAGTATACTTAAGTGACCCCACAAATTCCACCAGAGAACTCCTACAGCTGAAAAACAAGTTCAGCAAAGTAGCTGGATATAAAATTAACTCAAACAAATCAGTAGCCTTCCTATATTCAAAGGACAAACATGTGGAGAAAGAAATTAGGGAAAAGATACCCTTCACAATAGCCACAAACACTATGAAATACCTTGGTGTGACTCTAACTAAGCAAGTAAAGGACCTGTATGACAAGAATTTCAAACCTCTAAAGAAGGAAAACGAGGAAGATCTCAGAAAAAGGAAAGATCTCCCATGCTCATGGATTGGTAGGATCAACATTTTAAAAATGGCCATCCTACCCAAGCAACTACAGATTCAATGCAATCCCCACAAAAATTCCAATTCATTGAGTTGGAAAAATCAACGTACAATTTCATCTGGAATAGCAAAAGACCTAGAAGAGTTAAATCCATCCTCAACAACAAGGAAACATCTGCCGGAATCACTATCCCTGACCTCAAGGTATATTACAATGCAATTGTGTTGAAAACTGCATGGCACTGGTACAGAAATAGGTATGTGAATCAATGAAACAGAATAGAAGATCCAGAAATGAGCCCTCAAGTATATGGACACCTGATTTTTAACAAAGGAGCTGTAAACATTCAATGGAAAAAAGACAGCCTATTGAACAAATGGTGTTGGTTCAACTGGCACTCAGCATGAAGAAGAAGGATAATAGACCCTTTCTTAACTCCAGGTACAAAGCTCAAGTGTAAGTGGATCAAAGATCTCCATATTAAATCAGATACACTGAAACTATTAGATGAGAAAGTAGGGAAAATCTTAGGACACATAGGCACAGGAGAAAATTTTCTGAACAAAACACAAATGGCTCAAGCTCTAAGGTCAAAGATTAACAAATGGGATTGCAAAGTTTCTGTAAGGGTAAGGATATTGTCAAGAAAACAAAATGGCAGCCAACAGAATGGGAAAAGATCTTTACCAACTCCATATCAGATAGAGGCCTAATATCCAAGGTATACAAAGAACTCAAAAAGCTAGACACCAGAGAATCAAATAACCCTATTAAAAATGGGGTACAGAGCTAAACAAAATGTTCTCAGTTGAGGAGTATCGAATGGCTGAGAAACATCTGAGGAAGTGCTCAACATCCTTAGCCATCATGGAAATGCAAATCAAAACAACCCTGAGATTCCACCTCACACCAGTCAGATTGGCCAAGATCCAAAACTCAGATAACAGCTGATGCTGGCAAGGTTGTATAGAAAGAGGAACATTTCTCTATTGTTGGTGAGGTTGTAAACTGATACAACTACTCTGGAAATCAGTCTGGTGATTCATCAGAAAATTGGACATAGTCCTGCCTGAAGATCCAGCTATTCCACTTCTGGGCATGTACCCCAGAGATACTCCAATGTACAATAAAGTTACATGCACCACAATGTTCATAGCAGCTCTATTTATAATAGCCAGAAGCAGGAAAGAACCCAGATGTCTTTCAGTAGATGAATAGATACAAAAATTGTGGTACATTTACACAATGGATTACTACTCAGCTATCAGAAACAATGACTTAATCAAATTCTTAAGAAAATGGCTGCATCTAGAGAATATCATCCTGAGTTAGATAACCCAGTCACAAAAGAACAGACATAATATGCAGTCACTGATAGTGAGATGCTAACCTTAGAGGCTCAGACTGTGTGAAGTTCAAGAAAAAAAGAATACAAAAGAAAATTATGCTCAATCCTTACACACCTAGAAAACGTTGAATAATTCCGGGTTACATCCTGTTTTACATGTACTTTTTGCTCATTGTAACTAGTAAGACCTTAATGCAGAATATCAAACCTTAAAAAAAAAGAAAAAAAAAGCCAAGCACTGACAAAAATGTATTTGTATACATTTATGCAAAAATGTTTAAATTTTTTTTATCTTTGTTTTTTTAAATGAAGTTAAAAAATAAAATAAAATAAGTGGTCTTTTCAAGTTAAAATAAAACAGTTCTGAGATTTTGGACCTATGAAAATTAGGAACACAATAGATGATTTCTCTCATGTCTTACTTAGTACTAGCTAATATAATAGTATACATCTTGCTTCAAAGCCTTTAATAAAATTTGAGTAACAAGGCAACAGTGACTGTTCATTGACAGCTGATGAAGAATAATTTCTACTGGGGTCATTCAAATGGTTACAAGCTCAGAGCTATACATTTGTGTCCACTGTAGAACCTATTTATTCAGTCTTGCAGACAGTTGCAACAGAGATCTGAGGAAGAGAAAAGGCATGAGGGAAGTAATGAGGGAACACACAAAGGAAGAAAGATGTACGACAATACCCTTTCCTTTCCACTGTCTGATCTGGGGTTTCCTTTGCTGTAATAAAACACCATCACCAAAAACAAGTAGGAGAGAAGAATGTGTGTCATCTTACAGCTTGTAAACCATCATCTAGGGAAGGCAGGACAGGAACTCAAGGCAGGTACCTGGAAGTAAGTGCTGAAAAATTGGTGATCATTTTTACATCCTCCTGTTTTAATTTTTGTATGTCCCATGTTTCTAAGAATTTATCTTTATTCTAGATTTTCCAGGATTGGAAGATCAGGGGCTGGTTTTGTACATTCTCATACAACCCTCCATATTTCAGTAGAATCTCATGTAAAAGTTCCTTTTCATTTAGATTTTTATTAAGCTGTGCAATTTCTCATCTTTGTTGTTATCTTAGTATCTTTTATGTTACTGTGATAAAATATCAAGATGACGAACTTTTTTTCTATTATGTTTCCAGAGGGTTAGAGTCTCTAATAGAGCAGAAACACTGAACCTAGTTGAGCTTAAAACCCAGCAGTGCATACACCAAATCTTGTCAAAGGGCATAGATGGCGCCTTCACTTCCCAGCTTTGAAATAGTGTAACATGTCTCTCTTGGGCTGGTTCCATTCTCTGTAGCCTGTTCTCCTTGGCATATGTCCCATGGCTCTGGCTTTGCCTGTATCTTGCCACCTTTACTGCAACTTAGGCTTCATAGTCACAGCTTCATTCGATGGTGTTCCTGGATCTCTGAAGCAACAGAGGAAGATTTTAAAACCTGTTTACTCATACCTTTCATGCCCATTAAGCTGTCATAATTTAAATAGGACAGCCAAACATGGCTGCCAACTAGGGGTAGACCCTAAACCCCTTGAATCATATTAGCAGCAGCTTTCTTGCAGGGGTCCCTACAAGTGTCACAGCCAGCAGAGAAAATGATCCCAATGAGGTTAAGAAATGAAACCTGGGTCAGTATGATTTTTAGCCCACGATAAGTCAACATCTTCTGGAGTCTGACCAACTGCTTTATTTTTCTTAACATGTAAACACAGTAAAACATTAGAGAAATATTTCCACTTGATAATTATCACAACAAACTTTATGTATGGATACAACAAACTCCTTTGCAAAGTACATCTCTCTAGCAAAGCAACAGTGACACTCACCTTGAGAGTTTGGATTTTATTAAGAGAGAAACAATGTTCAGGAAAGGGTCCAATGAGAAAAAATTTCTAATAAGCACGAAGATGGGCCCTATTGGGTTAGAATGCAAATATGGAACCTCTTTTATAATCTTGGGTTACACTGACTGAATGACAGAAAGCTCGGTATCAGGGCCTGAATAATGTTCAGGATCTGGGAGTTCTTCAGGTGGAAGTCTGGATCCACAAACTAGCAAAACACCACCTGGTTGTTAGACAGCATCCATTACAGCCATCCAGATATACAGCTCTCCTTTGCTTCCCTAGAAGGAAATGTCCCTGTGTTTAATTATTCTGCTTCCTCTAGTGCTTTCTGTAAGCTGTGCCCTACACACTTTCTGACGTAGTTACTAAAAGCAGAGACTTTCTTTGGCTTTCTTTTTATAAGATAGAACTTTAGCAGGATGAGTCTTTGTGTGAGCATACCTTTCTTTTTATTACAGTACTGCTGAGGAAGGTCCCTTTAATGGTACTAATCTACTTATCTCTTTCAATACAAGTTTTGTCTGCAGCATTATAGTTTTTTAATTCGTTTTTTGGTTTAAGTGTACATTTTTGTATTTCTTTCTGAATCATTTGCTGCTTTTCAAAGTGGACCTGCACAGGAATCTTTAATAACAACCATCTCACAGACTCAATATTATGTTGCCTTGAATGTTAATATCAATTCAGTTGAGTTTGTGGTTTCTTGAGTCACTTATGGTTTTGTAAGGGTCTATGATTTGCCAAAGATACAAAATAATACCCCGAATTCAAGTAGTATGCAAAAGCAGAATGTTTTATTTTTCACAAGCCCAGCATGCTGAAGTCTACCATGTTCTAAGATGGAGATGTCCAAATGAGCTCATAATCTTGACTAAAGCACATTAGGGGAATTCATGGAAGGAGTAAGTGCTGTCTATATTAATCTGTTGGCTCTATCTCTAATGACTTTCCAGAAACATTACTGGGATGTGGGGGCCCACAAACTGTTGCTGGAGAATTCTGAAAACTGCTGCTGACCCATTGTCCTTGCCTCAGGCCAGATTTCTGGGCAGCTTTTGGTTTACCTGGACTTGCCTAATTATTGGAACAGAGATATAGGCCTAATATCCTGAACTGCCCATTTGAAGCCTGTCCCAGTCTATGTTTGCACAGATAATTAGTAAACAACATCTCAATCAGTAAACAACATCAACTAATGCTGAGAGTTCTCCTCACATTAGCAGCTGTCTTCTTTCTATATTAGAGGTTCCTTCAGGTCACTCTTAGCTTTTCAGCTTGTGGTCTGGGCAGGATCTCTTGCAGTGCCTAAACTCAAGCATATGTCAGGCCTTCTATGGTGTCTTGTGTTCTAGGACTGTCTTCCACCTGCATTGGAGTATGAAAAACCTCTTAATGCTGATAACTGAGCAGACATACTGTCTTTGTCGTGGGATGGCTATGCTTACTATGATGCCATGAAGGCACATCAGTACTAAATACATTTTTAGTTACCTTTAGTTGATCCTGTCCCCTGTGTTCCATTTTCTGGTGCACAACTTTGCCTCCTCTCCCAGGCCTGACAGCATCTGAGACAACCAGGGAAGACCCTACTCCCCAACCCCCAACTGCTATTCTCCATAAAGCATACCCAACAGTTGTAAACTTCACCCTGTCACCCATTTTTTTCTGACCAACAACTATGCCTGCTTTTCTTGGATTGAGGAATACCAGGTAATATACCTTTACTAAGGTCTTGCGTGAAAATTTTCCTTAAAACACACCCAAAAGCCTTAAATTACACCCTACCTCTTAAATTCCATTTTCTAGCCCACAACACAGACTGCCTTCTGGGATGCTACTGTGATACTAGGCACTGTAGACTATGCTAGTATTAGAGACTTAAGAGGCAAGGTTAGCACCCAAAATACCAGGGGCCATGCAGGACACACACACACACACACACACACACACACGGGAACAAAAATAAAACAAAACAGAAAACAAGATAGACATCCTACTAGACCTTAGTACTTCTAGTCACCAGAAACCCAGGTCACTCTGGCCAGTAAACAGAGTGAATAGAAACCAGGGGCAGGGGGAAGAATCTGAAAAAAATCCATTTAATAAAGAAACCCAAAAATCAGCATCTTAACTTACAATAACCACAAAACCATAAGGCTTTTGGTTTATACTTAAGTCTACCATAAGAATACAATCAACAGTAAGTATAATATGGCAAAATTAGAGCCTAGCTACCCTGCTAGATTAAGCCCTGGATATCTTAACACAGTTGAAGCACAAGAAAATGACCTTCAACCCAAACTTAAAGAGTAATGAATAGACATGAAAATGGAAGTAGAAGCAATAAGCAATACACAAATGAGGGAATACTGGAAATGGAAAACCTAGGTGAGAGGATAGAGATCACTACAAGAATACAAGAGATGGGAGAGGGAATCTTGGGTTTAGATGATACAATAGAAGACATTTAATGGACACAGTTGACACAAGTAGAAGAAACTCTGTCTCTTGCATGTTCTTTCTGCCTTCTCTATAATTATCCTCATTCCACCACTTGTGGTTTCCCAGTTGACTATACCAGCTCAATCTGTCAGAATAGTGTCCAGGGTGAGGCTCAAGTACGGAAGACGCAGTGAGGAACATTGTAAAAAATGTGAGCTCTTGGAAAAAGAAGAGGGAGCTCAGAAAAAGGAAGCTCAATACAGTGAGTACTAACTGGAAATAAAAGATAAAAAAACATAGATAAGGCAGCTCAGAAAAAGTAAGGGAGATTGAAAAACGCTAAGAGAACTTGTAAAACATAAAAGCCAGAGAGAGAGAGAGAGAGAGAGAGAGAGAGAGAGAGAGAGAGAGAGAGAGAGAGAGAGACTGGAAACAACCATAAGCTTTTTGTGAAAATGCCTAATAAACTTTGGTAAAGTAAAACAACAGCACCTACATATTATTTTGATTTTGTAGAGAAGGTTTGCCTTTGGTTTCTTGGGAAAGGTAAACTAGATTTAGCAACCTGGAAGAAAATTGGAGAGATACCGCTAATTAACTATGATGTGCATGTACTTGATAAAGTGTCCAGATGCTTTTAGTATTTGGACCCTGATTAAGCCTAGGAGAGAGAAGTGAGTTTCAGATAAACAGTCCTGCCCTCTGTTCTGGAGACACTGCAACTGATGCAGAAATGCTGTACTCATGCATAGGTGAATTATGATCCAACCCAGCAAGTTAAGGTCCAAGAAAAAAATTTTTTTTCTTTTTCTTTTTTTTTAAACGACTTTATTTTGCAAAACAAAGATAAATGTACAGATTTTAAACATGTTTTGCTTAAAATTATACATTTTTGTCAGTACTGTTTTTATAGACATTAAAATAAATTTTAGATAAAACCATGTGAATATATTTTTTAGTCAGTACTTGATTTTTTTCAAGGGCTTGACAGTATGCATTGAAAACGTACTAGTTATAATAAGCGTAAAGTACATGTAAAACAAAACGCAACATGGAAATAGTCAAAGTCTTCTTGTTTTGTGAATATATGTATATTTTTTGTTTTCTTTATTTCTTGGACTTCATACAGTCTGTGAGTTGTTTCTGGGGGAGTGCAAGCCTCTGGGGTTAGCATCCCACTATCAGTGACTGCATATTATGTCTGTTCTTTTGACACTGGGTTATCTCACTCAGGATGATATTCTCTAGATGCAGCCATTTTCTTAAGAATTTGGTTAAGTCATTGTTTCTGGTGGCTGAGTAGTACTCCATTGTGTAAATGTACCACAATTTTTGTATCCATTCGTCTTCTGAAGGACATCTGGGTTCCTTCCAGCTGCTGGCTATTATAAATAGAGCCGCTATGAACAGTGTGGTGCGTATATCTTTGTTGTGTATTTAAGTGTCTCTGGGGTATATGCCCAGAAGTGGAATAGCTGGGTCGTCAGGTAGTACTATATCCAATTTTCTGAGGTATCGCCAGACAGATTTCCAGAGTGGTTGTATTAGCTTGCAACCCCACCAACATTGGAGAAGTGTTCTTCTTTCTCTGCAGCCTCGCCAGCATCTGCTGTCATCTGAGTTTTGGATCTTGGCCAATCTGACTGGAGTGAGGTGGAATCTTAGGGTTGTTTTGATTTGCATTTCCCTGATGACTAAGGATGTCGAGCACTTCCTCAGATGTTTCTCGGCCATTCCGTGTTCCTCAACTGAAAATGATTTGTTTAGTTCTGTACCCCATTTTTTAATAGGGTTATTTGATTCTCTGGTGTCTAACTTTTTGAGTTCCTTGTACACCTTGGATATTAGGCCTCTATCTGATGTGGTGTTGGTAAAGATCTTTTCCCATTCTGTTGGTTGCCGTTTTGTTTCCTTGACGATGTCCTTAGCCTTACAGAAACTTTGCAATCTCATTAAGTCCCATTTGTTAATTTTTTTAACCTTAGAGCTTGAGCCATTGGTGTTTTGTTCAGGAAATTTTCTCCTGTGCCTATGTGTCCTAAGGTTTTCCCTACTTTCTCATCTAATAGTTTCAGTGTATCTGGTTTAATGTGGAGATCTTTAATCCACTTACACTTGGGCTTTGTACAAGGAGATAAGAACAGGTTTATTTTCATTCTTGTGCATGTTCAGTGCCAGTTGGACCAGCACGATTTGTTGAATAGGGTGTCCTTTTTCCATTGAATGTTTACTGCTCCTTTGTCAAAAATCAGGTGACCATATACATGAGGGCTCATTTCTGGATCTTCTATTCTATTCCATTGATCCACCTGCCTATTTCTGTACCAGTACCATGCAGTTTTCAGCACAATTGCCTTGTAATATAGCTTGAGGTCAGGGATAGTGATTCCCGCAGATGTTTTTTTGTTGTTGAGGATGGATTTTGCTATTCTAGGTCTTTTGTTATTCCATATGAAATTGCACATTGATCTTTCCAATTCCATGAAGAACTGGGTTGGAATTTTGATGGGGATTGCATTGAATCTGTAGATTGCTTTTGGTAGGATGGCCATTTTTAAGATGTTGATCTTTCCAATCCATGAGCATGGGAGATCTTTCCATTTTCTGAGATCCTCCTCAATTTCGTTCTTTAGACGTTTGAAGTTCTTGTCATACAGGTCCTTCACTTGCTTAGTTAGAGTCACACCAAGGTATTTCATAGTTTTTGTAACGATTGAGAAGGGTACCTTTTCCCTAATTTCTTTCTCCACATGTTTGTCCTTTGAGTATAGGAAGGCTACTGATTTGTTTGAGTTAATTTTGTATCCGGCCACTTTGCTGAACTTGTTTATCAGCTGTAGGAGTTCTCTGGTGGAATTTTTGGGGTCACTCAAGTACACTATCATGTCATTGGCAAAGAGTGATGTTTTTATCTCTTCCTTTCCGATTTGTATCCCCTTCATCTCCTTTTGCTGTCTAATTGTTCCAGCCAGGACTTCCAGTACTATGTTGAATAGGTAGGGGGAGAGTGGGCAGCCTTGTCGAGTCCCTGATTTAAGTGGGATTGCTTCAAGTTTCTCGCCATTAAGTTTGATGTTGGCTGTTGGTTTGCTGTATATTGCTTTTATTATGTTTAAATATGGGCCTTGGATTCCTGTTTTTTCCAGGACTTTTAACATGAAGGGGTGTTGGATTTTGTCAAATGCTTTCTCAGCGTCTAGTGAGATGACCATGTGATTTTGGTCTTTAAGTATGTTTATATGGTGGATTACATTGATAGATTTCCTTATGTTAAACCATCCCTGCATCCCAGGGATGAAGCCTACTTGGTCATGATGAATGATGGTTTTGATGTGTTCTTGGATTCGGTTAGCAAGGATTTTGTTGAGTAGTTTTGCATCAATGTTCATAAGTGAGATTGGTCTGTAGTTCTCTTTCCTTGTAGGGTCTTTGTGTGGTTTAGGTACGAGGGTTATTGTAGCCTCAAAAAATGAGTTGGGTAATATTCCATCTGATTCTATCTTTTGGAATAGTTTGGCGGATATTGGTGTTATATCCCCAATAAATGTCTGATAAAATTCTACACTGAACTTATCTGGACCTGGGCTTTTTTTGGTTGGGAGGCTTTTGATGACTTCTTCTATTTCTTTAGGTGTTATAGGGTTATTTAGATGGTTTACAGGTCCTGCTTAAACTTTGGGACCTTGTATCTGTCTAGGAATTCGTCCATTTCCTCCAGATTTTCCAATTTTGTGGAGTATAAGTTTTTGTAGTAGGATCTGATGATTTCTTGAATTTCCTTAGTTTCAGTTGTTATGTCACCACTTTCCTTTCTGATTTTGTTAATTGGATACTCTCTCTTTGCCCTTTAGTTAGTCTGGCTAGGGGTTTATCAATCTTGTTGATTTTCTCAAAGAACCAACTCTTTGTTTTGTTGATTTTTTCAATGGTTCTTTTTGTTTCTATTTGGTCTATTTCTGCCCTAATTTTGATTATTTCTTGCTGTCTACTCTTTTTGGGTATATCTGCTTCCTTTTGTTCTAGATCTTTTAGCTGTTCTGTCAGGTTGCTGATGTTATCTCTCTCCAGTTTCTTTTTGGAAGCACTTAGGGCTATGAGTTTTCCTCTCAATACTGCTTTCATTGCATCCCATAGGTTTGGGTATGTTGTGTTATTGTTTTCGTTGAATTCTAGAAAGTCCTTAATTTCTTTCTTCATTTCTTCTTTGACTCTGCTATCCTTTAACAGAGCGTTGTTTAGTTTCCATGTGTATGTGGGCTTTTTGTTGTCTTTGTTGTTGTTAAAGACCAGCTGTAGACCATGGTGATCTGAGAGGATGCATGGGAGTATTTCAATCTTCTTATATCGATGAAGGCTCGTTCTGTGTCCAATTATGTGGTCAATTTTTGAGAAGATGCCATGGGGTGGTGAGAAGAAGGTGTATTCTTTTACTTTAGGATAGTATGTTCTGTATATATCGATTAATTCTAGTTGGTTTAAAGTCTCTGCTAGTTTTGCAGTGTCCTTGTTCAGTTTCTGTTTCCCTGATCTGTACATCTGTGAGAGTGGGGTATTAAAGTCTCCCACTATTATTGTGTGGGGTGAAATGTATTTTTTGAGCTTTAGTAGAGTTTCTTTTATGAATGTGGGTGATTTTTTATTTGGAGCATATATGTTAAGGATTGAGAGTTCCTCCTGACAGATTTCCCCGGTAATGAGTAAAAAGTGTCCTTCTTTATCTTTTTTGATAACTTTTGGTTGGAAATTTACTTTATTCGATATTTGAATAGCCACTCCAGCTTGCTTCTTGGAGATGTTTGATTGGAAGTTTTTTTCCCACCCTTTTACTCTGAGATAGTGTCTGTCTTTGTCTCTGAGATGAGTTTCTTGTATGCAGCAAAAAGCTGGATTTTATTTATGTATCCAGTCTGATAGTCTATGTCTCTTTATTGGGGAGTTGAGACCATTTATGTTAATAGATATCAAGGAATAATTGTTTCTGTTTCCTGCCATTTTTGCTTTTTTGGGTTGAGCTGTGTCTGTGTTTTTTTCTTCTTTTAGTTTTCTTGTTTAGGAGTTTTCTTGTTTTTACTAGGCTGTATTTTCCCTCCTTGTATTGGGTTTTCCACCTATAATTCGTTGTAGTGCTGGGTTTGTGGTCAGATATTGTGTGAATTTTGATTTGTCTTGAAATATCTTTGTCTCTCCATCGATGGTGATTGATAGTTTTGCTGGGTATAGCAGCTTGGGCTGGCACTTGTGCTCTCTTAAGGAGTGCATGATGTCTGTCCAGGCTCTTCTAGCTTTCATAGTCTCTGTTGAGAAATCGGGTGTGAGTTCTGATTGGTCTGCCTTTATATGTTACCTGACCTTTTTCCCTTACTGCTTTTAGTATTCTTTCTTTACTTTGGGCACTTTATGTTTTTACTATTATGTGTCGGGAGGTATTTCTTTTCTGGTCCAACCTATTTGGAGTTCTGAAGGCTTCTTTTATGCTCGTGGTCATCTCATTCTTGAGGGTAGGGAAGTTTTCTTCTATGATTTTGTTGAAGATATTTACTGTGCCTCTTAGTTGATACTCTTCTGCCTCTTCTATTCCTATTATCCTTAGGTTCGGTCTTCTCATTGTGTCTTGTATTTCCTGGACAGTTTGGGTTAGGAGCTTTTTGTTTTTTGCATCTTCTCTGGCTGTTTTGTCTACGTTTGCAATGTTGTCTTCTGCCCCCGAGATTCTCTCCTCGATCTCTTGTAATCTGTTGGAAATGCTTGCTTCTGTTACTCCTGATTTCTTTTTTTGGTGTTCTGACTCTAGGGTTATCTCTTTTAGCGTTTTCTTTATTGTGTCAATTTCTGTTTTAATTTCCCTCTTCCATTCCTTTATTTCTTTGGTTCTGTTTTCCTCTCATTCTTTGCGTTCTTTGAGTGTTTTTCTTGTTTCTTCTTTAAACGCTTCTGAATCTTTTTGCTTTTCCTCCCTTTCTTGTTTAAGTAACTCTATCAGCGTCTTGAGGCATGATTTCAGGTCTGTGTTTTCTTTTTCTGGAGTGTTTGGAATTCCGATGTTTTCTACTATGGGAGAGCTGGGTTCTGGTGTTGCTAGATTGTCTTGGTTTCCTTGGAATAAACCCTTTCTCTTTCCTCCTGCCATTTTGTTGTCAGTGATATGTTCTTGCCTTTCCCTTGTATCTGGTCTGTGTCCCTGGTACACTTTCCGTGTGCACTCCGCAGAGATCTCTCTACTCCCCGGCAGCCCAGGTTCTGGGTGGCAGCTGGGCCAGGCTCCGCTCTGCGTCCTGATGTCGCCTCCGGGTGGAAACAGACGTTCTTTAGATCTGTTCCTGGTCACAGATGCTCAGCTTCTCCGAGCCGCCTTTCTGGCTGGCAGGTGGGCCAGGCTCCGCTCTGCGTCCTGAAATCGTCTCCGGGTGGGAACAGAAGTTCCTAAGATCTGTTCCAGGTCACTGGATCGGGGAGGACAGGGCAGGTCACGGCAGGTGGTGCCGTTTTCGTGTGCACTCTGCAGAGATCCCTCTGCTCCCCAGCAGCTTAGGTCTCCCACTCACCAGTTGCTCAGCCTGTATGAGCCACCTTTCCAGCTGGCAGTTGGGCCAGGCTCTGCTCTGTGTCCTGAAGTCGTCTCCGGGTGGGAACAGAAGTTCCTAAGATCTGTTCCCGGTCACTGGATCTGGGAGGACAGGGCAGGTCAGGGCAGGGGGTGCCCTTTCCGTGTGCACTCCGCAGGGATCCCTCTGCTCCCCAGCAGCCTAGGTCTCCCACTCACCAGTTGCTCAGCCTGTACGAGCCACCTTTCCAGCTGGCAGTTGGGCCAGGCTCCGCTCTGTGTCCTGAAGACGTCTCCGGGTGGGAACAGAAGTTCCTAAGATCTGTTCCCGGTTACAGTTGCTCAGCCTGTAAGAAGAAAAAATGTTTAAGGAAAATGTTTATGAAGGTTAGGGGATGGAAAATGAGATTGATAAATGCAAGCAAAAAGGTTTAAGTGGGTAAATGCAAGTTATAAATGTTGGAGTGTCTCAAGTGATGTTTTAAGGTATATACTGTGAGTTATAGAAATATAAGAAATGATTTTTAGTATAAAATGGAAATTGTTTAATATTTCTCCCATATACTATTGCTATTTAAAAGTTCAGAATGTTAACATTGATCAATGGAGTTCTGATAAGTTAATGGAATTTTGGCAGTTTGGAATTCAATCACAAGCTTAAGATTTTAATTTTCCTCTTGTTGTCTTCTAAATATAAACTTAAAGATTCTTCTCATTAAGCAAAAACCATCTCTGTATATCTATTTATATCTATATAAATTCATTGATATATATATATATATATATATATATATATATATATATATATATATTCCTCTGAATTGAAGAATAAATGTTCTGTGCCTTTTAACCCAAATATATAGCTTTTAATAGGTCTCAAACAATGAGTCTACTCCTGTTGTCTAACAGGCATCTGTTAACTATATTTCTAAAATATGGATTTTTGTATAGTGTTAAATACTAATGTATATCCTTTTGTAAAATAAAATTCACATAAACGTCGTAGAATCAATAGTCCTAAAACTTGGACCTGCCTCTCATAGATCAAATGCACTCCTGATAAGTAAACCTGCCTGCCCTGACCCAAAAATAAATGGCCTCAAATATAAATTATAAAAATTAACATATCATACAAGTTAAAATTTTCATACATTGAAACATGCATGTGTATAAATAAATTATTCACATTAAATATAAATTATAGAATTTAAATATAAATTATATACATTGAACATCATTTAAATGCACTAATATATTATGTTCATAAATATAAATAATATACATTTAATATTAATTACATACTGTAGGTGAAAGTTGTATACATCAAATATTAATTATATATGTTAAAATAAGAATTAAATATGAATTAAATTGATAGATATATGCTATATATTTTATTAATGTAAATTATATACATTAAATATGACTGTTAATATATATTATACAATAAATGTATGTCATTTGTATTACATGTATAAAATATCAGTTATAATTGATATAATATAAATTTGCATGTCCCTAGAACAGAAATAATGGAATGAGTACGTGAAAGTATAAAAACTTAGTTACAAAAACAAAGGAGAGTTGTATACTCCTTTACCACAAAATTTTATTTTGAAATCTTTGACCTTGGATACCAAGGGACACTCTACTGCTATGCATTTATGGTACCTTCCAACTAGGCACACTCATATCCAAGTGAAATGGAAGGATCCACTTACTGGTGTATGGCATGGTCCTGATCCTGTATTAATAAGAGGAAGAGAGCACACATGTTGTTTTCAACAGGATGCTGAAAGTGCTAGGCAAGTGCCATAGTGACTCCTGAGATGTACCAGTGCTGGTCCAAAGAGTAATGCTGACCATGATCTTGCTGAGTGGCCTGACAAGGCTGATGGAGAAGCTGTATTGGACATATGTTCCTGACCCACTATTGCTACAGCCTCCTGTATGATCAAGGTCAGAAGGAATTGTGAACTCTATAATACTCAGCTGTTAGGCTTCCTTTGGTAAAAGTATTGAGAGCAAGAAGTATTCCAAATGGGTGAACTACAATGAGTAGATCGGGGCTTTCTTATTTGATTTACTAGAAAAAGTTCCAAAGCTGGATGTGTTTCTGTGCACTCTCAGACTTGGAAGTAGAATATCTCAAAGACTGTAGTGCAAATCACTAAAATGGGAATGCTTGTATATCAGACTGGATAAACTGCCTTGTCTCAGGCTTTTAGACATTGTGGAACAGAGAACATGGAGACTGTGACAAAGGACAAAGCTGCCTTTGAAACATTAATCAAATGGAGAGTTGCTTTAATGGCCCTCTTCCTTTATTTAATGTTACCAGTTATTCTGACTCAATCATGGATAGTTAGAAATCAATTCAATATTGGACAAAAAATTGACAGTAGGCATTTGGGTGACTGGTTCTGGACACTTACAAAGATACATTTGGGAAATGGCACCTGCGTTTTATGGTGTTATGTTTGTTGTGATTAAAAATGAACAAGTTCTGGGTTAAAGTAAATGCATTACTCCATCTTATCTTTTACTAATTGAGAGTGTTACCTTTGTTATTGGCTTTGATAATGAGTTTAATGTTTCTTATTTTAAATGTCTTTTGTGTTTCTGTATGATGGCCAATCTATTATAATAGTACATCAACCAGCTTTTATTATGATTACTATAAATTTATCTAAACCCTGGTATTCAGAAAAAAGTTTACAGATATTGGAATAATTAGATCACACTCTGGTAAGGAGCAAACATATGGTTGCACTGATCACTGGTGGTGTTGTTGCTCACATAACACAGTCAGTGATACTACTTCTGCATGAGCTTAAACACAAGATGTACAGACAGCTAGTTTTGCTAATCATCTTGCAGAATATGTAACTAGTGCCCCAAGAATACCAAAAGATTTGGATAGAAAGCTAGAATGAAGAATTGACACATTATATGATATAGTATATTATATGATATTGAGGCCTGGAGAGGAGGCACAAGGAATGAAGGTTGGAGCTATTTGGAATAACATGCTTGATATCTCTGGATTTGTATAAGTCCAAAACTGTATTATGAGAGTCAGCACAACTAGACCAGAGTAAACAGACCTTTACAGTATTTGGCATAATACTAACACTTCTTTAGCTTTATTAGTTTTAAGTTTATTTAAGTTTATTTATTTAAGTTTTACATTTATTTATTTAAGAAAAGTAAAGCCATTTTCTTTTGACACTTATAGCACTGCAAATGGTATTCTTCCCCCCCAAAAAAAATTACAGGTCTTTTTTCCCTCATGGTTCTCATTTGCTTACCTTTTATTAGGTGTAATAGGACTGGGCTTTATGATCCATTTTGTGGCATGTCTATTGCCTGCTCTTTTGAGAGGAATCATCAGAGCTTTTACAGATGCCAAAGCATAGGTACATAATAAATTTAAGTTTCAACTTCTTCCCTACCAGAAGTTGATAGTCAGAGGCTATCTTCTCAACCTAAGACAGGTCACAAATACAAGGTTATTTGTGTGCCAAGAATTGGAAAGAGCTGTATTTTCAGATCACAATCTAAGACAGGCCCAAATTTCTGCTCTATGACTGATAAAGTGCCTCTTACAGAAAAGAAAAATGGATAAGCTTCTCTCAGAGGTGGATCAACCTAAGACAGGGCATGAATGCTAGAATTCATGTCTATAGTGATATGATGGGTCAGGTCTATATTTCTTGAGGGGATGCCTAAGTCTGGCACAGTCTTTCTGCACCAATAGCTGAGTCAGCTTTAGCTTGTATAGATAAAAGGGGAGACAAGTGGAGAAAACTTCCTGGGTTATCTTTATCTGACTTCTTGCTTGCGATTAATCATGGATTAGTCTGCCCACATCTATTGTTGGTTTTAAGACATGCATTATACCCTGCTAAGCTCATCTGCTTACACATATATTCTTGAGAGACTGTCCTACTCTGAAGGAAGTGGCCCTAGTCAAATGTAGATACTGTGTCTCATAAACTCACCACGTAAACATGTATGGTCATTGTTAAACTTCCTGGAAGTGGACATATTTTATTTTACTTGCCTTTAAAAGACACTGAGAAAATACATACATTTTTGGCATGGTATTATCAAGAAGGCCTTCCATCTGTCTCTTGCATCTTCTTTCTGCCTTTCCTATAATCGTCCTCATTTCCCCAGTTGTGTTTTTTTGTTGACTGTACTGACTGGCTCTGGCTGAAATTGATACAATCTGTAAAAGAAAATGATAATCTAAAAAAATCCTGACACAAAACACCCAAGAACTCTGGGACACTATGAAAACACCAAACCAAAGAAGAATAGGGCTAGAAGAAAGAGAAGATTCTCAGCTACAAAGCTCCCAAAACTATTTTTAACAATATCATATCGGAAAATTTACCCCACCTAAAGATATATGTGCCTATGGATATATAAGAAGCTTACAGAACACCAAATAGATTGGAAAATCCTCCAACTACACAATTATTAAAACACTAAATGTAGAGCACAAAGAAAAAATATTAAAAGCTGCCAGAGGAAAAGTTCATGTAACATATAAAGGTAGACCTATGAGAATTACACCAACTTCTCAATAGATTCTAAAGACCAAGAAGGCCTGGGCAGGTTTCTTGCAGATTCTATGAGTTGACAAATATCACTCCAGACCAGACTATTATAATCAGGAAAATGTCAGTATTTAATCACACTTAGTAGTTTTTGACTCACTTCTCTAAAGAGAAAGTTCTGACTTTATTTTCATTCTAAAAATCAAATCATATTTATAATCATTAGATAAATTATGTATTTTGTTTAGGATGTAATTTCAGATGATTACATATTTTTATTAGTTATTCAATATTAATTTTGCTAATGAGGAAGAACAATGTCAACAGTTTTATTTATCAATGTATGAAAAAAATCAATGGATATTAAATCAGAATTTTTTATCTAGGAAACCTTTTTAAATAAGCATACACACATAGTACTGGTGTTTTTTTCATACAAAAGAATTGCTAAATCATTATATCAACTTAATACCCTGTTATTATATTATTTGTTACATCTGACATATGAGATAACTAGCGCATGTGGCAAATATATTGTTTGGGGGCACATACACAACTAATTGTACAATACAGTACAGTTTACTAGAAATCAGGCTTCCTAAGAGCATCATCCACGCTGAGCCTATTCAGACTGGCCACAATAGTGGGTGGTATATGATTTTTGAAGAGAAGTTTTGAAAGCTGAAGTAATTTCCTGCCAGCTTGCTTTAAACCCTTAGAAAAAGTGATTTGAAATATTGGAAAACAGGATCCATAAGGTAATAATATGAACTCAAGCTTTGGATTTTAAGTTTTATAGGCTAAGACATACAAGCCTGAAGCAAGATCCACTATATCAAACTTAAACTTTAAATATAAAAACCTCATCCTGGTTTATAAACTTCATTTATATAAATCCAGATGTGGAAAGAAGTGAACTATGAGCATTAATTTTCCTTGCATAGGGCAAGTGCTTCTTAAAATGGTTGTTAGAAAACTAAATTGATGATGTGAATTGATAACTGGAAGTAAGTGCCAAAAATGGAGAACTTGTTTTTACCTTAGCCACAATGATTTAATAAAGGCAGAGTAAAAACTCATCATATCAACATAATAAAATCTTCATTACATAATCTTAATTGCTTCCCACTGTTTTGTTGCTGGCTCTGGGCACATTCATGCATCATCATTCAGTCTAATTAAAATATACACATGATTATTCAGATGCAGTTTGACTTCATAATACCCAACCACAGTGTGATATTTACTAAATTGAGTGAAATGTTTACAGAGAAGCAAGGATCTGAACTTTGTTTCACACATGCCTCTAATGCGCAGGGACACATCTGGAGATGAGCTTGCACACAACATGAAGTTTAGAAAAAAAATGTTCTGCCAGGAAAAGAAGATTCTTAAGAAAACATGAAAGCTGATTTTTTTTTATTTGAAGGATCATTTTGTGGAAATCTGTAGTGCCATTCCAATTTTTCATTGTTTGTTTCTAGAGATCCCTGTTAGATATATCGAAATCTGTTTCAAGAATCCTTCATCAGCGCTCTTGTTCCAAACTCTGGCTTGTAGCTGAGGATTAACGAGGGAAGGAGAACATATTATTTCTTTTAGAATACCTTGTGGATGACTCAAGAAACTATCATTAAACACCACGTCAGTTTCCTTTAATGCTTCCATGGTAAATTTCCAAATATTCTTAGTTTTCTTTCTTTTTATAACTGTTGCGCTGTTGTGGCACACTGCTCTATACACTGTTTACTGTGTGTATGTCTGCTCATATTATTAAGTGCCTTCTATTTGTAATAAATAAATCTTTGGAAGTGTCCACATACATCCATGAAGAGCATATGTCTATGTTACAGGGGTAATGTAGGACAAAAGAACTCAAATTAGCATTAATATTTGTTATTGAGACCATTTGTAATAGAATAAACACATTAGTGCATTAATTTAGCAAAAGAAACTTAATCAGCAATTTAATTATTAGTGACAAAATATATTTACTGCCCTACCTTAACTAGGAAAGGCAAATAATGACATTGACTCCTGTCATTATCTGTAAGGGCAGGGCCCCCATGTACCCCTGGGCAGAAATATTTACGTTCAAGGAAGAAACAAATGAAATATGATGGTGAGTTGGCTTTCATTAGAAACTAAAGCTCTCATAAAACCTCTCCATATGTTCTTGTAGAATTCTGATGGTTTAGAAGCAAGCACTGTGACCACATCGAGGATGGGATTCTGGGAAATAGGGCACGGGCAGCAGCGTCAAACCTGAGCTCCTCTGTGGAGACCCTTCAGCTTTTATGGTTAGGAAAATTCTTCAGCATGTCAAAGTCTTTTGTGTCTTGCTGAACACAAGTTATCTACTCTCCCCAGCCTTTCTATATCCAGTTCCTGGGATTGTTTGGGGTACCATCAATGTTGTAAACATTAACATCTTACTAAAAGTAAAGGCATACTTTGGAAAAGTGTGGAAAGAAAGCCAAGAAAGTAAATACATGTCATAAAAGCAACATTATCTATCAGGCCAAATGTTATTTTTTATTAATAATTTTATTTATTTACATTCCAAATGTCGTCCCCTCCCAGATGTTAGTTTTCTAAGTTATAATTCAAGATACATAATTCAACATGAAACAAATTTCATATTAATCGATTGCTTAGTATAAGTAAGATAGGTTACATCCTCAAAAGAGGCATGAGTAATTGAAAGAAGTTCATTTCAAAGATCAAGACATAATGTGACTGCAAGGAATTATTAACTATGCAGTACAAAGTGGAAATTAATAACCTGCATCAATATAAAATGATCTGAATGTCTGCTTAAAATATAATACTTCCTACAAACTACTAAATCCACAGGGTTTAAGGATGCAGTGGAAATGGTTAGAGATGTAGCTTTAGTGATAGAAGAATTTCATGGGCTAAGTGAGAATCTATATTTGATCTCAGCAGAACAGATTACAGGGAAGTAAGGAGAAAAAGAAAGGGAGAAGATGAAAAGAGGATATAGATGTATGCATAGTATGTATAGAGTATAATGTAGAAATTTAGATTCATAGGGAAAATTTAATTGGGATATATAGTCGCACTGTGCCATAAAGATGACAAACATTTTGAATGTGGAGGAAATTTGAAGATACATCTGAATTAAAGCAAGCGATGAATAGCAACAAGCCAAACAACTCTGCTTAGAGATGTATGGAATGTATATTTTCTTAAATTCGATGAAATCCCAGAGGTCCAGTAGTATCTTTAGACAGTCAAGCATATAGAATAATATCCTGGGACAACAAGACCATCACATAGCTTGCTTTTAATCTGAAGGAACAAATATATTGCTATTCCACTTGTTGACAAATGCACATGTGTACAAAATAGAACCACATGCCTGACAGATTGTCATAAATCTTAATTACACCTAAATTCTGTACTGTAGCACTTATGAAACTGTTGCCTGTTACTTATTAATTCTGTGACTGCATTTGACAAATGATTGTTACTTATTATATTCTGTGACTGCATTTGACAAATGCTTCCTGTACGCATTTCATTTTACAATTACTCTCATATATTACTATTTTCTCATGTGTTGTCTTCTAATAATAACAAATTTAAATATTTACTCTTAGATTATCATATCTTTATTTCACTGTGCACATTGGATACCCAATACATACTGTTTTACATTGCATTTATTATGAGTTTCTTTCATTATTTTTGGGTTGCATTTTCGTATGGAGTACAAAACTGCTGATAAATTTGAAAAGTATGGTCTAAGGAGCAATTTTGTAGGAAAAACTCGGATAGGCAGAAGAATCTCTTTCACCTATGAACATTTCTGATTCCCAATTCAGACTTACTAAACAGAAATGTTCTATGGCTTTTAGAATGGTTTTCTTTCTATTGAGGTGGGTCATGAGTCCAACTAGGGAAGTGTTGGTTACCACCATGTGAGTAGCACTATTTTATGATTAGGGATTTCTTTTTGGTCACTGTTGTGGTTCACAGGTGTCACAGATTGGTAGTCTAGTAATTGCTTCTCTCACTTAGCAGATTGCATAGTACCTTCTGCTACTCTCAAAGCTAGACTGCAGGATTTTAAGTTAGATGGAGCTGTAGTCACTGAAGTCCTGGCTCCTAAATTTGCACTGTCTTTAGCAGAAGAGACTTACCTTCAACCTATGAGAGAGAACGCAGCAGCCTTACTGTTTAAATTGGCTAGGAAATACAGAGTACTCAGCCCTGAAATATACACACAGTGGACTTATCAATTTGCATTGATGTATTTGTAAAAGTATATGTATATGTGTATGTTCATATGCATGTGTATATATGTATGTGAATATGATATGTTTAAGAATATATGTATATAATAAGAGAAAAAACTATCAAGTTGAGAGTTGGAGCTTGTGGGAAAATCTGGAAAAAGGAAAGGTGAAAATGCTTTGTACATATTTTTATAACTATTTGCCTATAATTTTGAGTAGAGTTTCATGGCAAGGCAGATAACATTTCTAATTTACACTCCTCATCTCTCCAGAAAGCACTGGAAGCAATTAGAATATCAAATCATTACTATTGCTGGATTAATATAATCTCTCAGGTTGTCTTTTGGCAAAGAGCAAGTTATATTTTAAAGTCGCAATGCTCAGTCTCCTTGAAGAGTTATATTGTAAAGTGCTTGAGTCATTGTGCTCAGTCTCCTTGAAGGGGAGACTTAAAGGTAAACGTTGTGCTTTCTCTGTGGTGCTTCCTTGAAATTCTGTGCTTCATCCCCCACCCCCAGTGCTGTAGTCATCATTCATTGATCATGTGCAAACGAGTGGTTTCATGTCATCTCTCTCGTCCACACCAAGTCTGCAAAGGAAACATGAGCAAGTATTAATGTCTATGTTTGAAAATGTAATTAAAAAGCATTATTTGTCTTGCTTATAGTAATCTTTACATATTTAAGAACAAACAAACTTCCCCTCCAATTGATATTTTAAAATAAAATACATTAAAGCTTTAATTAATTCTCTGAAAACTATACATCATTTCTTAAAAATAATTAAATATTGGAGAAAAGGGTAGTTTAATGAGAGACCTTCACTGCATAGTTTATTATGTAAGCTTAACATACAACTCAAAGATGAGGAAGATATTATAAATAAACAGGAACAAACTTTTCTATGAAAAGGTCAGTTAGCATGTGGAAGTAATACCAAATTTAAAAAAAAAAAAAGAGCTGAAGGGAAAGGTGTACTTCTTTTACCACCACAGATAAAGCCTGCAGGATCAGGATTCAAGATAGTCTATGAAATGACCAGCTTTAATTTTATGGTCATTCATTACCAAATATCTCCACTTCACCATATCCTGAAGCATGCCAAGGGAAGAGAGAAGGGTCTATACTCAAAGGCTGCAGTTCAAATGCCAGATGATCCTCCCTTTCTTGTTGGCTATACCACTACTGGGCATATACCATTTCCCCATTGTAGGGAAATGCCAAGGAGTTGAGGTGAGAGAAGGTAGTGGGGATAGGGAGCACCTTCTTGGAAACAAGGGGAAGGAAGGTGTATGGGAACAGGGGGAAATGGGATAACATTTGAAATGTAAATACAGCAAATATTCAAAAAAAGATAATGATAATAATAATAATAATAGTAATAATAATAATGAAAGAACTCAGTAGAGTTTTTATCTGAGTAATTTTAAAGTCACCAAAAAGAGAGGGATGCTAGATGATCTGATGTTTCAGCTTTCTTTCTTTCTTTCTTTCTTTTTTTTTTACTGGATATTCTCTGCATTTATATTTCAGATGTTATCCTCTTCCCCTAATCTAATCCTCTGCCCACTCCTACTGCCTCCATAATGCTCCCTCTCCCAACCACCCTCTCCACCTCAGTGCCTTGGCATTCCCCTACACAGGGAAAATGAGCCTTTGCTGGACCAATGGCCTCTTCTCCCATTGATGCCAGACAATGCCATCCTCTGCTCCATATGCGTGTTGAGCCATGGGTCTCTTCGTGTGAGCTCATTGGTTGGTGTTTTAGTCCCTGGAAGCTGTGGTTTGTTTGGCTAGTTGATAGTTTTCTTTTCCTCATGGGGTTGAAGACCCAACTCCTTCAGTCCTTTCTCTAATTCCTCATTAGGGTCCTCATGTTCAGTCTGATGGTTAGCTACAATTATCCTCCTCTGTTTCAGTATATTTCTGGCAGAGCCTCTGAGGACAAACATGCCATGTTTCTGCCAGTAGGCACTACTTGGCATGAGTAATAGTGCTTGGGTTTAGTGGATGCCTATAGGATAGATCCCCTGGTAAGGCAGTCTCTGGATCATCTTTTCTCCAATCCCTGCTCCACTATTTGTCCCTTTATTTCCTCCCATGATTGTTTTTTCTCCCCTCTAAGAAGAACTGAGGGATCCACCTTCTGTCATTTCTTCTGTTTGAGCTTCATAAGTTGTGTGAGTTGTTATTTGAGTGTTCAAATCTTTTGGGTTAGTATCCACTTATAAGTGAGTACTTACTATGAGTATTCCTTTGTGACTGGGTTACCTTACTCAGGATTATAGCTTCGAGTTACATCCAATTGCCTAGGATTATCATGAGTTCATTGTTTTTAATAGCAGAGTAGTACTCCATTGTATATATGTATCAAAATTTCTGTATCCATTGATGTGCTGAAGGACATCTGGGTTCTTTCCAACTTGTGGCTATTATAAATAAGGCTGCTATGAACGTGGTTGAGCATGTGGCCTTGTTAGATGTTGGAGCTTCTTTTGGGTATATGCCCAGTAGTGGTATAGCTGGGTATTCAGATAATACTATGTCTAATTTTCAGAGAAACGGCTGGGCTGATTTTCAGGGGTGGTCCTACCAGCTTGAAATCCCACCAACAATGAAGGCTTTCTCAGCATCCTTGCCGGCATCTTCTGTCACCTGAGTTTTTGATCTTAGCCATTCTGAAAGGTATGAGATGGAGTCTTAGGGTTGTTTTGATTTGCATTTCCCTGATGACTAGGGAATGTTGAGCATATTCTTAGGTGCTTCTCAGTCCTTCGACATTCCACAGTTGAGAATTCTTTAATGGGATTATTTTTCTCTCTGGAGCCTACCTTCTTGAGTTCTTTGTATATATCAGGTACTAGCCCTCTATTAGATGTAGAATTGGTAAAGATTTTCTCCCAGTCTGTTGGTTATTGGTTTGTCCTGTTGACAGTGTCTTTTGCCTTACAGAAGCATTGCAATTTCATGAGATCCCATTTGTCAATTCTTGATCTTAGTGCATATGTCATTAGTGTTCTGTTCAGGAAATTTTCTCCTGTGCCTAAGTGTTCTGAGATCTTCTCCACTTTCTGTTCTATTAGTTTCAGTGCAGCTAGTTTTATGTGAAAGTATTTGATCCATGTGGACTTAATTTTTGTACAAGGAGATAAGAAAAGATAGATTTGCATTTGTCTGCATGCTGAATGCCAGTTGAAACATCACCATTTCTTGAAGAGGTTGTCCTTTTTCCATTGAATGTTTTTTGCTCCTTTATCAAAGACTAAGTGACCATAGGTGAGTGGGTTCATTCTGGGTTTTCTATTCTGTTCCATGGATCTACCTGCAGTTCTTTGCACCAATACCATGCTGTTTTAATCACAATTGATCTGTAATACAGCCTGAGGTCAGGGATGGTGATTCAAGTTTCTTTTTTTTTAACTGTTAAGACCCATAATTTTATATTAGGATCTAATTATGCCCAACTAATTGATTTCTCTTGTCAGACACATGACCTTATGTCAATATATTTCTGACTCCTAATGAGAATCATCTCATGTATAAAAATAACTCAATAGGTAGAAACCAGAACAAAAAAACCCCAATATAATCCTGAGAATGTAAGAATTTTTCTAGAGTAGGGTATGCAGTCAAAGGCTGGATATACACATCACACAGCCAAGATCCTTGTTTGTCAGCCCCCTCACACGTGTTCATACTTTCGGCAGACAGGTTTCAGGATCTCAATGGAATCAGATTTCTCAGATTTCCTCAGACCTAAGGTACATCAGCTGGTCAGAAGGTAGGGTTTCAATACTGTCTTTGTTTGTTTTCCATTGCTCTAATTAAAACACTAATCAAATCCATAGTAAGAAAGGGTTTCATCAGCTTATACTCCAAGGTGATAGTCTATCACTGAGGGGAATCAGGTCAAGAACTGACGGTAGAAAACATGGAAGAAAAAACCGAAAGAGAAACCATTGAGGATGCTACTTTCTTGCTTGCTGTCTTGTACCTGTGCTTCACTATCTTTCCTGTCATAAGAGAATACGTATCAAGAACTTCCTCTAAAAGGTAAAAAGAAACAAACCTAACACCTTAGTTCTGTTGCATTAGTTTGAATATTTAAGAGGTCACACTGGTTTGCTCATTAGGGATATCTGCCAACTATAGTGTGAATCATGCACACAACTCTAATCAGAATGAAAAAAAAAAAAACACTATATTTTTTTCTTGTTTCTTTAAAACAATTTTTTAAAATCTAAAATACTGTCTTTTTTGGAATTTGGCTACATACATTTAAAAATAGCATAAATATCTTCTTCAAAGACTTGATTCTTTGGAATTTACATGTATAATATACTTACAGATACTGAAGGTATGATACAGGATTATAAGTATATAGTAAACATGGAGTTTATTGGGTGGAATTAATAGTAATACAAGATTTCACAAATGCCAAGGGTGCAAAACTGTGGTAAAACAGAAGAGTACAGTTTCATTTTGCCTTTCTTAGTCCACAGACAGGCCACAGGGGAGACAGTAGCTCATGCAGTGCTGAGGCCATTTCACAGTGTCACATGCTCAGTGGTCAGACAAGACAATCATTCTTTTGAATGTCCTCCTCCCGAGAGTGTGCTCATGTTTCCTCCCTATGGCAGGATGAGGTCTGGGGCCTTGTCTTTATGATCCTGGGGTGCATATTGGCCAGCAGAATGAAGGTTTTTAATAATCTCATCCATTACCTTGTCTCCAGAGAAACAAGTTTCACATAATTGTATCTGATGAAAACAATTACCTTTGAATGAGGGATGAACATCCCTCATGGTCAGATGTTAGCATTGGTAGAAAATGGAAATCACATCTGCTGAGAGTTTCTAAGTAAAGCTGTGGCTTGAAGATATGGTATAGCCATCATGAGATAAAATCATGGAAGGGAATCTTTATTTAGATTTGGTTTGATTCCAACAGGGCTTCCTTTTCAACATCTGTGAACTTCATTAGTTGAAGCATAAAACTAGACTGAAAGGCATTTAGAGAATAATTTTAAGGCTGCCATATGGCTCTGGAAAATAACCACAATCACAGACAGAAATACATAAAGTTAGATAAGAATTTTGATTTTTAAAAGTGTTGAAAAGTTAAATAGATCAGAAAATATTTTTGATGAAACACGTTTTAATTTAATATTTAAATTTGGTTTAGATTTTGTTTCATCTGACTTCCTTAACATTTTAATATTTTGAAAGATATAAAATTAAACATATAAAATATTCATATTGCATGATAATCTTTTAAATAACTGAACATGTATTTTATAAATGTATTTTAATTGCATAAACCATGGAGAGCATTTACATTAATAAAATGTCTTCTGACTTATGTTATACTAGGACATCTTCGATTGCTGATGGAAATGCCTGAAATAATATCTTAAGGCTTTATTTGACATGATAAAAAACAGAGATAAGAATGCTTTTAGATTTTTTGTCTATGTGTTTTGAATGTTCTGATCAATGTGTCAGAAGTAAACAAAATATATATGTCTGCTGGGGCCTGAAGGGAAAAAAATGAGTAAGAGGAAGAAAAGAGCTATATATGTGAGGGAGAAGAGGCTAATAACACTTGCTTCTCTTCAGGACTTGGGTTCTCTTCCCAGCACCCACATCTGGTGTCTCTATACTCACAATGCAACTCCAATAACATAGGGTTCTGGAAAACTTTCCTGGCCCATAGGGTCACATATATAAGCTTTCATCTTTTGCTAGATTTGCTCACATTTGGTTTTGTTTTGTTAAACTTCATAGAAACAAAAGCAGAAGCCTATCAGGAGGTTGTTTGGTATGGGACCCCATGAGGACTTCTTGAGGAGACTCCCAATCACTAAAATATTTTCCTAACTTTTCCACCAAGCCATTTCCAAACCTTCCACTATCTGGCATACAAGCTCTGCACAATATAAACATAATCACGTTGTGCACTGTCAGGTATCTTATGTATTGACTCACAAGAAAATAGAAATAGAGAAATATAGACAGTTTGCAGGGCTCAGCCCTGCCACGTGCTTACCTGACTCTTATCCAGCATTCACTGTGTACTTGCTGCTTCCTGTGCGGATTCTCTAACCAAAGGAATTCTTTCCCTTTGCTATTAAGCAAAGTTGTCCTTCAGGCTCAGTTAAACATTCTCCTAGCTGAATGGAAATTATCACACACTGTTGCAGTAACGTTTTTATTATAAGAACGAATGGGAAAGCAGCAAATGATTCCTATGTTATTTTAAATCTTCTAACCAATTGTCTATTTAATGCCATGACATTCTTACATGTTTGACACACTGTGTTAGAAAGGGTGGCTAGGAAAATAAGCAGCGCATGATTGAATCTTTTAAATACCTATTGCCTCTCACCTTATACTTTCTGTCCACTACTTATAAGCTCTATAGGGTTCTGTGATGGACTTCAGCTAAGTCCTGTGTGCAATCAGAATGATAGAGACAGTGATAGGCTTAGGAAAAAGGATACTGAGGTCTGTGTTGGTTATAGATAAAGCTGTTGTTCTCTAAGCTTTGCAGAATTAACAGTCATTTCAGTTTTCTGGGCTTTGATTCCTGTTTTAGTCTGTGCTCTTATGTCCTCTGCAACAAGCTGCTTTGAGGAAGAATAATGAAAATGTTTCCTTTAAAAACATCAATTTTGAGCCTGAAGAGCTAGTTTTGAATCTCTGCTGCTATCCATCAGCTGCATGACTGTCTCCTTATCTTCAAACTGGAGTTCCACTCTCTACGTTCTGGTTGCTTGGGTTTAGCTGCATCAAAGTTAAATACAAAGTTCTGACGTAAGTGTCATTACTTCTGTTCTAGAACATTTCATCAAACCTACAGATCAATAGATACCTTAGCGGATTTTCTCTTTAGGCTCCTGCTAACTATAGTTTTCCTTTACAAGGCCACTGGCCAAGGCTTTTGTTTTGTTTGCCTGCACATGGGTGCTGAGAGCTTTTCTCTTATAATTCCACACCTTTGCTGTCTAGCTCAGCGGCAATGCCAGCACATAGTGATGAACCAAGAGCCGAAGGCTATGTGGAATGAGGACTACTCTGGATTAAATTGTTGTGCTCAAAAAATAAAGAATGAGTCAGACCATGCCTAATTCCACAGGAAGGAGATTCGTCTCAGCAGAAAACATGTGGAGTTCATTTGGTCAAAAAGGATATATTAACATCTTGTATTCCACATTGACTCCAACTCCTTCCCATTTGTTGGATCCCTGACAGAACCTTGTTATGTTTCAGCATAAACAGGGTAGGGACATTACAATAGGAAGTTATGAAAATGTGAATCAAGAATCACCATCTTTATAGCAAATGCTTGTGCTATATACATTGTTCTGAACACCATCCCTCATAAGGAGCCTCTACTGATATAGGGCTCAGGCATTTTGAAAAGATTGAAACAAGGAATTATTTTTTTAACATAATGTTCTCTTATTTTCCATTCTGGCTGAATTCTGTAAAATTCTTTTAAAAATAATGTATACTTGTAATGAAGCAGAAGAATACATTTCCTTCATTAATGTGGAAGTCAGCTGTAGGTATTTTACATGAATAATTGATGTTTTTAGTGTCCTGTTTACAGCTAACATTCTATCTGTCATTCAGATATTGAAATTGCCTTTAAGTATTCATTCTGGGGCAAGATTCTGCAATCAGTTCAAATCTATCCCTTCCCTCCATTGCTTCCTTTTCTTTGTGAAACTGGTTTCTGTATCTGTAGATTTGCTTCCAAGATCACTGTTCCCTTTCTCTTTCTCCATAGAATTAGAGAAAAGACAATCTTGTTCAGCATTCTTTAGTTGTGTGTGTGTGTGTGTGTGTGCCTGTGTGTGTGAGTGTATAAGCATGCCTGTATTGATAAGTTCCTGTGATGATTGTGAAAGGGGTCTTTACAAACAATTTGAGAGCAGATAAGAAATAATGGCAGTGAAAGTACTCTGATTTGGATCATTTCGTGCTAATATACTTGATTTCAGAAGAACACATAAAGAGGTTTGAGTCTAGCCTGGACAACACAAGAGTCTGAGACCTTTAGAAAAGAAAGTTACTTTAAAAATAGTAAGCCCATTAAAACCACAGGTACCTTTTAAACACTAAATTTTGGACTCATTATTTTGATTGAAATTTCTGAAGTATACAGTCTAAAGACTTTAGAAAAATATATTCCAATTAAGTGATATAAGGATATATTTGCATATTTATATTTTATAGCTATGTATAAATATTACACACACATAATATTTATAAAATGATTTTTAAAATCTTGTCATCCAACATAATTAGTTGTATACCCACGAACATCACAACTAAAATCTTTTTCCCTTGTTCGCCAAATTCTCAGTGCTTTAAAACTTCAGATTTTGATGTTTATGTATCAGGAACGCTATTGCATCCCACACTGGTATTTCTTCAAGACTCCAATGTCAGGTGAACTCTTCTTATTTAGCCATAGCTAAAGATACAAGATGCTGAGGCCATGAAGGTCTTCAGAGGCTCCACAGAACGTCTATTCTATTTCATTTTAACTGCTAATCAGTCATTTTGTTCAAGGTCATCACACAAAGATATGACTCATTCTAAGCAAATGGTGAAAAATATTTAATCAATAACAAAATTGGTTCAGGCTTAATATTTTTTCAGATGAAATTATCACTTATCATTTAAAGTATCAATTAGAATCTAGACAGAAGATGAAAACAATTTAAAGGTATCAAAATAAAAGTTACTTGAATAGAATAGAGTAAGACTTTGGAAATGAGCCAAAAGAAGTTATCACCCACCTATAGACAAGATGGTCAGCCAGAACAGAGAAAGAAGTTATCACCCACTACAGACAAAATAGTCACCCAGAACAGGGAAAGAAGTTATCACCCACTATAGACAAGATGGTCAGCCAGAACAGATGTTTCTAGACACACACTTATAGTGGACTCATGGGCTGGAATTTAAGAGGTGAGTCTTAAGATGCAGTTGGAGCTATGGAGAAAAGCTACGACAGCATGAAGTAGAGGAGGCACGGAGGAACAGTTGATCCCTTTTGTTACCTGCCACTGATTGGTTCAAGTTGATCATTTAAGATCCCACCTGTAATGGCAAGGGTTCTAGAAGATATAACTTTATATAAAAAGCAACAAACTCACAGAAGAACAAATATAGGTCTCAAAGAATAATGATCAAATACATTCCCTCAACTCCTAAAGCCACCCAACCAAAACTTCACAAAACGGTTTTAGGTTAATTACACTGACTCTGCATCCTTATGTAGAAATAAAAATATCACATGCTATCTCTGACTCAGACTTTTAAGGAAAACATGAAATAGTATGAAAGGCCATCTATATAGTAAATCCAAATACAAGTACACTTTTACTACATTATATTGTGGGAGAACCTTCCCCTATTGGAGAAAGGAGCCAATCACTGGGTGAGTAGGCATGACTTCCGGGTCAGAGGGAGGAAAAAGGGAAGCAGGTGAAAAGGTAGGGCCTTTGGGATTGGAGATGACCGTAGAGACCGACATGTAGGTAGGGAAGGCCCCTGATTCAGGTGGCAGATCGGCTTGGACCTGACCAGATGATTTATAACTTAGAATGACCTACAAATTAGGACGCTAGTTGCTTGTTATCCGTTGATTCTAAACTAAGTTTGTGTGGTGTTTTGCTTCACACAGAGGATTCAACTGGGTTCCAAACTAGAAGGTACTGTGGCAAAGCGAGGGTTTGTGAGAAGTGCACCACAACTAGCCATGGCAATTTGGAAGCAAGGGGCTGGCGTGACAGCCACTGACCGTGGGAACTTAGAGAGCCAGGTGGAGAGATTTAAGAGCTCTGGGTCAAAGAGTCTCCCAAGATGAGGACAGGCCGGCCTGCCTCTCGGTGCGGTTCCCGTGGTAGTGAGAGTTTCCCTTTTTTATATTTCATCCAACATTATATGAAGTGGCAAGAAATGCGGTTAAGTAGTAAGTTCAAATATAAATACACATGTTTAATAAATTATATGTAATAAAATCACAGTTGTTTTATTTTGTGATAAACTTGTTTATCATAAATTTATATTTATAAATGATGCACATTTTTAATAGTTATATTTACAAACAAGCACCAAGGCTAACCATTATTGATGAGATATTCTCATGACTTTCTAACATAAACCTAGGCCTAACATGGTGTTGAAACTGACTTTTATATAAACCAGGCTTTCCTGACTAGTAGAATAAAAACCTTCATCATAAAGCTTATTAAATTGTAATCAATGGAAAACTAAGTTTTCTTTTCCAGACCATCTTTTTAATGTGTTTTTAATGTGTGGATTTTTAAACAGTAAGTATAAGATTCCCATCTCCCCCAAATAAGCCCCTTGTTAATGACAGGCTCTGCTTCATTCACCCCATCCAGTGAACCATATGAAACCACTAATCCAATTCATGTCTCTGTGAAACTCCTTATCTATGTGATAGAAATAAAATGTGTGTGTATGTGTGCGTGGGTGTGTGTAAAAATACATATATGTGTCATGTTTCCTGAGTTACTTCTTTTATGTAGCGTAACATTTTCCAGATTCAATCACATGGGGCCATGAATCAATCTATCGGTCCTTTTTATTGCTGAATAATATTGTCACATGTGCTCACGTACTTTAGTTTACCCATTCACTAGTTGATGATCTGTGATAATTTCATGGTTAGAACCTGATGCCAATGACACTGTATATATTAGGTGACATGTTTTTTGACATGCATTTTCATTTCTTTTGTGTTGTACTTATTGAATAGAATTGATAAGCCATATGGTTAGTTTTGCATCTTGAAGAAGTGTCAAACAGCTTTTCAGTGCTGCATATGCATTTTAAACTCCAGCTTCCTGTGACAGTAATTTTAAGTGTTAGTAAGACTGATTTTGCTGGCGCATTTTGAGGATATTTTTATTTATATCCCTACAAGCTATTGAATATATAAATTTTTAAATGCCTGTGTTTAGTGATACCAACATGATGACAGCTGTATAGTATGCACTAGGTAGTGAGCTTACGTATATGAGATACATGTATGATTTGTCATTATTGTATCGCTCTGGTAGCATTTGTTTCTAGTTTTTCTTTAAAAAGATTTATTTATTTTTATTTTGTGTGTTTGGGTGTTTACCTGTATGCATGTTTGTGCTCCACACTTGTGCCTGATGTCTGTTAAGGTGAGAGAAGGGTATCATGTCCTAGAAAGTGGAATTGCAGATGATTCTAAGCCACTGGATGTTTGGAACAAAGTATGTTCTGAAAAGAATATATGTTCTCTCAACCTCTGTCTCCAACCCTTATATTCATTTTCATAATTGTGGTTTTTTTTGACGCAACAAATGTTTCTATTAGAGGATCTTAGAATCATATTTTTTTTTTGTGGTTGTCAGATATAAGAAAAATTTTACCTAAAGGTCAGAAATAAGTATATGTATTTTCTTATAATAATGTTATAGTTTTAGATTTAACCTGATATTGTTGTGTGGGACATGGAGATATTCATGATCATTGTCTTGCATGTGTACATTTTTTCACCTGTCACCATTGGTTGACATAATTACTTCCTGCACTGGAATATGTCTATATTCTAGTTGAAATCTGATGACTCAATTGCAATGTCTATCTATCCGGCTGCTTAGTCTGGTTTTATAAATGTGATGCCTGTCCTATGCCAGCACTAATTTGGATTTTCATATCTTTACAATAATTGTTCATATTGTGATGTGAGATTTTTAAGAACTTTGTTCTTTTCAAAGACAATTTTATATTATGTTGAGTTTCTATATGAATTTCTATATCACCATATAGATATTTATGGCATATGTTCTTGTTATATAGCCTAACCTCTAAGTTATGTAGTTTAGGTTGACTTCAAATTCAAGATACTACCTAGCACATGGAAATTATAGGTAAGTACCTATCACATTTAGAAGACATCTTGTGCAAAATGACACCTGGCTCTTTACAGACATCATATTGAACCTCAAGATCAGTTTGTAATGTGTTTTAGTTTCTTTTATGTTGCTGTGGTAAAACACTCTGAAAAAAATAAACTTAGAAGAAATTTTATTTTAGCTTGCAAACCTAAGTTATAGTCTGTAATTACAGGGAGTAATAGCTGCAATAGTTAGAAGCAACTATCAGAAATGAAAGACAGAAGTAATATCAAACCTGCTTACTTATGAGCTAGGATTCTTTTCGATTACACTGTCTAAAGTTAAGCCTATGTGCTGGCTTTGCTCATTTTCAGCCTGTGCCTTCCAAAATCAATTAAAGAAATCCAGACAATCCACAGACATATCCACAGGACAACTTTATCTATACTATTCCTCTCTGAGATTCATTTCCAAGTTGATTTACAGTTGTGTCAGATTAAAAATTGAAACTCCAGAGGAGAGGGGAATAGTGTAATGGGGGATGGGCTGTGTGAGGAAGGGAATGAATGGAAGGGGAGGGCTAAAAATGGGATATGAAGTGAATAAATAATTAAGTTCATGGAGAAAAACATCTCCACCACAGAGTGCATTATTTTGTAATGTTGCTTTTCAAACTAAACAAGGACATTTTTTTGAAAATTGTTTTAATGTTTCCTTCAACCATAATTAGTAATTTTTAATATGTGTGTCTATATATATATAATATATATAATATATATATAATATATATTATATATATATATATAATATATATATATATATATATATATATATATATATAATATGTTCCTTCAAGACTTTAGTCCTAAGTATTTGAACTTTGTTACTAATATAAATAAAATTGCATTAGTACTTTCCTTTCAGAAGACTCATATTCAGTATAGTTTATTTGTAATTTGACAGTATTTTAGAATGTTTTTATTTGCCTAGAGGACCCACCCTCCATCTCTTTCTCTGTCTCGGTCTCTTTGTCAGTATTTCTCTCTCTCACACATACCCACAAATAAACACACACACAAACAACATATGGCATAGAAATTACACACACACACACACACACACACACACACACACACAATGAAGTACTTACTGAACTTCATCTCTTCATCTTCTGAATGGTTGAAGATCCTTCAGGGAAACATCAGGATCACTTTGAGTGTACTGGTTGGTTTTGTGTCAACTTGACACTAGCTAGACTTATCACAGAGAATGGAACCTCAGTAGAGTAAATATCTCTATGAGATCCAGCTATAAGGCATTTTCTAAACTTGAACGGGGGGAGGGGGTCAGTCCATTGTGTATGGTACCATCCCTAGGCGGGTAGACCAGGCTTCTATAAGAAAGCAGACTGAACAAGCCAGGGGAAGCAAAGTAGTAAGCAACATCCTTCCAAGGCTTCTGCATTGCTCCTGACCTGCTTGAGTTCCAGTCCTCACTTACTTTGGTGAAGAACAGCAGTGTAGACGTATGAGCAGAATAAACCCTTTCCTTCCCAACTTGCTTTTTTGTCATGAAGTTTGTGAAGGAATAGATACCCTGACTATGACAAATTGGTACCAGGAGTGGGGTGTTCCAGTGGAAACCTGACCATGTTTTAGAGAGGACTGTGGAAGGACTTTGGAACATTGAGCTACAAGAGCCACTGGAATGTTAAGATCTCTGTGGGACATTCTGTAGGATCTTGAAAGATAATGTTGAAAACATTATAGAAGATGGAGGGCTGGCTTTTAATCTTTCAGAGAGAAGATTAAAGACCCTTCTCAAGGCTGTTGATGTTTTGATTGTGAAAATTCTGTGGTGTTGGTTTGCTGGGGCTAATGAATCAGCTATGATTAACAAGATACCAGAACTCCTTTAATCAAACCTTTGCATTACTGGGACTAATGATGCTGGTCAACTGGAGCTAAGGAAATTCATGGTGATTAAGAAGAGACCAGCATGACTCAGGTAAAATCTTCTGGGAACTGTTTTCTTAGAGCACAGAGAATCTGTGTTTTAGAGATAACCAAAGTTGTACATCATGCTCTGGCTGGACTTGGTAATATGTAAGAGTAACCCAGGTGGTACTTGTTTTGAAGGAATGAAAGGGTTATGGCGAGCAGCTGAGGCTCAGCACTGTGAGAGGCTCTGGAAGGCTATTGGTGAAGGTACAGCCTCATTTGCATTAATGCTCCAAGACAGCAATGTTTTAAAGATGGCAATACTATGAGATGACAACCAAGAACAGCAGCAACAGTGGAGAACAGGCAACTGGACCCTAAAGGACAACTTGTATACCTCAAAGGGAGAAGTGACCCAAGCCCTTGGAGGAGCCCAGAAGTTTGTGAGGTTTGTGAGTGGAGCCAAGAATTGGATGGTTAAAGTTTGATTTTGCTTTTGGTTGTGACTGTGCCCTAATATTTTTTCTCTTGAAGGAATAAGTAGAGGTCATAGTTCAGAGACTTTAAATTCTAAACAGACTTTTATTGAAAAGAGACTGTATATTTTGAAGAGATTGAAATTTTAATATTTAAGAATTTGTAAAGACTGTGGGACTCTTAAGATTATTTAGATCTTGGGGATGAATAAGAAATGAAGGGTTGAAGCTTAATAGAGTGTGTCAAGTTCACGAGGTGTCAATTGTACTTGCTGGTTTTGTGTCAACTTGACACAAGCTGGAGTCATCATAGAGAATGAAAATTCAGTTGAGGAAATGCCTCTATGAGATCCACCTGTAAGGCATTTTCTCAACTGGTGATCAATGGGGGAGCACCCAGCCCATTGTGTGTAGTAGCATTCTTTGGTTGGTATATCTGGGTTTTATACGAAAGCAGACTGGACAATCCAGGGGAAGCAAGCCAGTAAGCAACATCCCTCCATGGCCTCTGCATCAGCTCCTGCTTCCTGACCTGCTTGAGTTCTAGTCCTCACTTACTTTGGTGATGAACAGCAGGGTAGAAGTGTAAGTAGAATAAACCCTTTCCTCCCCTGCTTGCTTCTTGGTCGTGATGTTTCTGCAGGAAGAGAAATCCTGACTAAGACAATGAGTTTGAAGCTAACTAGAGTGAGATCCCAGATATGCTGGACTACAAAATGAGAATCTTCTCAGGTAACAAGAATAACATTAAAACCACAAATGCAGTTAGAATTTGAGGACACTTAAGTTTTGCCTCTTTTGATGGTGACAATTGGTCCACCTGTGAATATTTCCATCTCTTAGAGAACAGGTATGCTCTCTGTTGTCTCTGGCAAAGAATATTTCTTCACCTCTGCCCAAGTATCTTTTCCAGCAACCCTCATTTCTTGTTTGATTTGTTCTCATCATATTCACAGTTAGATAAAGATTTTATTTTTGTACCACCATTTTCTTTGCCGGGTTTGAGCACTAAGAAATGTTTCTCTTAACCGTGAGTGATCAAAATTTGCTTCAGATTCCAAAGCATTGACCGTTTGTGCAACTCCCATCAATCCCAGGAAGTTCTCTTTGTTTTGATCCAGGACTTGTCAGTTGGGTAACTGTTCCACCACAAATACTTCAGACTTTGGTTCTTTATATTCTTTTACTCATTTTATACTGTTTAATATTTATTTCCTTGTAATTCAGTTTCATTGGAGGATTTTATTCATTTCAGATGATTATACATGACCTTCCCTGCTTTGTGTTCCTGTTCTTCACTATCTCTGAATTTACTACAATAATTACTTCTTTCATTAAGTTCATTCCAAAAGATTTTCTTAGTTTGCCATTCTTTGTGTGTATGTCATATGTGTATCAGGCATGTGTATTTGGAGGTCAATGGAGGACATAAGGTGACATGTCCTATCATTCTTGACTTATTCTTTTGAGACAACGTCTATTGCAGTACCTGTAGCTAACATATAGCAAGCTACAATTATTCTCCTGTGCATTCTCCACTAAGAGATGTTACAGTGAGGTTTCAGCCACACTTGATTTTGTACAAGGGTTCTGTGGATTCTAGTTCAACTCTCCATGCTGACTAGCTAGCATGCTTACTGACTGAGTCAGCTCCCCATTGCCTAGCTTTTCATTCCCTTGTGATCTTTTCTCTTAGTTCCATTCATTTTCATTAGTAACCTGTAGAAATTAAATTGATTTTCATGGTTCCTACATTTGGAAAATTTTCTCAATTCTATGTTTATGTATCTCCAATCGTGTTTAGAGTTAATTTATTAAATATGTCTTTAGTTAGGATTGCTTCCATAGGTATAAATTGCTTTCACATATTTTTTTCACTCCTTTCTGTGCACAAGTTTATATTTATGTTAGATTTCAGTCTGATGAAATTAATTGAGACTCCAAGACTGAATTCTAAAATGTGGTTAAAAGTGATAGTCGTTTCAGGAAAGATGTAGGCTTTTCTAATCATCCTATGTTTTTCACCTTAATTTTTGATAGGTAAAAGGCATGGGCCTTCTGAGAAAGATGACACTTTAGGACACTAGGAAAGTGTAGGGCACAAAGAGCAGCTTTCCCTCTAAACCAAACTGCACATGTTCATATATTAAGGATATTGATGTATATTTATATATTAACATTAATATTCATATATTTGCTTTAGTGTGATTTCATTTGGGAATGAGGCTTTAAGGGAGTAGTGAAGGTTGAGTGAAGGTTGTGGCTGGCTTCCACTTTGTTAGGATGAGTTTCCTTACAAAAATGGAAGCACTGAATCATAACCATTCATAATCCAAGAAGAGAGTCCTCATCAGGACTGGGTAAGGAATGCCCTTGATCATGGATTTCAAACATTCAGGATGTTGTGTAAATACATTTTTGTGTTCTGAACCACACAACTGATGCTACTTATTTTGGCTGTCTATAATCAAAAGCCAATTTTTAATAGTTCTAATGTGCTATAGATCATGACATGAAAGAGAATCAAAAATAGATTGTGTCAATCCCATAAGAATTGAGGTTGTTAATGTGCTATGACTAAAGCGGTAACATAAGAAAATCTGTGAGCAAATAAAATATAGAAACATGACACTGCTCAAGATTTAATATCTTAACAATGAAAATGACCCAAGTAAAACATATGATTTACCTTTGATATTGACTATGTAGAACATATAGTTTCTACTTAGTTTCTTTGATAAAGCAGCTAGTGATTATGAGAACTTAAGAAACAGAAAGGAAGAAAAAGAAAAATGGTTATTTTCAAATCTTTGCTTAGAAGTTTCTCTAGAAGAATGTTCAAACCACGTGAAAGTCTGAACTAGATTTAGCAATTTTTGGTACAGGGAAAAATGGAAATTGTTTTTTAATAGTTGTCAAACCAAGAAAATCAGAATAAGCTAGGAGCCAAAAGATGTGATGTGTGCTAGCAAGGGCACTTGTGATCGTGACTGAGATGAAAGTAGAAGTTTTAGATTGGCTGATGTGGGACATATTATTAAAACATTCCCTATGGGCAAAGTGTATTTAAAATGTGGTTATAGATGTGACTTGGCAATTTTCTTCATTTTTCAAATAGTGTTTTCCAGCAATTTATTTGTTTTTATTTTTGGAGTTATAATTACTCTTCTTTCCCTTTCTGCACTCAACATTTTCCAATATGTGCTCTTCCTGTTCTCCCTGAAGTTCATTGAATATTCTTTTCATTATTTTCTATTGTAAGTGCACACACACACACGCACATATTTATGTGTATGTAAATACACATACACACAAATATACATATGTACATATTCCTAAATATACCCTGTTCAGTCTATTTAATGTTACACACACACACACACACACACACAGAGAGAGAGAGAGAGAGAGAGACAGACACACACACACAGAGACAGACACACAAACACACATACATTTTTGAACATAACCATTTGGCACTGGAAAACTAACTGGTTTACTCTTCCTTGTGAAATGCTATTTTCCCCCTCCAAGATTTCCTCAGTAACCTATATCTGTGTAGAGTTAAGACGTTCTAAAAATTTTCAAGCCTACTTTGGCAAGTTCAGTAGTCTAATCCTTTTTCAGGCTACATAGATCCATACAGGTTTCCTAATTATCAATTTAGGATTTGTATATCTCTGTGGTCCCTGGGTTTTTTTTTTTTTTTTTTTTTTTTTTTTTTGGTATAATTGTTGCTTCTAACTCCTAAAATAATTCCTATCTCTCTTCTGCAGGATTCCCAGAGCTCTTACCCAATGTTTGGCTGTGGTTCTCTACACCTGCTTCTGCTTCTATTAGTTGCTGGATAAAGCCTCTTTGAGGATAATTGTGCTGGGTTTCTGTCTATAAATATGAGACTCTTTAGGAATCATTTTATTGCGTTTAATCTTGTGATGATTGGTTATATCCTAGTAGTTAGGGCTATTCAACAGTTGGGTTTAGGCCATCTGGGCAGTGTCAGGCATGGGATACCTCTCATGTCATAGGTTTAAATCTAAACCAGTCATTGGTTCTGCACTCCAATGACAACTTCTGTGGCCAATTTTCCCAACACATCCTGAAGGAAGCGCAAATTGTAGGCAGAAAGATTAGTGCCTGGGTGGTGTTTCAATTTCTCTACTCTAAGCCTTGACTAGTTACAGTACTTCCTCAGAGCCAACGCATGTTTCACCCACCTGCCTCCTCATCTTTTCTTCTATATCCAGGCCCTCAAATATCATGCAAAAATACTCTTCTACCAATGCTTATACAGATATCCAAAAACAAAAATAAGACTTCCAACTCTTCCATAAAAACCACCAGCTTTCCCCCAGTGGCAATCCCCAATTGTCAACTTATCAAGGATACAATTCTAGAGGAAAGCCCTGATGTACCAGGTAGCACCTTAGTTCTCAGAGCTCCAGATCTCTGAAGGACTTGAAGACTGTCAAAACCCCAGTAGAGGAACACCACTGGATCAGAGAACTCCAGAGGATTCTGATTACAAGAACTCCAAGCCACTCAAGTCAGAAGACCAAAGAGGATACATAAACAAAGGTGAAAAACATCCAATCAATACAACTCAGAAATTGGTACTTAACCTATACTAATCCAAACCCAGATGTCTAGAATTTCCTGTAACAACACATTTAACAAGATTCAGGACAATATGTCATCTAAAGATCACAGATATCCTACTACAGCATTTCTACTTGTTGTAATACAACTGAAGCACAAGAAAACTACCTTAAAATCAACTTCTTGAAGTTGATAGATGTAATTAAAAAGAAAATGAATAAACCTCTTGCAGAAATTCAATAAAACACAAACAATGGGAAAATATGAATAGATAAATAATTTATAGAAAGTCAAGAGAAAAAAAAACAATGCTAACAAAATGAATTAAGACCCGAGAATAGAAAACAAACAATAAAGAAAACACAAATCGAGGATTTCTTCTAGATGGGAAATATAGGTAAGTGAACAGGAAGTACAGCAGAAAGCATTACCTACAAGAGATTAAAGAAAGAATCTGATGCAAAGAAGGTACAAGAGAAGACATTGTTACCTTGTTCAAAGAAAAGGTTACATCTAAAAAAAATTTCTGACATAAAACATCTGGAACTCTATTGAAACACCAAGCCTAAGAATGAGAGGAAAAGAAGTTGAGAAAAATCTGAGATGAAGGGCTCAGAAAATATTATCAACAAAATTATAAAAGAAAATTTAGTACAGCCTTAAGAAAAACATGCATATAAAAATGCAAGAAGTTTATAGAACACAAAATAGATTGGACCAGAAGATAATGTCCCTCTGCCGTATAATTGTAGAAAAAAATATCTTGTGTATTATATGGATGCATCAATTTAAATGCCTATGTGCTGTCGCTTAGGCAGAAAATAGAGGTGGGGCTTCAGGAAGAGAGAGAATTCTGGGATAAAGTTAGGCATTATCTTCACAAGGAAGATGTAACAAGAAGGGCATTACAAGATACGTGAGAACAGATAGCCAGCAATGTTTCAGAATGCAAGTTAAAATAAGTAGTTTATCTTAAGTTATGATTCTAGTCAGAAAAGATTTTAGCTATATGGTCAAGGTATTTTAAAAAATATTTTTTGTCTTAGTCTTATTTTTAGGAAAATGGGGCAGCCTATAATATTTAAAATACTAAACCTAAAATACAAGGAAGGGATACTTAAAGCTGAAAGGAAAAAAGAACAAGTAACATAGAAATTACTTGAATTTCCTAACTAGAATTATAACTAACTCTTGTTTGGAGAATCTCAAAGACTAATGGGCCTGGAAAGATACCTTGAAAACCCTAAGCGACCACAGAAACCAGCTCAAACTTTTATAAATTTTTGTAGGAATATTTAATAAATCCTGGCCTGTGTTCCTTCCATTTATGTTTCTTCATGAAACACACACACACATAACCTTTATGTTGTGATATGGCTTGAGCAGCACAATGGCTGTGCATCTGCCTAATTTCTGTGCTGTTAGAATCTACTTTTTCAAAAGAAGGCCAGAAGGTGGAGGCCTCAGTCCTTCTTAGAAGGGAGAACAAAACACCCACAGGAGGAAATAATGGAACAAATAAAGCAGGGATTGGTGAATATATTATCTAGAGACTGCTTCATCTGGGGATCCTCCCATATGCAGCCATTTAACCCATACACTATTGCTGATGCCAAGTAGTGCTTACTGGCAGGAATCTGATATAGATTCCTCATCAGAGACTCTGCCAGAACTAAACTGATACAGAGAAGGATGCTTGTAGCTAACAATTGGACTGAACATGGGAATCCTAATGAAGGAGCTAGAGAAAGGACTGAAGGAGCTGACAGGGTTTGCAAACCTATGGGAAGAACAAAATTATTAACTAACTAAACACACCACAGCTCCCAGGGACCAAGACAGCAACCAATGAGTTCACGAGAAGAGACCCATGGCTCCTGGTGTATAGCCACCAGAGGATAGCATTCTCTGGCATCATTGAGAGGAAAGGACTTTGATCCAGTGAAGGCTCATTTCCAAGTGTAGGGAAATGCCAAGGCATTGAGGTAGGAGAGGGAGGTTAGGAGAAGGAGTACCTTCATGGAGGCAGTGGGAAGGGAGCAGGGATGGAATTGGCAGAAATGGGGCAACACCTGAAATTTAAGTACAGAGAATATTTAATAAAAATAAAGAGGAAAAAAGTGAAAGTTGAAAAATTTACTTTTCCATTGATAATTTAAGTTATTACTTATAAATTTCTGTGTTTCATCTTGGCTGTTTTTGACCCAGTTGAGCAGTGCTCTTGGACACATTCTCTTTGCCCTCTTACTTAGCAGCTCTTCTTTTCTCTCCTGCCTATTCTTCTTTCATGGGTACTCTGTCTACTGCATGGCAGCTTTCTTTTTTCCCTTCCACCTCCTTGTGATCCCAAGCTTGGGAAACCTAAAAAATGTTAGGCCAATCCAGAAAATTTTTCACTAGCCATTATGGGGAAAACAAAATATTCCATGACAAAGTTTAATTCAAACTATTTATTTATAAACACAGCATTATATAAGGTACTAGAAGAAAAGCTGCAATCCAAGGAGGCTATATACCCCCATGAACACAGGAAATAATGTCACACCATCACCAACAATAAAACAAACAAAACAAAGAAGGAAGCAAAAACAACACACCCACATGTGCTTCACACTCGAAGGCATGCACACACACGCACACACACACACACACACACACACACACCAACACAAACCCACCAGTATCATTAACAACAAAATAACAGGTATTAACACTCATTGGTTGTTAATATCTCTCAATATTAAAGGCCTTAATTCTCCAATAAAAAGGCAAAGATAAAGGAATGGGTGTGAAAACAAGATTCATCCTTCTAGGACATTTGAGAAATACACCTCAACATCAAATATAGATAGAACCTAAGAGTAAAGAGCTGGAAAGCAAATCGTTATAAGAAGCAAGCTTGGTATAGTTATTACAATATCTAACAAAATAGTCTTTCAACCAAAATTAATTAAAAGAGATGGGAAGGACAATTCATATTCATCATAGAAAAAATCAATTATGATGATGATGTGTCAATTCGTAACATCTATGCCCATATGTAAACATTTCCACACTTGTAAAGGAAAAGAAAACATTAATAAAGCTTAAATCATATATTGTTAATAGTGGGAGACTTAATATTTTACATTTGTTAATATTTCACACTGAAAATATTGGTCATTTAGAAAAAACCTAAACAGAGAAATAATGGAGCTCACAGATGTAATGAACTAAATGTACCTAACAGGTATGTATAGAACATTTCACACACGACAGAGTAAACCTTTATTTTTTCTCAGCATACCAGGAAACGTTCTCCAAAATTGAGCACAGACTCACTCACGAAGCAGGTCTTAAAGGATATAGAATAATTAAAATAACCCCCCATGTGTTCTATCAGATCATCATGGATTAAAGTTGCATTTCAGCAACAGAAACCACAAAAAGTGTATAAACTCATGGAAACTGAAAAATTAATGACTAATGGATCAAGGCAGAAATAAAGAAATTAAACATGTCCTAGAATTCAATGAATGCACAACATACCCAAACTAATATTACACAATAAATAAAAATGATGCTAAGAAATGTTCATAGCACTAGGTTTCTTAATAAAGAAATTTGAGACATCTCTTAGTAACTTAATTGCACAGCTGAAAACTCTAGAACAAAAGGAAGTAAAGAGAGCCAAGAGATCTGTAAATAATCAAATTCCAGGCTGAAATCAATCAAATAAAAATAAAGAGAAAAATATAAAGAATCAATGAAACAAAGTCTTGTCTTAGCTTAAGCCATCTTTGATTTCTAATCCCTACAATGAAGGCCGTGTAGAAAAAGCACCTAACCCCTTTTTAGAATATCAGGGTGGAAATGCCACAGCTATCTGGATATTGTTGGAGTGGGAGGGGGGAATGGGAGGGAGTGGGGTAAAGGGATAACATCTCAAATGTAAATTCAGAGTATCTAATTAAAAAAAAAAGAGCGAATGTGCTTGCTTGATTCTCCCTGCAATTGTCAACCAGGTTATAGTTTGTTGGAATCCAGCTCTGGAGCTCTGGTTCCCTTTTGAAAGAAGGTGAGAAGAACATCAGTCGGGGGGTAAGACTTGGTCCTCTGAGAAATTAGGGTTGCTTTTATTATAATAACTACCTGTTTTGATTCAAAATTATTCTTAATCAGTTGGGGGATTACATAAAGGAATAATTGTTATGGCTTTTGTCTCTCTAGGCCAGAAGCCTTCTCTTCCTTTTCAGGCAGGAGGGAGGTTTGGAGCAATAAACTTTTATTGAACCAGAAGAATTACTTGTAGAAATAAAAACTTTCATACAAGCAAATATGCATAAGCTTTCCTACATTCATGTACACGTTCATGCACACATACTCATACAACTTCATGCATTCCAGTTGGGCTCAGCTACTTAGTTATATCATAATTACATATGCACCCACATCTGTACTTACATATGTATATGGAACAAAAGCCCAAGCACCAATGCAGAAGGATCCTTTACTCTGGACCAAAAAAAAAAAAAAAAAAAAAAAAAAAAAAATCAACAACAAAGAAATGAACTCTAAACTTTATTGCATAGATGAAGAAAAAAGAAAATTGTTCTACTTTTTTTTGGCTAAATGAATTAAACCCAAGTCTATAAGAAAAACAGCTTTGTCCTCTTTAGTAAAACTAAGACTCTCTTGCTGTTAAGAAAAGACCTGTTCAGCCCTATGATGATAAGTCTTCTTGCTCTTTCTGATCTCCCTGCAGCTTCTTCTTTGTCCCTCTTTTCCTCAGTATTCTTTGTATTACTCTCCTCTTCTGCTCCTGTACTAATGTCTTTGTTTCTAATGGAAAGTAGAAGGAGGAAGCTCTATCAGACAGTATGTGCTAAATTTCTAAGTTGCTTTCTTAATTTCTTTGTTACTCGATTCTGCTTCTGCTGTCTTCTCCTTTCTTCTACTCACCTTGCTTTCTTTCCTCCTACTCTGATGTAATAATGTCATCATTTCTATTTCTTAGGTTTTGTACCTTTTTTAGAGGAATAGAATACATTTTTTTTCACTCATCATGTATTTAAAATAAAACAAATGTTCACTAAGAGTTCAAACATAAATTCAAATCATAGATTTTTTATTGATTATCTTACTAATTTACATTTCAAATGTAGCCCCTTCCTGGTTTCCCATTTTATCTCCCAGCCCCTTTGCCTCTGTGAGGGTGCTCCTCCCCCCCAATCCCACCTCACTGCCATGGAATTCCCCTATGCTGAAGTGTCAAACCTCCACAAGACCAAGGGCCTCCCCTCCCATTAATGTCTGACAATACCATCCTCTGTGACATAAGTAGCTGGAGCCATGGGTCCCTCCATATATACTTTTTGATTGGTGATTTAGTCATTGGGAGCTCTGGGTGGCTAGGTTAGTTGATATTGTTGTTCTTCCTATGGAGTTGCAATTTCCCTCAGCTCCTTTAGCATTTCTGTAGATATTCCATTCAGGTCCCTAGGCTCAGTTTGATGGTTGGCTGTGAGTATCTGTATCTGTCAGAAAGTGCTTCTTGGCATCAGACAGACTGTCAGGCTTAGTGTCTTACAACAGAGATGTTTACACATATTTTCATTAAGAGTAATTGTCTGGCTAAACCTTAATTTTCTGTCACTGACTTTACAGGCTTATTGCGATTTAAAAGTCATAATTATTGTGAAAAAGTTATCATTGATGTTTTGTATAGATAAATCCAGTCAATATTTTATCATTTGTTTTTGTGCCTACAATAAATCATTAGTTCCCCTTTGTGGCCTTTATTTAATTAGCTTATAACCACTTGGAATGTGTTCTAAGTTGTAAATGCCTGCTTTCTATCTCAGAAGCAAATACATTGTGACTTGTGTAGACTGGTAGAGATCTCACTACAGTTTTCATATCAGAAAGCTTTAATAGCAGTTCCATTATAAAGGGCTTAATACTTACTAGTATAGTTTAAGGAATTCTTATAGGATCTTTATCAAGAATTAAGAAATAATCTTTTTTTTTTTAATAAAGTGTCATTGCTTCATTGATCTGCAGAAATCTGCCCAATAGAGTGGGCTAATATACAATGTTTATATAATATTATTTTTTTAATAAGGATAAGAACTTCAAGAAGCAATCATGAGACAAAGTCTCTTTGGGACCTTGCCTAATAATCCTCACCCACTGGAGATTATTCAAAATCAATGAGTCACCTCTAGGAAGGTCACCTACTAACCTTAGCCTATTCTAGATAGCTCCTAACAGTAGTCTTTTTTTTTTTTTTTTTTTTTTTTTAGTGTTCTTTGTCTTTAAAAACTCCCTGTAATATGAATTCTAGGCTGCTGTGAGAGATGTGTTTTTCTCCAGGTATTCACTAAATAGATACCACTTATCAAAGTGAAGTAAAGATTAGATAAACATTTTACAAGGACTTGTAACCCCTAAGGAAAAAGAGGCAGCACTAAAATTTTCCCAACTAGAAAAATGTCCAGTGCTCAATAGTTTTAGTACAGATTTTTTACTAGATTTTTCAAAGCAGAGTTAATACCAATACTCCTCAAATGATTCCACAAAATAAAAACAGAAGTTTATATTTCAGAGAAAGACCATATGTTAAGATATGTTTGAACTGGTGCATATCTATTTGTCTTTCCATCCTATTTTGTGAGATAAAATCTTGGTGAATTTATTATGTAATTTCTTTATAGTTACACAAACCCATGTTTGGTAGACAGAATAATAAACAAACAAAGATATGCATGTCTCAATCTCAGAAAATTTGAATATGTTGTTATATTCAGAGAGTTTGTAGATATAATTAATTCAAGACTATTGAGAATACAGTATTTTCTGGCATATCTCAGTAGGTCCTATGTTATGATAAATTTTCTCCCACCACCATGGGGTTTTGCTTTAACAAATAAGGATGACCATTAGTAGAGGTGATCCTTATAAGAAGAGCTACTACAAACTTTTTAATGATTTCAACATAATATTAAGTATATGCCTTAGAGGATATTAGAAGATTGAGTTGGGTGGGTGAGGAGATCAGGAGAATTTTGGTGAAACTGGGGGAGAGAAAATATGTGATTAGGATATATTGTATATATAATTTTTCATTTAAAGAAGGACAAAAATAGAAAAAAAAACAGATGGGAGTTTTTAAACGAGGGAGTAGCAGGAAGGTCAGTATCGAGATGTGAAGAAAATAGAAGCAGAGTGGGTGTTCTCAGATGCAGAATGGGTCCATTGTCTCATAAACCCTGTAGAGTGTAGCGATAAGCATGCACAACAGTGCTTGCCCTGTGCAAACTACTGGATCCCCACAAATGCTTGACACTTTTCTTTAGTTCACTGTAGTAACAACAGGAAACATACACAAGCACTTTACTTCTATTGATAGTCAAAATCAATGCAAAGATGTGTTATTTCCTCTTCTCTGTGTTCTCTTATATTACATTTTATCTTTGTCGTGTTTTTAACTTCTTTGTAGAATTTTCTGTCAGTTTGATCATCAAAATTATTTAAAACTGGAGTAACAGATACTTGCAATATACACATGCTGCACTCAAATCAGAATCTCATGACTGAATGGCAAATATTCATAACAGTTGAGCCATATGTCTCTCCCAACTATTCCAATATTAGAATTTTATAACATTAATGGCATTGATTTGAAGTGTATATTTAATACTGATGTTTATTAATACTGATCTTATTAATATTTCTTAGATATATTTCGGGATGCATGAAGAAAGACTTCAGTATATATAAAATGATCGGAACATTATAAACATGAATGAGATTTACTCTCATTATGCATTTAGTATTGCAGTGAATGATTGGACACTTTCTTCCTTTCTTTTTTCCTTCCTTCCTTCCTTCCTTCCTTCCTTCCTTCCTTCCTTTCTTTCTTTTTTCTTTATTTCAAGATATTGAGATAAAGGCTGAGAAACTTTCGTATTTAGACTGAGTGCAGAATATGGAAGGATTATATATTTAAGGCACAATGTGCTAGGAGTTAGAGGAAGCTATTTATATGTATGTATGTTCATTCTCTAAATTTAATGTCTTAGATAGATTTATTGTAAGATAGTATATGTGACCCAGGATTTTCCAAACTCTGACCTTGGAAAGTTTTTCACATTATGCAAAGCAGCTGACGTCTGCACTGGAGTGAAAGCAGAACATATAGCGCATGATTCATTGTTGTAATGTGAGAACCATTGTCATACTTAATCTTCATTTTTATTATTTCAACATTTTTCAGCCTCTGAACCTTGCCAACTCACTGGAATACTGTTATTTTAACTAATTATGATTTAATATAACTGGCAAACTCTTAAGTCTAATTCAGTATATTTGAGATTAGGTGACTCTCCATTGACTTAATGAAAGTTCCAAAGTTTTCTGTAAGGCATGTGGATAAATATTGAAGCATAGTTTCAAAAGAATAGTCTAGTAATTACCTCTTGTAAAGAGTTTTGCTTTAGACATATCCTGTTTTCTCATATGGTATATATTATAGAACATAAAGCTAGTATCGTGATTATGATCTATTGTGACTAAGGACGTATTTATATAATAGAAAATACTGGAGTCTAAATAATGTGTCTAAAAAGGTACATCCTCAAACCTATACAGAGCTTTTTTTATAATTCTGAACTATTACCTCATACGCAATTTTTCTTAGGACAATCAAGATAACCTCACCTCCAAACTCACCTCCAACAGTGTTATTCTTCCTAGTATAGTTATAAGTGAAATGTATAAGATGAAATTTTTACTTTTTAAAAATGTATTCACTTTATATCCTGATCATACTCTTCTTCTTCTCTCAGTCCGACCTTGCTTACTCTTCCACCTATTACCTCTTCCCATTCTCTTTGGAGAAAGGAAAGACACCCTCCCGCCATGGATACCAAACCTGTCGGGTACATCAAGTCATAGCACATTCTCTCTCACTGAGGCCAGGGAAGGCATTCCAGCTAGGAGAAGAGGATCCAAAGGCAGGCTATAGGCATAATGGTTTTGTTTTTTGTGTAACAAGTATTATTGGGTCATTAAAATGCTGATTTCTCTGCCCTTATATCTTGTTTCAATCTGGACATAACTTTCTTAAATTTATTCTTAGAAACTTCCTGTTTCAAGTTTATATGAACATTGCTTCTCATTCATTCTCTGCCTTGCTAATAAAAACCAACAAGCCAATATAGAGAGAATAAGGTGTGACCTCTGATCCCAGGAGAGGTGGAGAAAGATACAGGAAGTGGAGAAGGAATCCACAAGGAGAGGTCCAGAATGCATCAGAAAAAAGCTGGATCAAGAAAGGATAAAAAAATACAAATAAGATGAGAATATTTATTGGGAAGAAGCCTGACTAGATTGGAGATTTAGAATGGAGTAATAATTTCTCAGTATTTGCTTCAGAGAAATTTTAATAAATCTTAATACCTCTGTGTGGTTACTGGGGAATTATTTGTGCTGAGGAATAACTGCTGTTTTACTAAATTTCTCAATCTATATTAATATGATATAGCTTTACAGCAGATAACAGAATGAGAGATATCCCCTAAACCAATTATTAGAGGGCCCACATGATGACCGAGATGCACAGCAACTACAAATGTATAGGGGACCTATATCCAGACTGTGAATGCTTTTTGGTTGATGGTTTAGTCTTTGTGAGCCACCATGGGTTCAGGTTAGTTGACCCTGTAAATATCCTGTGGTGTCCTGGACCTCTCCAACTCTCTCAATCTCACCCCAGACACATTTCCCTGAGATCTGCCCAATGTTTGGCTTGGGTCTCTGCATCTGTTTTCATCAGCTTCTGGATGATGCTTCTCAGAATACAGTTATTTTTAGCCACCTGTCTTCAAGCATAGTTGGGCATCATTAATAGCATCAGGGGTTGGTTCTCTCCCATGTGGTAGGTCTCAATTTCGACCAGTCATTGGTTGGTCATTCCCTAAATCTCAGCTACAGCTTTATCCCTGAATATCAGGTGGGTGGGACATATTTGCAGTTAAAGGTTTAGGGGGTGTGTTGGTGTCTCTCCTTCTCCACTAAACTCACCCCACCCCATTTGGCTACAGGAGGTTGTCACTTCATTTTTCATATCTTCAGCTGTCATGAATCTCAGCAAGAGTCACCCCCATAGAATCCAGGAAGAATCTCCCATCCCAGGTGTCCTGCTTGTCCCAGAGATGTATCCCACCAATTCCCATTCACTGTCCCAGCCTCCCCCAGCTACCACCCCACCCTTTAAAAAAATCAAGTACTAACAAAAATATATTCATATAGTTTTATGCCAAAATGCTTTTAAAAATCTGTACATGTATTGCTGTTTTTAAATAAAGTTGTAAGAAAAAATAGAAAAAGTTTAATAAACAAACAAAGCTATGAAAGCCACAAAACTGGAATAAACAATAAATAAATAAATAAATAAACACTAAAAAAAGTAAATGTTCTTATTTTCCTAGTTTCTTTCTTAGCCCACATATAATCTGTATAAAGGAAATTTACTGGCCATCTTACCAAAAGCAATCTACAGATTGAATGTAATCCCCATCAAAATTCCAACCCAATTCTTCATCAGGTTGGAAAGAGAAATGGGAAATTACATCTGGAATAACAAAAGACCAAGAAGAGTGAAATATATCCTCAACAACAAGAAAATATTTGCAGGAATCACTATCCCTGACCACAAGCTCTATTACAAGGCAATTATGCTAAAAACTGTGTGGTACTGGTACAGAAATAGGCACATGGATCAATGGAATAGAATAGAAGATCCAGAAATGAGCCCTCATGTATATGGTCACCTAATTTTTGACTAAGGAGCTGTAATATTCAATGGAAAAATGACAGCCTACTCAACAAATGGTGTTGGTCCAACTGGCACTCAGCATGCAGAAGAATGAAAATAGACCCTTTCTTATCTCCTTTTACAAAACTCAAGTGTAAATGGATCAAAGATCTCCACATTAAACCAGGTACACTGAAACTATTAGATGAAAACTAGGGAAAACCTCACAACACATAGGCACATGAGAAAATTTCCTGAACAGAACACCAATGGCTTGTGCTCTAAAGTCAAAGATTGACAAATGGGACTTAATGAGATTGCAAAGTGTCTGTAAGGCTAAGGACACTGTCAAGAAAATAAAACAGTAGCCAAAAGAGTGGGAAAAGATCTTTATCAACCCCACATCAGATAGAGGCCTAATATCCAAGGTATACAAAGAACTAAAAAAACTAGACACCAGAGAATCAAACAACCCTATTAAAAATGGGGTACAGAGCTAAACAAAAAGTTCTCAATTGAGGAATATCGAATGGCTGAGAAGCATCTAAGGAAGTGCTCAATATCCTTAGCCATCAGGGAAATGCAAATCAAAACAACCCTGTGATTCCACCTCATACCAGTCAGATTGGCCAAAATCCAAAACTCAGATGACAACAGATGCTGGCGAGGTTGAGAAGAAAGAGGAACACTTCTCCACTGTTGGTGGGGTTGTAAACTCATACAACCACTCTGGAAATCAGTCTGGCAATTCCTCAGAAAATTTGACATAGTACTACCTGAAGATCCATTATTCCACTTCTGGGCATATACCCCAGAGACTTGCCAATATACAACAAAGACACATGCACCATAATGTTCATAGCAGCTCTATTTATAATAAATAGCCAGAAATTGGAACGAACCCAGATGTCCTTCAGTATATGAATGGATACAAAAATTGTGGTACATTTACACAATGGAGTACTACTCAACTATCAGAAACAATGGCCTAACAAAATTCTTAAGGAACTGGATGCATCTAGAGAATATCACCCTGAGTGACATAATCCAGTCACAAAAGAACAGACACAATATGCAGTCACTGATAATGGCATACTAACCCCAGAAATCTCTGAACACCCCAGAAACAACTCACAGACTGTGTGAAGTTCAAAAAAAAAAAAAAAAAAAAAAAAAAAAAAAAAAAAAAAAAAAAAAGAAAGAAAGAAAGAAAAAAAAACCATTATGCTCAATACTTACACACCAAGAAAACTTTGACTAATTATCGGTTACATCCTGTTTTAAATGTACTTTATGCTCATTGTAAATAGTAAGACCTTAATGCACACTATCAAAGCTTTGGGGGAAAAAAGCCAAGTACTGACAAAAATGTATTCATATACTTTTATGCAAAACTGCTTAAAATTTATACATTTATTTTTGTTTTTTTAAAATAAAGTTGTTCAAAATAAAAGATTTACTGAATTTTTTAATTGATTGATTTTTGTATCCAATCCCTTTGCTGAAAGTCTTTATCAGATGTAGGACTTCTCTGGTAGAATTTTGGGAGTTACTCATATATACTGTAATAACTTCTGCAAATAACAATACTTTGAACTCTTCCTTTCCATTTTCTATCTCCTTGATCTCCTTTAGTTGTCTTATTACTCTAGTTAGACACTGTATTAAATAGAAAGAGATAAAAATGGGTGGCCTTGTCTTGTTTCTCTCTATTTACTTTGATATTGGCTGGCTTGCTGTATTTTGCCGTTATTGTGTTTAGGTACTCACCCTTATCCTCAATCTTTCCAAAACTTTGAACATGAAAGGGTATTGAATATTGTCAATAGATTTTGAAGCATCTAATGATATGACAGTGCTTTTATTTCTTTCTTTTAGTTTGTTTATATGGTGGATTACGTTGATGAATTTTCATATGTTGAAGTTCACTGCACCTTTGGAAGGAAGCCTACTTGATTAGGATGGATAATGCTTTTGATAAGTACCTAGATTCGGTTTTTGAGTATTTTATTCATTTTTTTTATCAGTGTTCATTAGGGAAATTAGTATGAAATTCTTTCTTATTTTTGAGTATTTGTGTGATTTAGGTATCATTGTGACTATGGTCTCATAAAATGATTTTGGTACTATTTCTTTTGTTTATATTTTGTGGAAGTTTAAGGAGTATTGGTATTTGCACTTCATTGAATGTCTGATAAAATTTTGTGCTAATAATGTCTGCTCTAAGCTTTTTAGGTTGGGAGATTTTTGATGACCCCTTTTATTTCTTTAAGTGTTGTAGGAGTACTTAAATTGTTTACTTGATCTCAAATTACCTTTGGTGTGTAGTCTATATAAAGAAAATCACCATTTTATTTAGATATTCTAGTTTTGTGGTGCACAGGCATTTGAAGTAAGTCCCAATGACTCTTCGATTTCCTCGGTGCTTGCTCTCATGTCCCATTTTCATTTCTGATTTTGTTCATTTGGACACTGTCTCTAAGCTGTTTAGTTAGTTTGGCTTAGAGTTTATCTTGTTGATTTTCTCAAGAAGCTGGTTCTTAGTTTGGTTGATTCTTTGTATTATTGTTTCTTTCAAATTTATTGATTTCAGCCCTGACTTGATTATTTTCTGTGATAAATTACTCTGTGAGCATTTGCTTCTTTTTGTTCTGGAGCTTCAGGTGTGCTTTTAAGTTGCTAGTATGAGGACTGTCCAACTTATATTTTTTAGTGAAAGCATTTAAGCATATGAGATTTCCTCTTAGAATTGCTTTCATTTTGTCCCATAAATTTAGATATGTTTTGTCTTCACTTTTATTGAATTCTAGACAGATTTTAAGTTTTTTTATTTCTTCTCTGACCACATGGTCATTCAAAATGTTGTTCATTTTCATGAATTTGTAGGTTTTCTATTGTTCCTAAATTCTAGTTTTAATCCATGTTGGTCTGACAAAATACAAGAAGTTATTTCGCTTTTTAAAATAGCTTTTGGGTATTGTTTTATGTGATAGTTAATTTGGAAGATGGTTCTGTGAGTTGCTGAGAAAGAAATTGTCTATAGATATTTGTTAGGTCTATTTGATTCTGTTAGTTTCTTCTTTTGTTTATTTTCTTTCTTTATGAACTGTTTATTGGCAATAGTTGTGTATTGAAGTCCTCAGATTAATGTGTGAGATTTGATGTGTGATTTAAGCTTTAGCAGCCTCTCTTTTATGAATGTGGTGTCCTTGCTTTTCAGTCATAGAGGTGCAGAATTGAGATGTCATCGTGATATATTTTGATAAGTTTGAATTTTCCTTCTTTTATCTCTTTTGATTAATTTTTGTTGGATGTCTATTTTGTTAGATGTTACAATCACTACTCCAGCTTGCTTTTGGTTTTCTTTGTTTGGAAAATACTTTTCTAGCTGTTTACTCTGTGGTAATGCTTATCTTTGTTGCTCATGTTTCTTGTATACAGCAGAATGATGGATGCTGTTTTCTCATCTATTCTCTTAGCCTGTGTCTTTTTATTGGTGAATTGAATCCTACGATTTTGAGAAATATTGATGACCGAAGACTGTGAATTCCTGTTATTTTGATGTTGTTGGTGGTGGCAACTCTTCTCTTTCCCTCTCTCACCACCCCTTGTATGTGTGTGTGTGTATTTCACGTTTTTTGATTTTGGTCTTGTTGAGTCATTTATTTCTTGGAGGTAGTTAGCATCCTGGAGTTTGAATTTTGATTCTAATATTTTTTATATTAATGGATTTATGTATATCTGAATATATATATATATATTCAGATAGTTTTAGAGATGGTTTTGTCATGGAATATTTTGGTTTTTCAATCTATGTTGATTGGAAGTTTTGCTGCTGTGTATAGTAGTTTCAAATGACATCAGTAGTCTCTTAGAATCTACAAGACAACTGCCCAGGCCCTTCTGGCTTTTAGAGTCTCTGTTGGGAAATAGCATGTAGTTTTGTAGGTCTGCTTTTATGTGTTACTCGGCTCTTTTTACTTGCAGCTTTTAGAATTCTGTCTTTGTTCTATCCATCTAGTGTTTCTTTTATTATGTGGTGGGAGAATTTTTATTTCTGGTACAATGTATTTGGTTTTCTGTAAGCTTCTTCTATGTTTATAGAAATATCTTTCTCTAGGTTAAGAAAATTTTCCTCTATGATTTTGTTGAAATATTTTGTGGGAATTGTAGTTGGGAATCTTCTCTTCTATTCCTGTTATTCTTAGATTTGGTCTTTTCATGGTGTCTCATAAATATTTTTATATTTAACACTTTATTTTCTTACATATATATTTTGTCAATCATCTCTTTTACACCAGAGAGTCTCATTTACTTCTCATTTATTCTGTTGGTGATTATTGTTTCAGTAGTTTCTGTTCTTTTCCCTATGTTTTCTATCTCTAGGAATCCCTCTGGTTATTTTGTTTATTGTTTCTACATTTATTTTTAAGTTTTGAACAGTTTTACTTGGTTTCTTCACCAATTTGAGCATATTGTCCTGTATTTCCTTCAGGCATTTACTATTTCTTTAAAGAACTTTATCATCTTTATAAGACTTGATTAAAAACATTTTCTTGTGCTTAGTCTGTTTTAGTATAGCCAGTGCTTGCTTCACTAGTACAGCTGGACTTCCATAGTTTCATACTGCTCTATTTGCTGGTTGTGTTCTTATGCCTCCCTATAGCCCTTTGGTTGTCTCTAGTGTTGGCTGAATAATTCTAGTGCTGGGAGGGCTGCACTAAGAGACAATGAGAGTCATCAGCCCAACAGTGGAGCTCAGGGAACTGGGTGTTTGCTGCTCATGTCTGCTAGTTGTAATCCAGGTGGACCCAGCAGGCAGGGGATTGGCAGTGAGCACATCTAACCTGGATGTTCCTGGGGCCTCTGCAGTTCTGCTTGGGAAGGTAGGCAGTGTCATGTCAAGATAATGGAAATCAGAAGACAGCTTGAAGCTCACCTCTGCAGGTTATACCCTAGGTGGACCCTGCCATTATTTTCTTATTTCAACCATTCTGATTGGTGTATAATGAGATCTCATCATAGCTTTAATTGTAAATCCCAGTGGCCAACTGTGATGAATAATGTAGAAAATACTTGCTAGTATGCTTGTCATGTGTGTACTGCATTCTTTCATCATTTTTTTTTCAAAAATGAAAATTTGTCATATCTAGTATATATAGGTAGCAACCCCACCTTATTTTTTTTTGCACTATTGACTGAACATAAACTGTACAGGTAAAAGTAGCAGATATGACTCACTATTTGTAATTTTCCTCAGAGCTATTGTATGTGTGCTTGAGTGATTGCGTGCCTGCACGTGTGTGCACATCTGCAGTGTCATCTACCAGAACATGAAAGTCTCTTGTATATCATGTGCCTCAGGAAACTTTCTGTTCTCTTCTTTAACAGCCAATAGCTTCTCATTTAGGGGTGAGGCTGTATAAGCGCTCCCCAGCCCATGTTGGAACCTTGGAGTCTTGATGTTGTTCAGGTCCTATGCATGCAGTGCTGTGAGTTTACATTTGTAATATTCTTGTTACGTTGTCTACTACCTTTGTCTCATAAATGATGTATGCTTCATTTTCTACAGTAATTTATGAGTTATAGGGTCAAGGAATGTGATATGGATGTAGCAATTAGGACTTAACATTCAAAAGTGTCTTCTCTGCATGTTGACTTATTTCAAGTCTATTAATACATATCTGTGTAACATAAAGAGTCGGTGTAATACTGTGTGCACACAGTATAATAATAGAGATGGATTCCTTTCCAGGGCTTATGACATAAACAGCCACAGGTTTTTGGCAGTTAATTGTGACACACAGGAGCTCAATCTTGTACAGCAAGGCTTAAATCCAATAAGAATTGTTGGATTCACCCATAAGATTTGTGCCAACATTGCACTAATAGGTATATTTTGCCAGTCCAGTTTTAGCTCACAGGGTTCAATGCTGGATAAGGCTGCTGAACATTTTTCTCTCCCAGTAGCAGACAACATCTTCCATCACTATGAAAGCTAGTCAGTAGTGAGCTGGGACAATTAATACTTAATGTCATTATTGAGAGGTATGTGCTAAGTATAATTATTTATTTTTATGTTTATGTTCTTACTCTTATTTTCCATGTCAGTAATTACAGCTTCAGTAATCATGAAGCTTCCAGCTTAATACTAGCTTAATTTCTCTATGCCTTATGTGGTGTCTTGAGCAAAAGGTCTGACATCCAAATTCTCAAGTGTTACCACTTACAATGACGACAATTTGTGACTTTTGGAGGTCTTCTGTACTCCACTAACCAACAACTTGTAAAACAGAGTATAGGTATATAGTTTCATTTATTCACATATTTTCAGAAGCTTCTCTAGTTTCTTTATGCCCCTTTCGAGGCCCTTTAAGTGTTGACTATCCCTTCTCACACTCCCTCCTCTACCTTGGCCTGCCACCTCCATACCTTGTTACCTTCCTGCCATACATTTCCCTTTCCCCCTTTACAGAAGCCCCATTCTGTACCTTCCACCCGAAATCCTTCCCATGGTCCCTAACTAGTTTCCTGACACCTGTGAGTTTTTAAATACATGTATCCAAAGTTAGCATACACACATAGGAGAATATGTATAGTCTTATTTTTCTGCTTTTTGAATCATGTCATTCTGAATGGTTGCATACATATGTGTTCATGGGTGTGTCAGTGTATGGGCACATGTACATTGCATGTGGTGAGCAGAGACTTCAACAGTCTTCCTTAACTACCTTCCACCTTCCTCCCAACTTTCCTTTTGAAGCATAATTTCTCACTAAACCTGTGACTTACAGATTAAATTAGATTGTCTGGCCAGAATCTCCTTGGGATCATCCAATATTTGTTTCTAAGATACTTGAATTTATTTTAATGTAAATTCTTGAAATTGCACTAAAGCCCTAAGGCTTACACAGAAAGTATTGGACTGAGTATTCCTCTTTTCTAGCCCTCATAACCAGTTGACCAAAGTTCCATATCTTTTAAAAATAATTTTAATGTTTTTTTGTATTCTCATATATATACATAATACTTTCAAAGCTACTTCTGTAAAATTTTAAAATTGTATTAAAAACAATTCAAAGGGGCTCTTACCTACATAGAACTTTAATTTGTACTTCAAATCAGATATTGAATAAAAGTAATACAAATAAGTTAACTTTCATTTTCTTTTATTTCCCTGGATCCTAAAAACACAAGTTATAATTATGCAGATTTAATGTCTGGTTACTAACATCCACAGATTTTTTCCATTTTATTTCTTAGATGTTTTGTTCTTATACTTTGTAATTGTTTATATTTTAAGCAGGAGAAAGCTTGTCTAGCCTGAACAATTTCTGCAATGTCACACATGTGGTTTAAGAAAAAAAAATATTTATTTCTGAGGTTGTGAAAGTCATTTGTAGTTTCCAATTATGCAGCTCAAGACCATTAACAGATAATGATACACAAACACATATTGTGTGCTTTCCAAACACTTGAACCACTTTAGTTTTTCATTAGTGAAACACCAGTGTGTATCACATCTGCCAACTCCCCAATTCTGGAAATAGCTGTATTAGGCCAACTTCACCTCACAAAACTTTAACAAGAAAATAGCAGAACTTGGCTGTCCTGGAATACTTCAGCACTTCATGGTGTCTTTTGTGGTAACTCTGTACTTCAAAAATTCTTCTTGAAAACTTCTTGAAAATTCTTCTCTTATGGCCAGAACATGGTCAGAAGCAATTAAACTTCTAAAAATTACAAATTTTAGCATTTGTTACTAATCTTTAAATTTGAAACCTTTTAAGTTAAAAAATGTTATATATTACTATTGAGTAATGCACTGTAAGGAAAATAAACATACATATATTTTTTGTGTCAGATAGTAGAGTTAGAGAAGTTGAGAAAAATCCAGCTCCTATCTTGATGCCTGAAATCATACAACTGCTATGATTTCACATGCCAATGCTCTTGATAGTGTTCCATTTAATGGCCACAGCGGGCATTTAACATGCTGTCCAGCATCATTTGCAACATGCCATTTATTTTGGGAAAATAACTGATATAATCAGGTCTTGGTACTTTTATTATAAATATTTCTAATTATATTATTTTTTCTTCTACATTGATTTCTTCTTGATACCTGTGTAAGCAAATTTTATGTAAAATAAGAATATTTGCTAAAAGGAGGGACAAACCTTCTGTTGTTTTCTATTGTTTCTCTGATGCTTGAGTAATGTGATAGTTCTCTCTGAATTAATATCTTAATACAAATCATTGAAGGCAATTATTTTTCTATATAAAGTAAACCCCATGGGCTTTCCTGAAGGAAAGCTATATATTGCTTAACTATAGTCTTTCTGTTAAACTCTTGTTTTTATAAAATATGTTAACTCAGGATCATGAAGCTGCCCTTCTTTCACCAGGCAAAGAAAAAAAATGAACAGTGGTCCCATCCTACAATTCTAGATGTTCTATTCATGATTCTATAGAAGCGCAGGTTCCTATTCTCACAATCTTCATCTCTACATTTATCAACTGGATAAGAGACTCCAAAGAATTACTCAGTTCTCATTCCCATAGCTCAAGACTAGACTATGCATATTAGTCTTTTATGTGTAATATGAGCTTAACAAAGTCCTTACTTCTGTCATACAAAGAGACATGACTGAAACCAAAATTTCATGCCTTTGAAAGATATTGGTGGAATTCTAGTTCAAAAGTTCAAATATCAAATTTAGAGATGTGAAGCATTAGTGTTTTATTAAGCATTCTTGGTGAAACAAAGCACTTAGCTTATTCCATTTCCTCTTCTGAGAGATATCTGAGATACTTTCTTATATTTGAGAAGAACTTCCTAGATCAGATTGTCTTATGGGCAGTTTTTTTGGAATTGTTCTGATTATTAATTGGTACAGTTGGATCCAGGCCACTGTGGGAAGTGTGGTCTCAAGGCAGGAGGTTTTGAGCTATAAGAGAGAAGTAGCTTACATGAGCCTACAACTCGTTAGGGAATGAGCCTGCAGGCATTGCTCCTTCATGCTTTGTGTCCCAACACTCTTGCCATAAGTTCCTGCCTAGAGTTCCCTTAAAGATGGACTGAAATCTGGCAGCAGATGCCAAAAAACTCTTTCTTCCCCAGATAACATTTACTCAGAGTGTTTTATTACAACAACAGAAAGAAAGCTGGAATACCAGCTTTTTTAAGTAACTGTTGATTCCATTTGGCTCATTACTGACAAAGATAAGTGAAAAACACTTGAAGAGGCTTTCAGCTCTGAGCCTTAAGAGAGAACATCAGAGATGTTTTAATTATCTTTACCATTTCTGTCTTGTGCTCAAAGGCTATTTACTGTTTAGGAACAACCTGTCACTGAATCAACAGGTAGGGAAGAGGTCACAAGAAAGCTCAGAGATCCAAGCAAGTACTTATATCTGCAAATAAAACAGAAATAATTATATTGAATTAAAATAATGAGATGTTTGCTATTCCTAAATTCTTTATTTCCTTTCTGATAATTTAAATGTTTTTATTGAAATAAAATTCAATGTAACCATACTTAAAATGTTTCATCTTTTACAAAACACTCTTTTAAAAAGTAATATATGTAGATGTGATAAAGTGTAGCTTGTGTATATTAATATAAAAACAAATATTTAGAATACAGTTTGACAATGATGTGACAATTTGCCAAGATAATAGTAATTATACCCTAGAGCCTATGACCTCCTTATTGATGTCTTTTGACCTAGTTTATCATGTAAAATAGGAATTCCTTATCACCAGACAATCTACAGACTCAGTCATAAAGTAGTTGGTTTCCATGAAACAGTTATGATTAAATTTTCCATGTCTTTATTAGATTAGTTGGTACTTCATTCCTGGCACCTATAGCATTTAGAGTTGAGCTTTGTGAAAAATCAGATATTAGAAATTGCAATGATGACTTTTACTATTTTATGACCTAAAGAAATGTAGTAAAACCAGGGAGTTTAATTACTTGGATGAAAGCATGAAAAAATCTGAGAACTGAGCAGTTAAAATTAATGCAGGTCTATATGGCAATGGACACTAATGACATTTGAAACCTAATGGAGAAAAATTGTGTTCTAAAATATTTATGATCATAGTGGAAAGACATCACTCCCTTTGCAGAATTACACGTCAAACACTGAAAGGTGGGATTGAGGTCTTTGGATACAAACTTGTGTAATTCCCATGCGTTAGATAAAGATGGAATCAAACAAAAACTTCAGCTATATGTTTAATAAAATGTTTAATAAAACTCATGACTGATTAAATGAATAAATAATATTTAAGGGTTTTATTTTTTCAATGTTGTACATAGAGCGTTATGGAGATAGTATTCTTTGAGTACATAGATCTTGACATTGTCATAGTTCTGTGAATAGGAACATTAATTGCTGTTGATATTTAAATTAAGAAAATAATTGTTGGTATCATTCTTGGTGTGAGGTAGTAGGATAAACAGACTAGAGTCTATGGAGATTTTGTTTTATTTTATTTTTTTGTTTTGTTTTTTTAACAACTTTATTTTACAAAACAAAAATAAATGTACAGATTTTAAACGTTTTTTGCTTAAAATTATACATTTTTGTCAGTACTTTTTTTCAGATTTTAACATAATTTTTAAATAAAACTATATGAATATATTTTTTAGTCAGTACTTGATTTTTTTCAAGGTTTGGTTGTATGCCTTGAAAACTTAATAGTTACAATGAAATAAAATACATGTAAAACAAAATGTAACATGGAAATAGTTAAAGTTTTCTTGTTTTATAATTTTGTTTTGTTTTGTTTTGTTTCTTTATTTCTTGGACTTCATACAGTCTGTGAGTTGTTTCTGGGGGAGTGCAAGCCTCTGGGGTTAGCATCCCACTATCAGTGACTGCATATTATGACTGTTCTTTTGTGACTGGGTTATCACACTCAGGATGATATTCTCTAGATGCAGCCATTTTCTTAAGAATTTGGTTAAGTCATTGTTTCTGGTGGCTGAGTAGTATTTCATTGTGTATATGTACCACAATTTTTGTATCCATTCATCTTCTGAAGGACATCTGTGTTCCTTCCAGCTTCTGGTTATTATAAATAGAGCTGCTATGAACATTGTGGTGCATATATCTTTGTTGTGTATTAAAGTGTCTCTGGGGTATATGCCCAGAAGTGGAATAGCTGGGTCTTCAGGTAGTACTATATCCAATTTTCTGAGGTATCGCCAGACAGATTTCCAGAGTGGTTGTATTAGCTTGCAACCCCACCAACAGTGGAGAAGTGTTCCTCTTTCTCCGCAGCCTCACCAGCATCTGCTGTCATTTGAGTTTGGATCTTGGCCAATCTGACTGGTGTGAGGTGGAATCTCAGGGTTGTTTTGATTTGCATTTCCCTGATGGCTAAGGATGTCAAGCACATTCTCAGATATTTCTCAGCCATTTGATATTCCTCAATTGAGAACATTTTGTTTACCTATGTACCCCATTTTTTAATAGGGTTATTTGATTCTCTGTTGTCTTGCTTTTTGAGTTCTTTGTATAACTTGGATATTAGGCCTCTATCTGATGTGGAGTTGGTAAAGATCTTTTCCCATTCTGTTGGTTGCCGTTTTGTTTTCTTGACAATGTCCTTAGCCTTATAGAAATTTTGCAATCACATTAAGTCCCATTTGTTAATCTTTGACCTTAGAGCTTGAGCCATTGGTGTTTTGTTCAGAAAATTTTCTCATGTGCCTATGTGTTCTAAGGTTTTCCCTAGTTTCTCATCTAATAGTTTCAGTGTACCTGGTTTAATGTGAAGATCTTTGATCCACTTACACTTGAGCTTTGTACAAGGAGATAAGAACGGGTCTATTTTCATTCTTTTGCATGCTGAGTTCCAGTTGAACCAGCACCATTTGTTGAATAGGCTGTCCTTTTTCCATTGAATGTTTATAGCTCCTTAGTCAATAATCAGGTGACCATATACATGAGGGCTCATTTCTGGATCTCTATTCTATTCCATTCATCCACATGCCTATTTCTGTAGCAGTACCAAGCAGTTTTCAGCACAATTTCCTTGTAATATAGCTTGAGGTCAGGGATAGTGATTCCCGCAGATGTTTTCTTGTTGTTGAGGATGGATTTCGCTATTCTAGATTTTTTGTTTTTCCATATGAAATTGCACATTGATCTTTCCAATTCCATGAAGAACTGGGTTGGAATTTTGATGGGGATTTCATTGAATATGTAGATTGCTTTTGGTAGGATGGCCATTTTTAAAATGTTGATCTTTCCAATCCATGAGCATGGGAGATCTTTCCATTTTCTGAGATCCTCCTCAATTTCTATCTTTAGAGGTTTGAAGTTCTTGTCATACAGGTCCTTCACTTGCTTAGTTAGAGTCACACCAAGGTATTTCATAGTTTTTGTGACGATTGTGAAGGGTACCTTTTCCCTAATTTCTTTCTCCACATGTTTGTCCTTTGAGTATAGGAAGGCTATTGATTTGTTTGAGTTAATTTTGTATCCGGCCACTTTGCTGAACTTGTTTATCAGCTGTAGGAGTTCTCTGCTGGAATTTTTGGGGTCACGTAAGTATACTATCATGTCATCGGCAAAAAGTGATGTTTTTATCTCTTCCTTTCCAATTTGTATCCCCTTGATCTCCTTTTGCTGTCTAATTGCTCCATCCAGGACTTCCAGTACTATGTTGAATAGGTTGGGAGAGAATGGGCAGCCTTGTCGAGTCTCTGATTTTAGTGGGATTGTTTCAAGTTTCCCACTCTTAAGTTTGATGTTGGCTGTTGGTTTGCTGTATATTGCTTTTATTATGTTTAGGTATGGACTTGGATTCCTGTTCTTTCCAACACTTTAAACCTGACGGAGTGTTAAATTTTGTCAAATGCTTTCTCAGCATCTAGTGAGATGACCATGTGATTTTCTTCTTTGAGTTTATTTATATGGTGGATTACATTGATGAATTTTCTTATATTAAACTATCCCTGCATCCTAAAGATGAAGCCTACTTTGTCATGGTGAATGATCGTTTTGATGTGTTCTTGGATTCGGTTTGCAAGGATTTTGTTGAGTATTTTTGCGTCAATTTTCATAAGTGAGATTGGTCTGAAGTTCTCTTTCCTTGTAGGTTCTTAGTGTGGTTTAGGAACGAGGGTTATTGTTGCCTCAAAAAATTAATGAGGTAGTATTCTATCTGAATCTATCTCGTGGAATAGTTTGGAGAGTATTTGTGTTATGTCTGCAATAAATGTCTGATAAAATTGTGCACTGAACCTGTCTGGACCTGGGCTCTTTTTGGGTTGGGAGGCTTTTGATGAATTCTTCTATTTCTTTAGGTGTTATGGGATTATTTACATGGTTTACCTGGTCCCAGTTTAACTTTAGGATCTTGTATCTGTCTAGGAATTTGTCCATTTCCTCCAGATTTTCCAACTTTGTGGAGTATAAGTTTTTGTAGTAGGATCTGATGATTTCTTGAATTTTCTCAATTTCAGTTGTTATTTCTCCACTTTCCTTTCTGATTTTGTTAATTTGTATACTTTCTTTTTGCCCTCTATTTAGTCTGGCTAAGGGTTTATTAATCTTGTTGATTTTCTCAAGGAACCAGCTCTTGGTTTTGTTGATTCTTTCCATCGTTCTTTTTGTTTCTATTTGGTCTATTTCTGCCCTAAGTTTAATTATTTCTTGCTGTCTACTCTTCTTGGATGTATCTGTTTCTTTTGTTCTAGTGCTTTCAGCTGTGCTGTCAAGTTGCTGATGTATGCTCTCTCCAGTTTATTTTTGGAAGCACTCAAATCTATGAGTTTTCCTCTCAGTACTGCTTTCATTGCATCCCATAGGATTGGATATATTGTGTTTTCGTTTTCATTGAATTCTAGAAAATCCTTAATTTCTTTCTTTATTTCTTCTTTGATCCTGCTATCCTTTAACAGATTGTTGTTTAGTTTCCTTGTGTATGTGAGCTTTTAGTTGTCTTTGTTGTTGTTAAAGACCAGCCTTAGACCATGTTGATCTCAGAGAATGCATGGGAGTATTTCAATCTTCTTATATCGATTGAGGCTCCTTCTGTGTCCAATTATGTGGTCAATTTTTGAGAAGGTGCCATGGGGTGCTGAGGAGAAGGTGTATTCTTTTACTTTAGGATGATATGTTCTGTAGATATCTATTAATTCCAGTTGGTTCATAGTCTCTGCTAGTTTTACAGTGTCCTTGTTCAGTTTCTGTTTCCATGATCTGTCCATTGGAGTTAGTGGGGTATTAAAGTCTCCCACTATTATTGTGTGGGGTGAAATGTATTTTTTGAGCTTTAGTAGGGTTTCTTTTATGAATGTGGGTGCTTTTTTTATTTTCAGCATATATGTTAAGGATTGAGAGTTCCTCCTGACAGATTTCCCCGGTAATGAGTAAAAAGTGTCCTTCCTTATCTTTTTTCATAACTTTTGGTTGGAAATTTACTTTATTGGATATTAGAATAGCCACTCCAGCTTGCTTCTTGGGGCTGTTTGCTTGGAAGTTTTTTTCCCACCCTTTTACTCTGAGATAGTGTCTGTCTGTGTCTCTAAGATGAGTTTCCTGTATGCAGCAAAATGCTGGATTTTGTTTATGTATCACATCTGATAGCATATGACTCTTTATTGGGGAGTTGAGTCCATTTATGTCAATAGATATCAAGGATTAGTGGTTAGTGTTTCCTGCTATTATTGGTTTTGTAGGTTGAGTTGTGTCTGTGTCTCTTTCTTCTTTTGGTTTTCTTGCTTAGGAGTTTTCTTGTTTTTACTAGTATGTAGTTCTCTCATTTTATTGTGTTTTCCACCTATAATTCATTGTATTGCTGGGTTTGTGGTCAGATATTATGTAAATTTAGATTTGTCTTGAAATATCTTCATCTCTCCATCTATAATGATTGATTGTTTTGATGGATATAGCAGCTTGGGCTGGCACTTGTGCTCTCTTAGGGTGTGCATGATGTCTGTTCAGGCTCTTCTAGGTTTCATAGACTCTGTTGAGAAATTGGGTGTGATTCTGATTGGCCTGCCTTTATATGTTACCTGACCTTTTTCCCTTCCTGCTTTTAGTATTCTTTCTTTGCTTTGGGCACTTGGTGTTTTGACTATTATGTGTCGGGAGGAATTTCTTTTCTGGTCCAACCTATTTGGAGTTCTGGAGGCTTCTTTTATGCTCGTGGTCATCTTATTCTTAAGAGTAGGGAAGTTTTCTTCTACAATTTTGTTGAAGATATTTACTGTACCTCTTAGTTGATATTCTTCTCCCTCTTCTATTCCTATTATCCTTATGTTTGGTCTTCTCATTGTGTCCTGGATCTTTTGGACATTTTGGGTTAGAAGCTTTTTGGTTTCACATCTTCTCTGACTGGTTTTTCTATATTTTCAATGTTGTCTTCGGCTCCCGAGATTCTCTCTTCCATCTCTTATAGTCTATTGGTAATGCTTGCATCGGTGACACCTTTTTTCTTTTTTTAGGATTTCTACTTCTTGTGTTGTCTCTTTTAGTGTTTTCTTTATTGCATCCATTTCTGTTTTAAATTCCTTCTTCCATTCCTTCATCTCTTTAGTGCTATTTTCTTCTAGTTCTTTGAGTTCATTTTAGTGTTTTTGTTTCTTCTTTAAAAGTTTCTAATTCTTCATTCTTTTTCTGTTGTTCTTGTTTAAGTATCTCCATCATCATCTTGAGGCAGGATTTCATTTCTGATTCTTCTTTTTATGGAGTGTTTTGCATTCCGCTGTTTGCTGTGATGGGAGAGCTGGGTTCTAGTGTTGCCAGGTTGTCTTGGTTTCTCTGAGATATGCTCTTTCGCTTTTCTCTTGCCATCTTGTTGTCAGTGATAGGTTCTTGCATTTCCCTTGTACCTGGGCTGTGTCCCTGGATCTCTGCTGGTTCAGATGGCAGATGGTCTGAGCCCTGTTCTGTGTCCCAAAGCTGCTGGGTGGAAACAGAGGTCCCAATGCTAGGTTCCTGGACCCTGGGTCAGGCAGAGCTGGGGCGCGCTCTCTGTGCATGCTCGGCAGAGATCTCTTTGCCCCCTGGCTACTCGGATCACCTTCTCACCAAGCCTTTATCTCTTGGGCTCTGCTGGTCCAGGTGGGCCTGTCTCCTCAATTTCATTTGTGAATTTCATCCCATGGCTACTGCTGCATGTCTCCCAGTTCATTCATTTCTGAATGGGTTTGCTTCCTGTATGGTTTCCAGTGTAAGGTGTATTCAGGGTTCCGAAGAGGCCTTTGTCCTGAAAGTCATGGGGGTGAAAGAGAAAAGAAGCCAAGCACATAAAGAATGACACAGAGTCAAACATGATGGTGTTAAGGCTTCATTGAGGATAGAATGCTTACAGCTTATATAGGCTTAAGCAGGGGTCGGCAGGATGCAGTAGAATTTTACAAAATCTTCAGAACACAGAAGAAGTTGGTGCTGGGTCTAGCACCAATGGTCTCGTGCTTTTTCTGGAACATCCTCTTTTGTCACCTAGCAGTTATTCTTGGCAGGGCCCATTGTGGTGTTTCCCGGAAGGCTCAAGCGAAAGGTCAGGTTCCCACAGGCTGGGGTGCAGCTGCTCACAGGCTGCTGTGTCAAGATGGCTGTAGTTTGGCTATTTTCTTAGCCATGGTTCCCCACAGTGATCGTCTATTTTGTCACTACATTTAGACAGCCTGAATCCTACATATCAGGACTGGAAAGTTAGTGTATAATTGGTAGGCAGTACTATCATTTACTCATTATTATGTTAGACAGTGCTCAGAAGTTTGCAAATGTACTCAGAGATTTTAATGCAATCTTTGTCATAGTTTATAAAAAGAAATGCTCACTATAAGAAATACTTCTAAAAAATAGAAGACTGAAATGGTCTTAATACTATTCTTAAAACCACAGCCAAAATAAACTATGGGTGAGATGAGTTTCTTCTCTGGGAAACTTTGAATAACCAGTTGTATTCTGATTGCATCACAGTCACAGGTTCAAAGCAACAAGCCGAGAGAGATGTGAGCTATGGAAAATAGCATGAGCAGCCATGGAACTTTATGTTAGGAATAGAAAGAAATCATAATGAATATGTTTTCATATGGTACGAATCTCTTCTTATTCAATGAAAGATCATGTTCAGAAGTAAGATAGAGTAGACCCTCACAAGATATTTTTGGAAAATACTCCTTGTACATTTTCCCATCTTTTTGAAAGAGAAGGGCTCTGAGAAGGTAGGTTGCAACATATGCTTCAAATACTTTAACAGTTTGTTTGAAGCTGAGGATGACTGTGGGTCCTGATTCAGTTGGGTTCAGTTATAGGACTCATTTATACTATGGAAGGAGAAAGGCTTTGCACATAGAGGATGCCTGCTGGTGACCAGATAAAAGCCATCCAGGGCTCTAGTCTCTGCCTTCTAGTGGAAATGGGAAATCCCAAACCTTACACCTTGTGGTCACTCATAGAAATTGCTCATTGGACTGTTATTTGACTTTTATCTAAATAAGGAATACAGTTATACAGTATTCCTATATTTCCCCATTTCTGACGCTGAACAGTATCTTCTGATGGCTCTTTACCTGCCATCATTTCTATTTTTGAACTGCCATAGCTGTTATTTATTCAACGTAACTTGTGATTTTTATAAATAAAATAGAATGAGAAAATGCAGGACTGTTAAGATAGGTTTCCTTTTGCTTTTTCTGCAGATAAAAGAGAATTACTGTTTGATTTTCAATGAACATCAAACTCTTACAAAAATCACATTTTTGTCAGCTAATTGTAAATGAATGAGAAACATACGGATTAAGTTTCCATCAAAACACACACATTAAAAAACTCAAGTTAAACTTTTGGCAAAATTCTTTTTATATTTTGCCAATTTCAAATACTTGAAAATAGTCCGAGTGATTTTTAATCATAAGATTTTTTTACAAGTTAAACAATGGTTGAATAACTCATGGAGTGATTTCTAAAAAACAATGATTATTAACAAAAAATATACTCTCATCTTGATAACCACGTGGGTTAGCTAAAATGTAATTACCAAAGGAAAAGTACATCATGTTCTCAAAACTACCTGCACACTGAAATACTTAGGAAAAATATTGTGATCCAAAGATATGTTACTCTTTCACAATATGAAAGGGAAAGATCTTCCAAGTAAGTAAAAAAGTATCTGTCTTATTTCTGGTATGAGAATAAAATGTATTGAGTAATTTGATGGCAAATGGTAATTAGCTAACCTTGACTTCAGCCATCATTAAATGGATTTCTTATGGAACATGGTGTATAGATGAGAATAATGATTGTGATACAAAAGGGAAATGTGAAAAACACAGGTTCGCCCGGCTCAGAGGCTGAAGGAAAACAAAGTGGGTTTGGGAAATCCAGGCCATACATTGATTGAGCCACCTGACCTCTGCAGGCTTAATTCCTACTCTCACTTGTGTGGGTGGTGGGGTGGGAGGAGGGAGGAGGAAGGTAAGTCGACTGTATCACTGAACTGATAATGTTGAGCAAACCCAAAACCTGGGAGATCTTAGACTTGAGGACAGTAGGCATGAGGCCAGCTCCCTGCCAAACTACCTGATCAGGAACACATAAACACAACACCCTACAGGAAGGACCACAGCAATCGGTCACATCACATGAAAACATAGAGTTCTCCATGTTAATTAGGTATCTAGACAGGACCCGAGTGTTTACCCAATGAGCTTCCCTTCCTGGGCAACCCTTCTCATAAAAAGTATTCATTCCCTGGTTCACCCTAAGTATATGTGTTCACATCTGCCATCAAATACAGCAGTTTGGACAAGCAAGGACCATCTCTGACAAAAAGCTGCACCTAAATCTCCCATAGTAGGCATTCGCTCTCCCAGCCCCACTCACTTGGAACCAAACCCTATTGTATTCTGCCTTTGTCCAGGGCTCAGTGATCCCTTTCTTGCCTGGAGTGTAGAAGACCCAGAGACTGCAGTCCCAATTCCCCAGTGGCATGTGTGTACCTAGGAGGACTGAAACCAAAACATTTATCCTAGACTCTGTTGTTTCTCACCCAGGAAAGCACAGGCTGAGACTCCTATCTGGGACCCGACTATTGAGGCAGACATGCAGCCCAACACGTGTGTGTGTGTGTGTGTGTGTGTGTGTGTGTGTGTGTGTGTGTTTGTGAAAAGTGTTTGGCTTTTGTGTTCTCATCGCCATCAAAGAAAATAGAGAACCTTCTTAGTACAGCTGTACAATATGCAGAATAACCTGGGACAGTGATCTCAGATGTATTTATATATTCATCTGTCACTCTGCCCCTAGGAACCAGTGAGCTAAAGACCAAGGGACAGGGGTTATCCCATGCAGATCATGGGACATGCAACAATGGTTTATCAACAAAGATAAACAATATTTTCTAAATAAATAAATGATTATTGGACAGATAGTATGCACAGAGACTTATAGGAAAGCCTAATTTTACTTTAATCATTTGTGTCTACACTTCTTTCCTAACACTATTCTCTCATGGATTTCAACATATGATTTGAGTAGAGCATGTCGACTATAACAGGTGGGTGACAACAAAATGGTTTCTGTGCTTCCTTCTCTGGGTGATTATGTGAGAATAGCTGATTAAGACTGCACTATCATGATTTCTGTTTTTATAAACCCTGAATTTCTTACAGCATTGATCATAGAAAACTAGTATCAACACAACAATAGTGTATTGGTTTTGAGCACTCAGTGCACTCTAAAAATTAGGTCACAACCAAACACTAAACCACAATCCAAATTTCTAACAAACAGACCATAATACCAAAGTGAGTGCTGTTACTGTCAGATTGAGGAATTTTATGTTATACAAATTTTGTGTTATCTGAAAACCTATTGCCCAAATCAATTATTTAAGGAGAAGCAAAATATTCCTGTTAACTTACAAAGATGTTAATATTCTTAGATATAGAGTACTTTTTAGGGTTTCAGATTATCATTTTGTAGCAAACAAGATGCTTTCTATATGGAATTTGTGAACTTACTCATCTGCAATGATATTATTAATACATATATTTTATAATGTTGCCTCTAAGTCCCAAGCAAAAAAATACCAATTGATTATCTAATACCAATGGTCACCCTTCAGAAGATACATACCAGTAATGTTATATAGACTGAGTAGGGTGGACATATAAGTGTGTGTGTGTGTGTGTGTGTGTGTGTGTGTGTGTGTGTGTGTGCAACAGCAATTACCAAAATGACGCCATGAATTTGAAAGAAGGCTGCAAGGTTGGAATGTGAAGGGGAGAATGCCATGATTATATAGTGCTCTCAAAAACTAAAAAAAATTACTTAAAAAAATTTAAACTGAGTTTGTTATTAAATGTCAACATTAACTAACTTTTCAGTTTGTTGTTTATCAAACAACTAAGTTTAAAAGGAACCATTATCTTCATAAGAGAAATAATTTAAAAATAGGGCACCAGTGGAACACCACTTAGAGAAAAACTAAGCTCAGAGGGGCTCATATGGACTCATTGGAGGCTCACAGAGCCTCCATGGCTCTTTGCTAGGTCCTCTGTGTACATACTGTGGTTGCTTGGGTTGGGGTTCTTGTAGAACTGCTAACAGTGGCAGTGGAGGTGTCTCTGACTTTTCTGCCTATTTTGGAGACCCGGTTCTTTCTACTGGGTTACCTCCTCCAGCCGTGATATGAGGGTTTGTGCCCAGTCCTATTGCATATTGTTATGCTGCATTTGGCTGATCTTCCTAGGAAGCCTGTTATTTTCTGAATATAAGTGGGGAGCAGTGGGTTTGGACAATGGAAGAGGTGGAGGATGAAGTAGAAGGTGTATAGTAAAGGAAGGGGAGTTTGCAGTTGAAATGTACTGTACCATAGAAGAATAAAAAATACTTTCAGAGATTTTTGTCATCTTAAATTATTCTATTTGTCTATCAATGAATGTTTTGTCCTCTGAGATTATAGTACATTTCATTTCTTAACACAGTTGTTTATCAATGCTTTTGTGAGTGCTGTCTAATCTAAGCACTTTTTTTTTTTTTATTTTTATCTCAACTGTTCTCATCTAGTAACAAAACATTTCTGTAATTCCTATTGTAGTTCACAAGTATCTCAGGAAATACTGTGCCTAAAACTGTATGTCATTACAAAAATTGTAGTCTTCCATTCATTATTAGCTTCACTCATGCTTCATGAAAATCTCATGAATAGAAAATTATTGTTCAACATCTAAGCACTATTCACAAGCTCTATATGCCATATACTAGTCTAGTGTGCAGATATATAATTAGGCACATTAAAAACAATCAGAGTGCTACATTATACTTCCAAGAAGTTTTCTGCAATAGCATTATTGAAAATGTTCTACCTATATTCATTCCCGAAAGAGATGATTATTATTAACTACATTGTATGATGAAGAAATGGGATACATGTTTTTAAAATGCCCTACAGTCATACAGCACAATAAAATTCTACCAGTTACTTTGATATTTACTATTTTCTTAAATTGTTTTTGAATATACACAGTAAGAGAGCTTGACTGTCTGGAATCAAACTAATTTTTAAAGCAACATTTGTTATCTGTTAATTAAGCAAATATGTTGAACTGGTTGGTTTTTTTGTCAACTTGACACAAGCTGGAGTTATCCCAGAGAAAGACTCAGTTGAGGAAATGCTTCCATAAGATCCAGCTGTAAGGCATTTTCTCAACTAGTGATCAAGAGGGAAGGGTCCAGCCATTGTGGGTGGTGCCATCCCTGGGCTGGTAGACCTGGGTTTTATAAGAAAGCAGGCTGAACAAGCCAGGGGAAGCAAGCCAGTAAGTGACATCTCTCCATGGCCTCTGCATCAGCTGCTGCTTCCTGACCTGCTTGGGTTCCAGTCCTGACTTCCTTTTGTGATGAACAGCAATATGGAAGTGTAGGCTGAATAAACCCTTTCCTCCCCAGCTTGCTTCTTGTTCACGATGTTTGTGCAGGAATAGATACCCTGACTAAGACATATGTGGTATAACTTTTAAGTAAAGTCATATCAATGATTTACGGTGAATTATAAATCTTGCTAAAATGAAGGAAGCAATAGGATAAAAGTCATTTTTAAATATTGTAACAAATCTGTAAATGTTATTTATCAGGCTTAATGATGAAAGGCCATCATTTGGTTAAGAACCCATATAGTCAACTAACATCTATGAGACCATATCCTTATTGTTGTTTTGAAGGTAAACTGTGATGGTTAATGTTAGTCATAAATCTATAAGTATAAATATGTAACTGGAAGATTAGTAAAATATAAATTTGAATGTGTCTGTGAGGGTGTTTCTAGAGGTGACTGACAGGTGAGAAAGTAACTCATAAAGATCCATGGAAAATGGTCTGCATCGCCTTAAAAGTTGTGGTTTGAAGGAAACAGATTGAGAAGAAAAAGGAAGCTATTAACACAGGGGTGTTCTCTCTGCTCCCTGGATAACACCATGTGAGCAGGTTTCTTACAGCATCACATTCCCACAGGATGTCTCTGCTTTACCATAGGCTTAATGGAAGTGGAAACAGTTGACTTTGAACCAAAGAAGCAAACAAATGCACAAAATAAAAAAAAAATTAAAAATTGTAAGCCAAAAGAGATTGTTTTTCTTTAAATATTTGTATACTTTTTTTGAAAGCCTTGTAAAGTCTACGGTCTAAAGTATTATGTTGTGCTAGATTGAAAAGCAATTTCTTCTACGAAAATAGGACAGTTATACCTACATTTTATCTGATTTTCTTCCCATGTATTTCACATTAATATTCATGTTGTATTTATATATTACCCGAGATCCAAATATTCTGAAAAAAAATTGAAAAATTTTAAGCAGTTGTCAATGTGTTCAGTTCCATACAATGTTAAGTGGAAAAAGAAAGATATGTACAGAGACTCATCCACACTTGTCTTGTGTTCTGACCTGATTCTGAAAGGAAAGCCAGAATCATGGTAAGGTTAGTGACTACATTTTTCTTTTCTCTTAGATAATTCTACTGACTTTTAATGCCTTTAACAGCACAGTTTTTTTGTTTGTTTTTTGGCCATAACATTTGTCATATACAGACTGTCACAAGGGCTATAGACAGAAAGATTTGTGCCTCAAATACATTTGAAACCAGCCACTTTCACTTTTCCTTGTGAACACATTATGCTCCCCCCCTACCTTTGAAGTAGGCCTCCCTCCCCCCATTCTCATTTGTTTCATTCTTTCTCTCTCTCTCTCTCTCTCTCTCTCTCTCTCTAAATTACAAAGCAGGAGTGTCAGCTTCCCTTGATCAAGGGTCCCCTTTTAGCTCATCCATCAACAGCTGTTGGCTAATCTCCTGCTTTTCAGATAACAGAGCCAGATGCTAACATCAATTGACCTTGCATTTTGCTTGGAAACATGATACTCCAGAGTTGTGACTTGTCCCTTTGTATTATTCTCACTGTTTTAGGTAAGGGTAAGAAAAGACTGTCTTTTCTGTGTTCCTTTCTGTAATAATCTTAAGAATGGCATTTCTTCTCTCAAATTCTAACTTTGATAAATATGTAGGTGAAATTATCATCTGTCTTGACACCCTGTATTGGATTTCTCTAGAGATTAGAAATATCTTTTAAAAAGATATTTATTCACATATACTCTCTCTCTTTCTCTTTCTCTCTCTCTCTCTCTCTCTCTCTCTGTGTGTGTGTGTGTGTGTGCATATGAGTGTGCACGTGCATATTTGCAATATATGATCAATTTTATCTTATACTTGAAGTTATGAAGCATTTGTTTATGTTGCTTTTATTTTTATATATTAAGATTGAAGAATTAAGACAGGCTTGTTACTGCTCTATATTTCCTTTTTGGGAGACATTTTCAATTAGTTAAAAATCTCTTTTAGACTTTAAGAATCAGAAAACAGACTTAAGGCAATGGGTTTTTATAATTCTTTACATAAGAAAAGTCACCTTACATATTAATTCTAATCAAAACATCAATTTAAAATACAATAATCAAATGCATTTCCATTTGTAACCCTCTCAAATTTGTATAGGTTTCCCTTAGAGTAGAATTATCACCTCAGTGGAAGTGTGTATTCTTCCACAAAACAGACTAATTTCAGAAAACTCTCCTCAAGTATTTTGATTGGTGTAGCTTGGACATTAATGTATCTTATTTCTTATTATCTCTGTGACTATAAAGTCTTATACATTTCCTATCAGTCATGATGCATTGAGTATAATTTTGCCCTTAATGTTTTCCCAGAACTTAATTTTGTGACTGACTGAAAGATGTGACAAGGCATCAGTGATAATTGGATATGGCAGCAGCATCCTTTACTTTCCCTGAAAAAGAGACAAAAGGTCATTAACTGACATTTTATAAACATGCAAGCACTCATGTTTAGAAGTCTCACAGTTAAAGATAACCCTGTTTATACCAAAGGAGGTCTTGTTTACATTTTTGTCTTTATCAATTCTGATTTGTTTTTGTTTGAATGTAAAAACAATGAAACATTGTGACATGACAGAATTATTTGGGGAAAAGTATAAAACATAATTCAAATAGAATATAGGTAGAATATATTATTTTTAAAGTTAGTAGTGACATATCCAATGACTTTAGTATTAGGAATTGTCTCTATAAATAATACAGTTTCACAAGAGGCTCCCACTAGAGCTGATATGAATTATTTGGTGCCAGAAAGTGTGTTCTTTCTTTACTTACTAATAGTCAGGCACATCTTCTTTCCAGATGTTCCTGTTAACCCCTTTACACAAAACAGCTCAGCAAAGGAAATATGCCAGAAGTTTGGGAACCAAATAAGACATCTAGTTCCCGGTACGTTTTACCAATGCACTAAAGCAAATTGGGGTGATGGTCACATGCTTCTCTTTGTCCCTGCACTACTCCTTACTCTAGAGAACTCCATGAGTTCCAGGATCGCCTGCCTACAATTAACACTGTTGACAATGTCTGGGATTAATCACATTTTTAACTCCAAAATCTTTGGTGTTATGATTTACAAGTTTAGCAGTATTGGTACTTTAATTTTTAAGGACTATTTAGTCACTTTACTGTGATTGTAAATTAAAGTGATTAGTGTTAAAAAAGGTAGGATTCACCTCTATTAAATACCATGGTTAAAAAGAGGAGCTTAAGCTATCTGTGAAAAGTTTAATAATTCTTTTGTGCTAGTATGTTATGAACAAAAGTCTGAGCCTCATGTTATATTCTCAGTGGTGCTTTATTTGGGGTAATGCAGCCATCCTCTCCCATATTGAAATTCTCATTTGCTTAACAAAGACTATAGTTACTACTCTTTGCTGATATGAGATTGCTACAAAGTGAAATAAAGCTCCCATCCAGAAGATGTTAGGCAGGCTGCTGGAATAGGAAAGAAAACAATTGTTTTACCCAGAGCTGGACCTTGCATGCTGCAGTAGGGATAAGCCACTTAAAATGTATCTACTGGGGCAACCCTGGTATGACTATTGCTGAGTAAGTGATTGTTTGCAACTGGATTTGAAGTCTGTTCCACAGAAGAAAAATTTATGTCTGGTACTGTAGCCCTGATTAGAGAGGCTCAGGATGCTGAGGAGGCCATCAACTCTGAGGTATAACCCGCCACTGCTATTTTGCAAAATTGTGTTTGTAAATAGGCCAGTGTCCAATATCTGGGATTTTGATCTTGTGGGCTCTAAAGGGCATAGATATCCCTTCCTCTCCAGCTCTGGATTCTTAGTACACAGAGTGAACTCTTGAGTAGACACTCATTTTTTAACTTCAGAAGACTTATACAAGATCCATCCAGCAGAAGTAATTCAGATAGGGCATATGAACCACAGGTCCTTCTCTACACTGAGGAGCTCATCCAAAGAGTTAATGGCAGTAGACAGTTGCCTGGGAAAGGAATAATAATACTTCATTGAGAATGTAATCCGTGGTCAGTTTCCCATGCTACAGTGGATAGTACCACACAACTCACATACAAGAAATCTAACTGGTCTCAATTTATTATAAATAAATAAATAAATAAATAAATAAATAAATAAATAAATAACCATACTCGTGAGCCTGAGGGAATTATGGGGGTTTCTGGGTATCAAATTGAGGAATAATATCATGTGCAATTTTATGTATTTATGAAAATTTTAAAGTAATGATTTTCAAAATTAAAATGTAAGCTAATTACAGATCCTGGGATGTTCATGCTCTTTTTTGTTTGTACTTATGCTATAAAGTAAAAAGAAATTTTGGTTTATTTATGATAAAATAGAATTAGAGTTAATTCATAGATATCCCATTTAATGAACCTGAAAAGACTTGAATGTCTCATTATGCTATAGAATAGCAGTAGTATCTACAAAAAGAATCTACAGACTTAGCTATGATATATATATATAATTTGGAAGAGATATACTTTTTATACAATGAAACTCAGTTTTCTTATGTTTCTATTTATGACAATCAGTGTTATAACATAAGCCCAGATCTGTGTGTTTTTGTTATATCCACTCTAAATTTATTAGAGAAGAGTTAAAGTAGTTAACTTTAACACTGACAAATATGTTGATAAAGCTGATGTTTGGCTTAAGTATTTGGTATTCAACTAAAGGAAAGTAAAAATTTGTATAAATATATATATGTACATACATATATGAATGTCATTTTTATAATTTTATATATGTTATATAATATATTCTCTCAAACCAAGACAAACTGTAAAAACCTTGAAATAAAATTTAGCATACAGTATTTTAAAGAGTGTTGTTATAACACGTTGTTACCTTGACACTTTCTAAATGAGCCATTTAATGCCCAAATCTTGTTACTCTTCTAGATTATTTGTGCCTCTTAGAGTTTCACATGGGCAAAACCGTATTTCCATTGTAATAGTGCTGTATGAATTTCCCTGGGGAGACATTACAAAATGTCTGTTCTCACACATAGGCAACCTATGACATATCAAAGAGCAGATTCTTCCATAGCCTAGAATTGTCAGTGAGTGGGATTATTTGGAGTTATTTATAGAAATATGGATGAGAAGTTATTTTGAGCAGTGGCGATGACTCAAAGGCAGCTTTATCAGTCAAAAGCCTGCCTATGGGTGGCTATAAATCTTGAATGCTATATTTTGGAGCTTGCTACAAAACCTGAAATCAGTTTTGCTCCTTTGACAATCTCCTCTTCATAGTAAGTTTTGTTATTCAGCTGGTGCCTCAGGAACCTTGAATGACTCAGACATGAATTTTGTAAGTTTTGAAAAATTTTCAAGTTGTCCTTCTTTTTCTCTAGGAGGGAACATTTCAGTTTTGAGGAAATGAGTCATTGATGTGATTTGTTAGGAAGCTGATTAGGTCACAAGGATGAAACTTTTATGAATGGAACTAGACTCCTTATGGAAGAGAGCTCAGAATACACTGAGGTTTCCCCACTTCAGATGAAGTGAGGTAAAACCACCTCTGAGCCTGGAAGTGAGCCATGTTTTGATACTGAATACCTTGGCATTTTGAGTTTGAATTCTCAGCTTCCCTAACTGTAGTGGTTTTCTCAGTTCACATAGAACTGGAACTCATGCTAGATAACAAAGCTAATAAAGTACTGTCTTGACCATTTGTAAGATTTTCATAATGAAGGATTACAGTTTAGTATTGATTTTTGTGTTGTAACTCAAACGTTGGGTACATCATCTCTAACTCCAGAGACAGACAACTCCTGCTTTCACAATTCTGAGAGAGACAGATTTAGTTTATGAGTTTTTCTTCACTAATGTCACTAATACTTGTTTAAACCCAGGAGAAGTCTCATGAATAAACTTGGCTAGTAGAACGCTCTATAAATTACTCTGTACAGTCTGACTAAAGACTGATGATCAAGTCACTTCATTTAAAGGCCTGTAAGTGGTCATCATTGTCAGTTATGTGGTTTAGCCATACACAAGATTCCATGTAATTTTGGTTCTTCCTTATCTCTGAAACAGAGCTAATAACAAAATCTTAAATCAGCAGCTTTGGAGATACTCCCCACTCCAGTTGTTCAAGACCAACATGAAGTCCAAGTTGCATATCTGTTACATATGTGCAGTAAGGCCATGTATGTTCTTTGGTTGGTGGTTCAAACTCAGATAGCCCTTACTGTCCAGGTTAGTTGACAATGCTGGTCTTCCTGTGGAGTTCTTATCCCCTTTGGGGCCTGCAATCCTTCTTTTTATTTTGCCATAAGTGTCCCCGAGCTCTATGTACTCTTTGGCTGTGGGTGTCTGTATCTGTGTGAGTCAGCTGCTTGGTAGATCCTCTCAGGGGACAACTTGATTATGTCTGAAAGCATAACAGAATATCATTAATAGTGCTAATAGTGCTAGGGAGTAATGCTTGCCCATAGGATGGGTCTCAAGTTGGGCTGGTTATTGGTTGTCCATCCCCTCAGTCTCTGCTCCATCTCACATGCCTGCATTTCTTGTAGACAGGGTAAATTTTGGGTTGATGATTTTGTGGGTAGGTTGGTATCTCTATTGCTCCACTGGGATGCCTGCCTGAGTATAGCAGGTGGTCTCTTCATGGTCCATATCTCCAATGTTGTGAGCCACAGATCAGGTGGCCCCCATTGAATCTTATGTGCCTCCCTATCCCAGGACTCTGTTTCATCCTGGATATGCCAACCCCCAATCTCCTCATCCCTGTCAGCTCTAAGTTGCATATTTCCATTCATTTTCACTGGAATTTAGCTATCTATCATGTGCTTCCCCACCCTGACCCCAAAACTGTTGCCTATACAAAGGATATGTTCTTAAAGCTGAGCTACCTTGTTTGGTCTCAGTGGGAAAGGAAGTGCCTAAGCTCACAGAAACTAGAAGTGCCAGGGTGTGGAGTTACTCAGAGGCACTACCTGCTCAGAGGATAAGAGGATGTCATAGTGTGGGAGGAGATGACCAGGACAGGGGCAGTGAGTGGTCAGTTTTGGAGGAGGTAGCATGTGGTACTAAGAAGAAGAAGGTACATTTTCTTGTTCAAGGATAAAATCTTATATTGGTATTTGTTAAATCTATTTGGTTCTTAACTTCTGTTAGTTTCAGTTTATCTCTGATTAGTTTCTTTAAGAAATGTGGGTGCCCTTGTTTTTGGACCATAGATGTTCAGAATTGAGAGTTCATCTTGGTAGATATTTTTTCTTTGATGAGTGGGAAGTATCCTTCCATTTTTTTTGATAACTTTTAGTTGAAAGGTGATTTTATTCAATATTAAAATGGCTACTCCAGCTTGTTTCTTGGGTCCATTTTCTTGGAAGGTTTTTTCCCAGCCTTTTATTTTGAGTTATTGTCTGTCTTTGTCACTGAGGAGTGTTTCCAGTATGCAGCAAAATGCCAGGTCATTTTTAAGTATCCAGTCTGTTAGTCTATGTTGTTTTATTGAGGAATTGAGTCCATTGATATGAAGAGATATTAGGGAAAAGTAATTGTTGTTTCCTAGGTTTTTTTTTTTTTTGTTGATGTTTAAAGTGGAATATTTATGTGGATATCTTCTTTTGGGTTTTTTGAAAGAAGATTAATTTCTTGCTTTTTCTAGAGTGTGGTTTACCTCCTTCTGTTAGAATTTTCCAACTACTATTCTTTGTAGGACCTCCACATAAAACCAGATACCCGGAAACCAATATAAAAGAAAGTGGGGAAGTACCTCCAACACATAGGAACAGGGAAAACTTTCCTGAAGAGAGCAACAATGATTTATATTTTAAGATCAAAAATAGACTTTGTTTTCTTTATTTCTTGGACTTCATACAGTCTGTGAGTTGTTTCTGGGGGAGTGCAAGCCTCTGGGATTAGCATCCCACTATCAGTGACTGCATATTATGTCTGTTCTTTTGTGACTGGGTTATCTCACTCAGGATGATATTCTCTAGATGCAGCCCTTTTCTTAAGAATTTGGTTAAGTCATTGTTTCTGGTGGCTGAGTAGTATTCCATTGTGTATATGTACCACAATTTTTGTATCCATTCATCTTCTGAAGGACATCTGGGTTCCTTCCAGCTTCTGGCTATTATAAATAGAGCCACTATGAACATTGTGGTGCATATATCTTTGTTGTGTATTAAAGTGTCTCTGGGGTATATGCCCAGAAGTGGAATAGCTGGGTCTTCAGGTAGTACTATATCCAATTTTCTGAGGTATCGCCAGACAGATTTCCAGAGTGGTTGTATTAGCTTGCAACCTCACCAACAGTGTTCTTAGTCATCAGGAATTTTCAAATCAAAACAACCCTGAGATTACACCTCACAACAGTCATAATGGGTAAGATCAAAATCTCAGGTGACAGCAGATGTTGGCGAGGATGTGGAGAAATAAGAATTTCAATAATAAATCTATCTCTGTTCTTATAAAGATTCGAAAGTCCTATTTTATCAATAAACCATCATTTCTTTTGTCCATTCTTATTGAAGATGAGTGTTTTGTTTATTAATTTGTTTAATTTTAGTTTTTTGTCTGGATAGGAGAGAAAATTTCTATTTTTCCTATTTGTTCAGAAAATTTCTTACAAGCTCATTAAGTTCTCATAAATGATGTATACTTTACAAGTGCAAATGTATCATTCATATTTTCAAATACATTTTTACATTGTGCTCTAGAAAAGTTGGTCCAGTCTATATTCAACTTATTTTAACAACTTTGAAAATTACCATTTCTTTGTTACCTTTGCACTTTAAGATTTTAGTCAAAATGATAATTTTGTATGTTACTATACACTTACAACATATACTTAAACTTACTTTCCAAATGGTCCTAAATTTGAGATTCTGTCAGGTTTGAAAATTAACTTATGAGCACTTTTTCATGTAAAATCAAAAATCCAATACTTTCCAGTATACATAACTGTTTCTAATTTAAAATTTGTCTCATGCTCAAAGCCAATACTCTTTAGGTTTTCTGGCCCTGATATATTTTAAAATATGATTTTGCTATCAAAACTGTGTCCATATCTTTACTCCTTTATTTATAGGAATGTTTATGTAAGCTGAAGTATGAATTTATTATTTTATTTGAACCAACACACAGTAGCTGTTAAGCAGAATTGAGTAGTATTTTTCATGTTATTTAAATTCCCTTTTATATCATTTGATGCAACCTCATTATGTATTTTGTTATTCTTTTACTGCTTCTGGTATTTTTCAAATACCTTTTCTCTAGTAATAAAATCAAAGAACTACATGAAATTCTAAAATTGGTACTCTACTTTATAAATGGCTTGCACATTTCTAAGTTTACCATTTAACCTTTGAGTTTATTACAAGTAGAAATGGAAAATCGATTTATTTCTCTTTGTCCAACGCCTTGCTTAGCTTCTCTTCTCCATGTGGAGTTCACCTTTGTTTAAGGCTTCTGCTTCTCAGGATAACAAAGGCACTCCTGCCAGGTTGCTTCCCACTTCAAAATGTTGCTTTTTTCTCTACCTTCAATATGCAGCCCCTAATTTCTTCTGTAGCATTTTATGTCCATCATTTTAGGCTCCTGATCAGTCTGCTCAAATTTATTAAGAATTCTCTAATGCACTGTGTGTCCTTGCCTGCTAAGTTACCAGCAGAGACACAGAAACATCTACTGTTTTGGAGGATAGTGCTTCTGAGGCAACCTAGGCATATCCCAACATATCTTGCAGGATTCTTTCAGACTCTACTCTTTCTACTCCAACAGTACTTTGACATTTTTGTGACATTTATATTTATATCAGTTTCTCATGTTCAGGTATCTATACTCACTAGTTTATTATTATTATACTTTGTCATAGAAAATTACCACATAATCACATAGTGGCTTAAAAAGCAACATGTGCCAAAAAAAAAAAAAAAAAAAAAAAAAAAAAAAAAAAAAAAAAAAAAAAACCTACTGTTATATACTCAACAAAATCATTTACTTAGCAGAATCCTCCCAAGTTGACTCTGCTATGTTTGACTGATAGCTCAGACTGACTCAGTTGCAGGAGCAGGCTCAGGTAGTTCTGTGTCCACACACCAGACGACACTGACCACCTTCTCTGTGGAATCACTATTGCCTTCCTAATAGATATGCCAAGTTATCTTATGAAACTATTTAGATGTCTGAGAACCGTACCTTTTGGCATTCCTAAAGTGTCTTTGGTTGTTTTTATGTGAGAGCCACTTTGACTCTTGTGAGTGATGACGTACACCATGACATGTATAAGTGGATATGTAATGAAGGGGAGTTTGAATTTGGATTAATACCTCCAGAAAACCAAAATGGTTTATTCTCATTTAGATATTATTGCATGTTCTATATGGTAACCTTCTGAATTACTCATAAGTAACATATTATCATTACTCAAGAAGTAATTCAGCTTCTAAGTATTTTCAACACATTTTGATTTTCTACTATCTCTATGTATGCATAAAAAGTTACCATGAAAATGAATACAGTCACTATTCTAACCATATTTACTAACTTGTTATGAAGAATAATATCAAAATATAAATATTACTCTAAATTCTATTTTTCACCATATTCTTACATTCTCATTCTCACAGCAAGCATTGGAACAGTAAGAAGAATTATTCTAGTGAGCACTGAGAAAATTTACTACAATGAGAGATCACAATTCACTTGACAGTTTCATATAAAATTCTTAAGGTTTTTGAAGTGTTTTAAAGTGAAAACACTTAGCCTAACATAGCCTATATATGAGAAGCTATCATACTCTATAAAGATGTTGCGCTCTTGAAGAGTAAATGGTTAAGGGGCTGATTAGGGGCCTGGATTTAGGTGCTCTGTCTTCAGTGGAGTTTCAGCAAATGAAAACATTGCCAAGAAAGTGCTCCAATCAACCAAACATAGTATATGATTGATGTAAAAAAAAAATATCAGAGAACAACAATTTAAAGGAGCAAAATTTAGTTTACCTCAAGGTTTCTAAAACACCAAAATATTTCATAACACCATATGATAGAGACACTAAATACATTTCTCAGGTCTTTATAGTTGACCTGATCTTATTTGAAGTTATGTCTAAGGGAAGAATTTGTCCTAGTTGTCTGGCTATACTAATTTCAGTTACAAAGCACATTTGAAGCATCATAGAGAAAGGCATTGTGGGAGAAATTTGTTTGCTTCATGACTTCCAGGAAGCAAAAGTGGCAGAGAGGAAGGGTAAATGGAAAGACAGAGTCCTCAAGGACAGCCAAGGGTTACCTGAGGCTCCACCTTCTAAAATTTCTAGCATTCCCCAAATAGCACTAATCAGAGCACCAAGCAGGTACCAAACAAATCTGGTAAGGTTTTTATACTCAAACAATAATATATAACAACACGTGGACAATGCACATGGGCATGTACACATGAAAACATGGTTGCTATTCAGAGACAGCACTACTCATAGTATACACAAACACAAATATTTTTGGCACCAGAAAATGAAACTAAATGTAGGACAGATCTGACATGCACATGTGTTGAATGCGTAGCAGTCTATATATTTGTGATCATCTTAAACTTATTTAGCCTAGTAGAATTTTTCTTATTCCTTATTTAGCCCCTTACATGTCATGATATCTCTTTGTCAGTCCTCGATATGATATAAACTAAAACTAGTGTGATAATATTCTAAAATAGAAATTGAAACTAAGCTGGTAGCCTTCTTTAAACAGAGCTATTTTAACTTCTTTCTCAACTTATCAGCGTGTTTATTAGCTTTTAATTAGAAGCTACACCCATAAAGTATTACCAAATGACAGCCTACACGTGCCCTAGGACTATAGCGGTCATGATAATATGAGAGGGAAGGAAGGCTAGGAACTCTCAATGCTACATAAAGAATGCCAAGGTGCTGAGGTAAGAGAGGGTGGTTGAGAGAAGGAACACCTTCATGGAGGCAATGGGGGTGCTGACATTGGGGAAAGAGGATAACAACAGAAATGTAAATACAGAAAATTTCCAATTAAAAAAAAATAATGGAAAAAAAGGGGGGGGAACTACAGGTGTCTAAGGAATTATGGAGGTGGGAGAAACAGGAAATAGTTTACCACAGGGAGGAGCAGGACAACTGGGTATTTAATCCAAGAGTTCATCTCTGAAAACAAACATAAAGTTAACATTATACTCAGGCAGCTGTATTTATGTATTTAGGTGTGTGTGTGTGTGTGTGTGTGTGTGTGTGTGTGTATAACAATCAATGAAATAGTGGCCATGAATTTGAAAGAGCGTTTAAAACTATGTGAAGTTTTAAAATGAGGAAAGAAAATGAGAAATGATTGTAATTATATTTTAATCTAAAAAAAAATAAAGTGAAATGTGTTTCTAAGTAACTAAGTAAAAAGAAGATTGGGTCAGGCATAAAGTCTCCAGACATGTGCACCCAAGTCTTTCCTGTGATCTTACAGAGGACTCCAGTGGACATCTTTTAAAAATATCAAAGTCTGCATGCTGGCAGCTGGTGGAGAGTTAACAATAGTCTAGTTGGACTTAAAATACAGAAGTCTTTCACCTAGATGTGAGATATCCTCCCTCAACATCTGCACAATTAATGGCCATAGCTCCTTTCAGCTTAGAAACACTTAACCAGGAATGAAGGAGACTGTGGCAAACAGGGAGTGCAGTATTGAATTTGAATAATAGTGCCATGAATTCTGGTGATTACTGTCATACAAAGTATGAACTCAGTGGTGCTTGATCCCCCCCACACCTTTTTTTTTCAAGCAGAGGCCAGATCAGAAAGAAAGTCCACAGTTGTGATGTTAGTAATATGAAATATTTCAGGAGCTGGGTTCTCACAAGTTGTCAGTTTGCACCATCTATTCTAGAGATAAAACCGAAGCCCAAGTGCACACCAGCCTGTCTGGGAACTGCTGTTCATGAAGGGTCTGTAGATCCTGACAGAAGTAGGACCTTGAACTGTTCTGCATCCTGGCCTTCCTCCATGCAGATTGCAACAGCAGCAATGCAAGAGCCACTTTTGAAGAATTCACAACATGTAAAGTTTTAATAATTACTCTACCCACAGGACCACAGCCTCTACCCAAACCACAGTTTTCACACTGCACAAGACAACTACAGAGAGGCTCGGACTGCCCCAGAAACAACTCACAGACTGTGTGAATTTCAAGAAAAAAAAAGAAAAGAAAAAAAAAGTCATGCTCAATCCTTACACACCAAGAACACATTGACAAATTCTGAGTTACACCCTGTATTACATGTACTTTTTGCTCATTGTAAAAAAAAATAAAAAATAACTGTGTCATCACTGCGAAAACATGTAAGAGGTAAGATGTGCATTTGTATGCAAAGCCCTAAGGAGTCCCACTCACTTCTGAATATTCACTCCATGCTGAGGCTGGTTTTCAGGAGTTAAATATACCTTCTTGCTGCAAATCAAGTCACTCAACACTTCCCTTCTGCTATCACCAGAAAACTGTAAATGACAATAATTTACATCATACAATATTTGTAACTTATTAAAGCAGGAACCTTATGATCTTTGACCAATTGGTCAGGAATTTTTCATCCAAATTTTGTACTATCACAGAGCGTAACATTACTCCATTCATGGAATAAAATATATTTCTTTATATTAAAAAAAGACAACTACAGAGCAATCTAGCCATGCCAACAGTGGTTAATAAGCCTCCACATATCCATCTGCTTTTTCCATTATTAGCACTACATCTATACACTACATCTATATAGCTGCAACACTTCTTGCAAAAGTGTTCTTAGAAGTCTCTTAATGGAATGGGAACAGTGATATACTTGTCTTTTTCTCATTGTTATTATTTTAATGGTGCTTATTTTGTCTTTTTGTGCTCCTGGGACTCAAACCCAGAACTTTGTGTTTGCATGCCAGGTAAGTGCTGTTTTACTGAGTGACACCAGCAGCACAACTGGTTTTTGGCTAAGTAGACAATTTATCAGAGGGAAAAATACATTTCTTCATCATTAATAATGAAGCAAGATAACAAGCAGAAATTAGTTGCCAGTCTGCTACAGAGCAAATAAATAGTGACTGAACCCATATAGGTGTGGAACCCAGCCTGCATTCTGAGACCTTCCAATGACCACTAGCATTAACAGCAATCAACCAAAGGGAGTGTCAGTCAACACATTGAGGAATGTGCCTCTACAAAGGCTTCACTCCCCATCCTCTTAAGTGGAAGCAGCATGTTTGGACTATCTGACCAAGGCTCCTGCAGATGGGCCACAATTAAGTTGGGGTCCATGTGTCTCATGTGAGGATGAGTGAGGGCAGCATTGTGTGTCCACACTCTTGACATTCTTACATTATCTATCTTGTCTCTGTGCTCTGCCTCTACTGTAAATCCCACTGAATACCTTAGAACACACACACACACATGCACACACACACACACACACACAGACACACAAAAATGGACACACAGACACAGACAGACATAGACACACACAGACATGCAAGCATAGACAGATAGACACATATACATTGCAATTAAAGAAAAAGAAGAAAGACAATATATACAGGTGGCAATTTGTACCAATAGACATTTAGATGCTTATAGTTCAAATTGATATTTTGTGTTTACATAATTTCAGTTAAATAACTAAAGCTGCACAGCAACTATTTTTAAAGAAAAGTGTACATATGTGATGTTAATTCATGTGTTACTGTGTTAAATCCTTGGAAATTCATTAATAAATGAATATATATATGTACTTCTATGTGGTATGTGTACATAGTTTAATCTCTAGTGAAGAATAGGGTAAGTAAAAATAATAATTGAATATAATAAAATAAAAAATAATATTGTAAAAATAAGAAATGATAGAATAAAACATATTAGCCATCCAATTAACACTTTTTAAAAAATGGCTTTTATTAAAGTTTAAGTATTTTGGTTAAACTTAATAGTCTGGGTAAGTGACTAGGTCTTGATTTAAATTTATTCCTCACTAAAATCTTAGAGAAAATGACAGAGAAATTTCTGCTAGTTTTTTTTTTTTCCTGTCACACCTAAAACTACAGATAAAGATAGTCTTCTGCACTTGAAAGCTTAATAGTAGGTTAGGCAATATTATCAATTTAAAAGCTTAACAATGTGGTTAAAGAGTATTTGTTTGTAGATGAGCTGTCATCTCATCTACAGCCAAAGTGTCAAAAGTGTTCACAGTGTTTTCTCAGAAGCATCAGCTTCAGTCAAGTCAACTGTGGGATTACACTGTTATATGGAAAATTGGGGTGCAATTATATTTGAGGTGATGACTTAGCCAAGGTGAAGGGGAGGTACAACTTAGAAATTTAGAAAAGGTAGAGATCCTTTCAGAGTTATCTTGCTTTGTGGTGAGACTCCTAGTCTCTCTTCTATTTATGTCACCTTTAGGAGTGTGCTCTTTGGTGAGGAAGCTTTTTCTCCTGTGCTAACAGTTTGGAGTGAGAACTCAGGAGATGCACACTGAAGTTCAATTCTCTCTTGAGGATGTCTTTAAATATATCCTTCAGTTCTGAGGGGAAAACATAGGCATTAGCACAGTTCCATCCCCTGCAAACGGACATCTTGACTTGATGTCAGATAACCAACTACCCAGGGGATAATCTTTGCTAGTATCTTGTCTGACTTGATTTTATCAGGCTACTTAAAAAGTCAAAACTCCCTTATGCCTGTTTTGCTCTTGGTTTTTGTCATAGTGGGATGGTAGTCCAATTTTAAGATTCAAAACAAGCAGAGGATAGGAGTGGTACGAAATGTGGCTGTTTGTCACAGAGTCTGTACGAGTCAAGGAGTCCTCCAGCAGGTTTGTCCTGAATTCTTACTGCCGAGAGGTGAGTCTTAGGACAAGAGATGTTTGCACATTTAATCGTTTGTCACAGGAATTGGAAAGTTTGATTTAGTTCACTTTATTACTTTCTGGCTAAAAATATTGTTCCCTGATGGGATTTGTCAATAAAAATAAAGTAAGAAAAACATATTGAAAGCAAAGGATTAGTCACAGGTCATTTTATTTTGATTCTTTTAACCACACTGACCTCTTCTTTATCATGTGCTTTCCAGACACATTCAGGCTTTCTGAGAACGGAGGCTCTGGGCTTATTAAACTAGGGCTTTTCTGAACTCAGTGTCCTTCTCTCTGCCACATACAGTGGACTATGATATAAAAACAAGAATAGAGAGAACAGACATAGTACACTGGACTGAATTAGGAACTCCAAGCCTGCAGGTAATTGGTGATAAAAGGGATAACTGAAGAAATCTAGTTCTATCCAATGAGAACCATGTTTTTTTTTTTTTTTTTTTTATTTATGTCAATCTCTACTTGAACTATCAAGACATCCAGTTTCCTAATAGTGGCTTCTCAATGCTGATGTAGATTGGTGTTGTATTGAGGTAGAAAACATCTGCATTAAATTAATGTAGTTGAATGGGCTTTCAAATATGGGGTCATAGAGTACTGGAAATTTAAGACTGGAAAGCCTTTTGAAATAATTCCATGCTAACTCATCATTTGATACAGAAACTAAAGTCTGGAAGAGGCAGGTTGCCCAAAATATACATACACATGTTCACAAGAATGTTTCCTGGTTTTGTTTCCCATTAAGTAATAGTTATACCTTCCGGGGTCTTGGGGTACTCTTTGGATAGATTTAAGTGCAATGTGATCATGATTGTCACCAAAAAGATGAAAAGAACAAAGCTCATTCAGACTCAAGGATAGCATTATAGATAGCTTAAGTAACTCTTTTAACATTGAAATTTGCACTAGAAGTCAAAAATTCAAACCGTGGAATTACCACCTCTGAGAAAATAATCATTTTACAGATAATAATGACTTATTGAATTCACACAATAACTAATGTGTTTCTGAATCAGCAAAATAAAATGAGAATTTTAGCAAGGATCTATTTAACCTGATGATGTTCCAACAGCCCGAATCTAAACTAATCATAGTCTAAAATTTATTTAACATGAAACCTATCCAGAGGAAAACATTTGTTTCACCTGCAGTGAAGAAGTGGACATCTGCTATTAGCTTGGTGACCAAAGTCAAGTGTTTTGCAAAACTTTCCACTGGTTGATTGTTTTCTACAATCCAAAAAAATATTTGAAAGAGAAAATCAATGGCAGTGAGTAAATCACTTAAAAATGCTACTTTAGAAATAAGAATCATGTGGAGATTGGGTAGTGCAAGAATCGAGTAATATTTTTCTCTTGCTGGACATGCTAAGCTTGGTAGTAAAATTGAGGTCCAGCTTGAGTGAACTGTCCAAACGTGAAATGTGTAATCTAACAGATGAATGTCTTAAATGGAAGCTCTTGTCTGTAGCTCTCAAAATGTATGACATTGTTGTATGTTTTTCTTAGCCTATGTTAATGAGCAAATGTTTCAATTTTTTTCTTAGCATTTATTGTTTTGACATATAATTTTTTTCATTAAAGTTGATGTACTGGATTTATAAGTTTAGGAAAAAATTTAAAGAGCTTGTAGGTGAAACATTTTTTAATGATTGAGTACATGAATTCAAGTTAGAACAAGGCATATACCCAGTTTTGGAAATTTTCCAGGCTTTTCATTTTATTAGTTTTGTATATGAAGGATGACAGTAGTCTTTTCTAGTCTCTGAAGTCTTCATAGGATTTATAAAATGAGACAATTAATTTAACCAATCTAACATTTATATACAACTTTTTATGAGAAATACGTGTTTTAGTTAATTTATTTCAAACACTATATTCTGATTAAAGTTCCCTTCCTCTCTTTATCTCCTCCCAGTTCCTCCCACCCATCGAAGTTCATATTATATTCATCTCCCGCTCTCTTTGGGAAACAGTAAAAAATAAATAAATAAACAAAACACAGAATAACAAAAAGCCAAAAAAAACAATTATAGCCAAGAAAAATCATGAGAAATATTTATATACACAAATGCACATACATTAAAACAAAACTCATTAAAGAACACAAATTGGAAACTGTAATATATAAACAAAAGGTACAAAAGATCACTGCACAAACAAAGCAACATGAGCCAAAACTTTTCCAAAAGTACCATTGAGTTTGCTTTGTTGTTGGATGTTTACTGCTGTGTGTGTAGCCTGGTATTAAGCATGGTTTATATAGCCAGTGAACTCTGTAAGCAAATATTCATTTCTCTCTGTGTGTGGTTGTCAGTTGGAGATACCTTTTTGGTTATGTATGGGAACTTACTTCTACTTTCCCTTCCCAGTTTCTGGTTTAGACGAGTGTAGGCCCACGGATGCTGCCATAGTCTATATGTGTTCATATGTGCACTGGTCCTGTTGTGTGTAGGACACACTTATTTCCCTTTGGTTTTATATAGACATGTGTGTCTTCTTCAGTATGGTTTTCTAATTTCCAAGGAAATAGATGTGATGGAGGAATCCTACGTAGGACTGAGTTGTGTCCAGCTCTCTCACTTTTGCACATTGTTTCGTTTCATTGTGGCTCTTTATCTTTGTCCCCATTCACTCTAGGTGGGAGCTTCCCTGATGATGGCTGAGTGAGATGGTGACCTATGGACAGAGCAGAGTGTTGTTAGGAGACATTTTATTGCTACCCTCCTTCAGCAAAGCCACGACCTTTGTCTTTATGACCATGATCTATCTATTCTCAGGTTCTTAGCCACCCATGGAGTATCGACATGGATTCCATCTCTTGGAATGGACCTTAATTCTAGCAGGATATTAATCGCACAACTTTGTCACTTTAATTTCAACAAGATACTGGTTGTTTAATCACACAATTTTTAGATCACTAGCGTAGTGTCTTACAGGCATGTCAGCAGTGTAGATCAAAGAGTTTGTAGCTGAGCTGGCACTTATTTTATTTTTTCCTAACATACAGTGTGCCTTATAGTACCATGAACACTTGTTAGTAGGCTCCAGTTAGGTGCCAGTTCAACTTCTCCATGTTTACTTCAGCAATAGGGCCTTACCAACAACTTGTGACCACCAAATAGCCTTAGCAGAACTGTGAGTATGTTGGCATTTTCATGCAACCCTATTGGTCAAGAATTTAATTGGGTGTAACCTATTTCATCTAACTAAGGAGAATAATGTGTATAGTTATGGAGAGACGGGGAGACAGGAGTAGAAGGATCAAGTGAAGAGGAGAAGGGAAAGGACTGGAATAGAGCAGAGACAATTAAGTACATAAATTTCTTGCTCAGTACATATAATGCTACTTGTAGGTCTCCTCTCAGGACAGATCACTTGGTCCTGACTAAGTGATTGGTATGTTAATTTCCTGGAGGAGACTTTCTTCCACTCTCAACATTCCTTAGTCGCTTATAGTTCTTGACATAGAATTGGACCCCTTTGAAGGTTTCCCATGTTATCATTTCAGTTACTTGTTAAGCTGATGTTTAGGCTGATAAACTTACATTTTTTTAAAATGAAGCTATGTATGACCAGCTGTCTAAGTGGCAGTCATTAAGGATTGGCAGAACCGGGAAGAAACACAAAGACTAAGGACTATTGAGGGATGGCATTCCTTTCTCTACTTCTGACCAAATATCTGACATCAATTTAAGGGGGAAAAAGATTTATTTTGGCCTATTCTTTCAAAAGTTTCAGCCTGTGGTCATTTGGCTTGATTGCTTTCAGGCAAGGATAATTAGAGAAGAATGAGAACAATAATTTATGGCAGAGACAATTGCCTACCCTAGGGCCTTAGAGAAAGGAGGCAGGAATCTTTTCCCTTTGATGGGACACCTCCTCCTCCTTTTAACTTGCCAAGTTACTTAGTGCCATTCAGCTTGAGCAGACAAATGCAGTCTGGTCACCTTATAATATCATTAACAGGTAAATACAAAACTGTTGACACACAAAAGCATGTGTAGCCATATCAGCAAAATATCAATAGTTCTACAAATCTGAGCAGATCTTGTGAGTGTCTGTGCATCAGACACATGAGACACATCCTATTTAACATTGACATGATTGATTTTGGATTATCAGAATATTTCAGTATGAGTGCCCTACATCCAAGCTTAAAATTGTCTAGCAGAAAAGCAAAGTATGGTGCAAATTATTTGCTTCCTTTTCTTTTTGTTTTTACTCATGGAAGCTATTAGGACCAATTATAATGATAGATATGATGAGATCTACCACCACTGGGGAAGCAACGTTCTGGGTACCAAGTCTGTGGCTCGCATTGCCAAGCTGGAAAAAGGCAAAGGCTAAAGAACTTGCCACTAAACTAGATTAAAGGCACACTAAGTTTTCTGCATCCATTCTTCCATTGTGGGACATCTTGATTCTTTCCAGCTTTTTTGCTATCACAAATAAAGCCACTACAGACATTGTAGAACACATGCCCTTGTGGCATGGTGGGACATAATGAAATCAAAACAGACTACCACTGGGGTTGGAAGGATGACTTAAGGATAAACGTTTATCAGGCAAGCATAAAGGTCTGAGTGATTCCCAAAGCCCACATCCAAAGCTAGCTGTGCTGATTAGAATTCCAGAACAAAAAGATCCCTGGGAATTGTGTGAGCACTTGTCTCAAGAGAGAGAAACAAAGATATCGGGCATCCACCCTTGCTTATGTGTACATGTGTGTGTCTGTGTTTGTTTATTCACAGAGACATTTGAGACATCTGTATACATACAAACACAAACATTCACCTACTGAGACATGCTCTTACACACACACATACACACACACACACACACAAACACACACACACACAGAGACATATATAGACATATCACATGTATACACACAGATACATAAACACACACACACACACACACATACACACCCTAATCTAGTACAACTGACACCCATTTTCATCAATTTCCTCTATGCCTTACATAGAGATATTAAGGAATATAACAGAGGGGAAGGAACTGTTACTGTCCACATAGTTTCTGGTCTCTTCTATCTTTTTGGTGCCACAAAACGTCCTCAAAGCACATCCATCTTTGACATGAAAGTAGGCCTTTTTATGAGACAATTATTACAAATTAATGTTTTTATTCACTCCTTGTGCCTGTTTTATTTTCCCTTCTGAGTGAGAGTCAAATATCCTGTTTCAGGCCCTCTTCTTATTTAGCTTCTTTGGTTTGGTGGAAATGTAGCATAGTTATCTTGTGGCTTATGGCTAAGACTCATGTATAAGTGAGTATATACTGAACTGCTTGGGAGAGCATGTGGGGGATGGGGAGGGAGACTGGGGTGGGAAATCAAGTGTGGAGAAAACAGGGGTGGGGTGAGAGGGCTGGGAGATAGAAGGGAAATTAGTAGGATGGGCATCTCTGGGACAAGCTGAAGACCTGGGACATAACAGGCTCCTGGCAGGAAATAGAGGTGATTCTAGCTGAGACTTTTAGTAGTGTGGCATATGGAACATGAAATGACCACCATTTGCAGACGGGCTAGAATTCCAGTGGAGGTACAGGGAAACTCTTCCTTCTACAAAATCTCCAATTCAACAGTTGCCCTGTTTATACACTGTGTAGAAATAAAATGGAGCAGAGACTGAGGGAATGGTCAATACTAATGCTTGCAGGTAGGAGCCTAGAATATCTGTTACCCTGCAGCTGATGGAAACATGCAGCCACCCACAGACAAACAACAAGCAGCTCAGGGAGTCTTGTAGAGAGTCGGGAGGATTCAGGGAGCTGGAAGGGACAAGGACATATCACAAAAAGAGCTACAGAGCCAAGTGACCTGGGCCCATGGGGCTCACAGAGACTAAACTTGGGTCCCTTGCTGATATGTGGAGATGTGAAGCTTTACCTTCATGTGTTTTCCCCCAACAATTGGACAGGAGAATATTTCTGACTTGGACTCTCTTTCATGCCTTTATGTCTCTTTTCTCCAGCTGGGCTGTATTGTCTGGCCTCCTTAGGAGAGATGCACTTAATCCTGATGAGACTTGTGCCTGGGGTAGATTGGTACTGGGGATGTGGGTTGCCTTTCTCAGAGAAGGGGAGTGGGGAATGGGAGAAGGGTAGTGACAGGGTGACCTGGAAGAGAGGAAAAAGAGGGCTTTGACTGGGATATAAAGTGGATAAATAAATTAATGGAAAAAAGTCAAAACCTCAAGGTAACTTTTCGTAACAGTTAGTCACGTAATTCATGTTGCAAAACAGTGTGAGCATGTGCTAACACCAAAGCAGAATAAGATGTCTGATTCTGACACTTGGAAAATAGCTTCCAAAAACTATCTTAAAAACTCAAAGAAAAGGAGCACAGTAGAAATAGAAAATGCAAGTAACAAAGAGGGCTGAGTATATATATATATACTTTAACACTGTAATTCATATTCTAGGCCTGACATTTCAAATGGACAACTTTGAAATTCTAGGGATTTCAACGACTAAAATTTCTATGTGCTTATTTATCAACAACTTACACATCAAAGTGAAGCTAACTGTGCCATGACACTATCACATCAGATGAAAGGGCACGCTTTACTTAATAGACTGTAGTTTAGCCTATATGGTCCAGTGTTGTGGAAGAGGATGGATGTTGTCTCTTCCTTAGCATCATGAACAGCACCTTAGGCGCCAGGAAAGCTAGCCACCAATGAGGACTTTCCTGGTCAGTTTGAAATTGCTTTGTCCATGTTCTATGGCCAGTGTGTATGATGTTTTCTCAAATAGGGTCTTACCATGAAGTTATGATGGATAATTAGGGCAGCAGTAATATTATGTTCATGTTATTATCAATGAAACAGAATAGAGTAGCCCTAATTAAACACATTAAATTATAGCACCCTGTTGCTACCATCTCCGACCAGCAGAAAAGGAGCAACACACAGCGTTCTTCTCAAAGCAGTTTATTCAGGAACCTTATAGCATGCTAGTGAAAATCTTTCTGTCCCTTTCTGTCTCTCTTTCTGTTTCTCTTTCTCTCCCCCTCCACCCACAAGCGCAGTCCTATTATCCTCTCAACTCCACCTCCTCAGTCCATGTTGCATGGCTGCATCATCTGGCCTGATCTTGCGTCATGGGTGTCCCTGCGCAGCTCAAAGGTGGGAGTGGCTAATCTGGGGCGGGGGAGGAAGTCAGGTGCTAGTCACAAGACTAGGCCGAAGTCCCAAGCTCCATCTTTGGACTGCCGCCACACCCGCTCTCCACAGCACCCCTCAGTTTTGATAACTGTATCAAAATCATGTATTGGAGAAAATTCACTACTGGGAAAAGTGGAAAGTCATGCACAGAAGAATGAATGTTGATTTTGTCTCTGAGAACTTCCCCCAAAGAGATTTAAATGAGTCAGAGACATCAGCTTAAAACTGAAAGTTGTATAATACTGGAAAAATTAAAGAGAAAAATCATTGAAAACACAGACAAAGGTAAAGACATCCTGAAAAAGGTTCTACCTTCTCAACAAAGAGTAGCAGGAATTATTAAGTGAAATTTATTAAAAATAAAAAGCTTCCTCACACCTAGTCTACCTGATTCCACTGTTGAAATGCACTTAAAAATCACTTGCAATTAATTTTAGTTAGGTATAATTTATAGCAATCTTCATCTCTATTGGATATATACTTCCATACACTGAAAAATGAATGCAGTCTTGTAACCACTAATGTTATAAAATATTTCCATATATCCAAATTCATAACACTTTGCAAAAATAAACAATAGTGTGGGTCAAATAAACTGTTTTAAATTGATATTAAGTTAAGAGCAAAACCAAAAAGAAATATATGTACTTACAGGCATCACCTCCAAACGTGAAGACTTTCATTCATTCTTAGCATCCCCAATTATTGTATTCCGTTTGTTACATTGAGTGAACCAAGTTGACACATTGTGACCAGGATAGTAGTGTATGACAGGACTTACTTTTGATATTGTATATTACATGTTTAGACATATGCATGAGCCTCACAGCCTTTACAGTAAGTAGAATGGCTTTGTTGTTGTAAAACTCTTCTGTTTTGAGTATAATTATTCTTCTGCCCTCCTCTCTGGAAACAACTATTCATCTTTTTTACTGTATTCCCACTTCTGCTGTTTTAGAACATGGCCCAGATGAAATAGTATAGAATGGTTTCTCTTTTGATTGGTCATCTGTATTTATATTTTCTGTATTTTTATGCTTGATACTTTACTTTTACTATTGAAAACTCTTCAATCACACAACCATATGATCATTTCATTAACCATCCACTCACTGAAAGAAAGCAAGATTGCTTTGACAGTTGAAAACAAAATAAATATTTTACATATTTACCCATGGCTTTGATGTGATTTAATTCTCTAAAGATTTGTTTTTCTTCTGTAGTAGTTTATACCTAAATAATAATTCAATTTGTCTATTTTATGTTTTGTTTTCCATAGTGTTTCATAATCTAACCATAATTAGTTGTTAGCAGTTGAAGAGTATTTCATTTTATGAGACTGGCATGATTTGTTTCTTAAGCAGTTGTTTCTAGACATTTGTTCTGTTCCCAGAATGGAAATATAAATAAAGAAGATGTTATAAACATAGTCCAAGATCAGTTCTCCCTCTGACAACTGTTGGGTAAGACCACTTATTTCCTAAATTGCTATTATCATATTTTATTTTCATTATTATTATTTGTAAATTAGCTATTTTATATGGTTGCTTATTATTTTACCATTGACAGATCCACATTAAGTTTCTTACTTTCACATGACAGCTCCAGCTATGTTTCTTTTGTATTTTCTTTATTTTAAGCAGCGTCAAAATATTTTAGGACTGTGGATATTAAAATTAAAATGCTTACATTTATCTCTTTTTTATCCTTATTTTGCTTATAAATCAGTAGTGGAAAATTGACCTGAAAAGTAATCAAAGCATATACTGTGATATTTTGTCTTCAAAGACTTAGGTACTAAAGAGTCATCCTATTTAAACTGTTTGTGTTGAAAAATAATAAAATCCACTCTATATATGCCAAATTACTTTGTGCATTGAATTTATTTTAAGCAACTCTCACTCTAAACAATCCAAATGTCCTCTCTCAGATGAGAAGATATTTTCTAACTAAGCTTGTGCATTGAGAGGGTATGCATGGAGCAATAAGAGAAGGGCTTATCACTTATCTAAACAACAGACTTAACCTTGACAATCAGTAGAGTGACTGACATTATAATCAGATTGCTCGCACATCATCAAGAAACTCTTTGGATGTTTAAAACACAAATCACTTCCTTATAATCTTCAAACACTTTTATGATCATTTTATATCAGTAAAGGTTTAATATGAAGAATAAAATGTACTTGCCAAGAAACCACACACAAGTTATTTATTTATTTTTATTGTTTGTTATATCTAAAAAAAAATGTCCATACTACTGCTTTTCTTGTCTGAAATACCAAATATCTAATACCAATACTGCTTATTCATTTTAATTTAGATTGATAACCTCAATTCCTCATGCTTTCATTGTCTCTTTAGGCAAAACTATTTTCTCACATTAATATTTATTTTACATTGCCTAAATGACATTTTCCTCATTTAATACTACTTACAATATTTGAATTCATAGTACAACATACCCATATCCATTATTACACAACTTTAATTGTTTTTATAATTAAAAATTTTATTGGAAATTATCTACATTTATATTTCAAGTTTTAACCTCTTTCCTCCTACTCCAATTCACCCTCCCCTTCAACTTACTTCCATGAAGGTGCTCCCTCCCCAAACCATCCTCTCCACCTCAGTGCCTTGGCATTCCCCTACACAAGGAAAACACACCTTCACTGGACCAAAGGCTTCTTCTCCCACCGATGTCAGACAATGCGATCCTCTCGTACATATGCAACTGGAGCCATGGGTCTCTCAATGTGTGCTCAATTGTTGGTGCTTTAGTCCCTGGGAGTTCTGGAGGGTTTGGTTGGTTGATATTCTTGTTCTTCCCATGGGGTTGCAAACCCTTTCAGCTTCTTCAGTCCTTTCTCTAACTCCTTCATTGGGGACACATTTTCAGTCCAACGGTTTGCTGCAAGCATCCTCAACTGTATGTATATGACTCTAGAGAGCCTCTGAAGAAGCAGCCATAACTTGTTCCTGCCAGTAAGCACCTCTTGGCATCAGCAAGAGTGCTTGGGTTTGATGGCTGCATATGGGGTGGATCCCCAGATGAAGCAGCCTCAGAATGATCTATGATCTATTTTACAATCCCTGTACTTCTACTTGTCCATGTATTATTTCCTGTGAGTGCTTTGTTCTACCTTCTAAGAAGGACTGAGGTATCCACTTTCTGGCATTCTTTGTTTTTGAGCCTCATAAGGTCTGTGAATTGTTTCTTGGTTGTTCAAAGCTTTTTGGGGTAATATCCTCCTATCAGTAAGTGAATACCATGTGTGTTCTTTTGGGAGGTTGAATCTCAGGGTTATTTTGATTTGCATTTGTCTGATGACTAGGGATATTGAACATTTCTTTAGGTGCTTCTCAGCCATTCAATATTCTCAGTTGAGAATTCTTTGTTTAGCTTTGCACCTAATTTTTAATGGGATTATTTGATTCTCCAGAGTCTAACTTCTTGAGTTATGTATATATATATATATGTGTGTGTGTGTGTGTGTGTGTGTGTGTGTGTGTGTGTTTGTGTGTATGTATATGATATTAGCCATCTTTCAGATGTAGGATTATTAAAGGTCCTTTTCTAATCTGTTAACTGCTGCTTTGTCCTCTTGACAATGTTCTTAAGCTTACAGAAACTTTGCAATTTCATGAAGTCCCATTGTCAATTCTTGATCTTTGAGCATAAGCTAATGATGTTCTGTTTGGGAAAATTTCTCTTGTGCTTATATGTTCTAAGCTTTTTTCCAATTTCTCTTCTATTAGTTTCAATATACCTAGTTTTAAGTGGAGGTCAACGATCCACTTGGAATTGAGCTTTGTATGAGATAAGAAAGGAACAATTTGCATCCTTCTGCAAGCTGACTGCCAGATGAACCAGCACCATTTGTTGGAGTGACTCTCCATTTTCCATTGAATGTTTTAGTTTCTTTGCCAAAGCTCAGGTGACCATAGGTTTGTGGGTTCATTTCCAGGTCTTTCATTCTAGTCCATTGATCTACCTGCCTGTCCCTGTGCCAATAGCATGCAATTTTTTTTCTTACAACTTTATTTAAAAAAATGTACAGATTCTTAAAAGCATTTTGGCATAAAACTATATGAATATATTTTGTCAGTACTTGATTATTTTTAAAGTTTTGATAGTGATATGCATTGAACTCTTACTAGTTACAGTGAGCAAAAAGTACATGTAAAACAAAACATAACATAGAAATAGTCATTTTTCTTGGTTTGTAAAGTTTTAACATAATGATTTTTAAATACCAAAGATTGCCACAAGGCTGTCTTCTTATCGTTTGAGTTATTAATGATCTGTAGTACTGATTGAGGTCATGGATGGTGATTCCCCACAAAGTTTTTTTTTTTTTATTGTTGAGAATAGCTTTTGCTATCCTGGATTTTTTATTATTTCCGATGAATTTACAAATTGCTTTTTATAACTCTATGATGAATTGAGTTGGAATTTTGATGGGAATACACTGAATCTGTAGGTTGCCTTAAATAAGATGGCCATTTTTGCTATGTTGATCCTTCCAATCCATGATCATGGGATATCTTTCCCTCTTCTGAAGACTTCTTTAATTTGCTTCTTTAGATATTTGAAGTTCTTGTCATACAGATCTTACACTTGCTTAGTTAGGGTCACACCAAGGTATTTTATATCATTTGTGACTATTGTAAACTGTGTCTTTTCCCTAATTTTTTATGACCATGTTTATCCTTTGAGTTGAGGAGGGTTACTGATTAGTTTGAATTAATTTTATATCCATCCATTTTTCTGAAGTTGTTTATCATCAGTAGAAGTTCTCTGTTGGAATTTTTGGGGTGACTTAAGTATACTATCATATCATTTGTAAATAGTGATATTTTGACTTCTTTGTTTCTGATTTGTGTCTTTTTAACTTAATTTTGCTGTCAAATTGCTCTGGTCAGTACTTCCAGTACTATATTGAACAGGTAGAGGGAGATTGAGCAGCCTTGTCTAATCCCTAATTTTAGTGGAGTTGCTTCAGGTTTCTGTTTAGTTTGATTGTGGCTACTGGGTTGTTGCATATTGTTTTTACTATATTTAGGTATAGGTCTTGAGTTCCTGACCTTCACAAAAGGTTTAAAATGAAGGAGTATTCAATTTTGTCATATGCTTTCCTAGCATCTAAAGAAATGATCATATTTTTTCTTCAGTTTCATTATATGATGGATTAGGTTGATAGATTTCCATATATTGAACCATCCCTGCATCCCTGAGATGAAGGCTACTTGTTCATGGTAAGTTATCATTTTGATATGTTTTTGGATTTGGTTTATCAGAATTTCATTGAGTATTTTTTCATCAATGTTCTTGAGGGAAATTGGTTTGAAGTACTTTTTCTTTGTAGGGTCTATTTTGGCTTAGATATGAACATAATTCTGGCTTTGAAGAATGAGTTCAGTAGTGTTTCTTTGGTTTCTATTTTGTGGAATGGTTTGGAGAGCATTGGTATTAGGTCTTCTGTGAAGAGCTGATAGAATTCTGCATTGAATCCATCTGGTCCTGGACATTTTTTGGTTGAGAGGCATTTGATGACTGTTTCTATTTCTTTAGGGACTATGGGACTGTTCAGATGGCTTATCTAATTCTGATTTAACTGTGGTACCTGGTATCTGTCTAGAAAATTGTCTATTTCCTCTAGATTTTCCAGTTTTGTTGAGTATAGGCTTTTGTAGTAGGATCTGATGATTTCTTGAATTTCCTCAGTTTCTGTTGTTGTCTCCTTTTTCATTTGTGATTTTTTTTTAATTTGGACACTCACTCTGTACCCTATAGTTATTCTTCTTATGAGTTTATCAATCTTGTGGATTTTCTCAAAGAACCAGCTCCTGGTTTTCTTGATTCATTGTGTAGTTCTTTTGTTTCTACTTGCTTAATTTCAGCTCTGAGTTTGGTTATTTCCTGCGATCTACTCCTCTTGGGTGTATCTGCTTCTTTTTTTTCCCCTAGAGCTTTCAGGTGTGCTGTCAAGCTGTTCATGTATGCTCTCTCCATTCTCTTTTTCGAGGTACTCGGAGCTATGCATTTTCCTCTTAGCACTGCTTTCATGGTATCCCATAAGTTTGGGTATGTTGTGCTTTCATTTTCATTAAATTATTAATATGTAAAAAGATAGCTATAAACATAACTTTAAATAAACAACATTTTAACCCAATTTAAAATGCATGCATAATTTTTAATTATATTTTTCTAGTTAAAAGTATAATAGTATAATAGTCAGAAGCTGGAAAGAACTCAGATGTCCTTCAGTAGATGAATGGATACAAAAATTTTGGTATATTTACACAATGGAGTACTACTTGGCTATCAGAAACAATGACTTTATGAAATTCTTAAGAAAATGGATGCATCTAGAGAATATCATCCTGAGTGAGGTAACCCAGTCACAAAAGAACAGACCTAATATGCAGTCACTGATAATTGGATACTAACCCCAGAAAGCTCTGAACACCCCAGAAACAACTCACAGACAATATGAAGTTCTAGAAAAAAAAGAAAATGAAAAACCATTATGCTTAATCTTTACACACCAAGAAAACTTTGACAATTTCCAGGTTACATATTGTTTTACATATACTTTATGTTCATTGTAACTAGTAAGATTTTAATGCATACTATCAAACCTTCAAAAAAAATCAAGTACTGACAAAAATGTATTCATATACTTTTATGAAAAATGCTATTAAAATCTGTACATTTATCTCTTTTTTTTTTAAATAAAGTGCTCAATTAAAAAAAATATACGAACAGCAAGATTGACAACCCTACTGCAGAGGTGTTTTAATAGTTTAACCACTCTACTTTGCAATAGGTCAAAGCCTCATTTTTTTGAAAGTCAGCCAAGTTTGGGATATGACCCAGGAGATGTTTGTATTTCTCTGCCCTTGGGACAAATAAAGTAAAACAACCAATAAAATCAGAGAAAGTCGACAGGTAATCAGGAGATTTGCAACAGCAAGTGAAGATTTATTCTCGGTATAGAAGCTTTTCGTTTATTGTTGTTCTCTTGTTTGCATCCATTCTGCATCATCGATTTGCTGTGTACCAGTATTGTGTATGTATGCTCTATATTTTCCTAGCATTGTAAGTCTGCATCTCATACTAACAAAAGTATTTGGTTGCTGGGAGTTGTTATAATCCCTTGATTGTGTGTGTGTGTGTGTGTGTGTGTGTGTGTGTGTGTGCACTCCCATGTGTGCTTTATCTATGTCTTAAGCTTGAACAAGGTTTCCTAAATATTGCTTTTGATGTTGTAGTACAAGTTTATGGGAAATACATTGTTTAATTTTGTCTTATAAAAACCTTAAGAGTAAGGATTTTGAAAATAACTTGTTGCCATTTCTATTCCAACTCTTGGTTTGCAACTCTCAAGGCTGTCTCACCTTCCAGTTAAACTCTATTTTCTTTTGAATAGATAGTGTGCTATAGATAAGCCACAAATTCCATTATTGCACACTAAATACATTTAAAAAGCATAGTAAGAACTAGCCATCTCAAGAACTATGATTTATCCTAATTGTTCCCAGCTGAGCTTGGAAAGGAGCCTGGCCTGCAAGTCTTCCACGGCTAGCCAAAAGCCTGTCAGGTTTGATAACTTGCACTACTCTGCACTTGGCTCAGAAGGGTCAGTTTCAGAGCGAACACTAAGCTCCCTCGATATCCAAGCTTGCTTAAAATGCAGAAATAATGCCAGCTGACTTGAAAGCCACTAGATTTTCAACTTTGTTTTAAGAGGCTCATGTTTTCTTGGAACCAGGGATGGGCTGGTAAGCAAAAGGGAGCCATTCCCATGTGGAACTACAGAGCAGATGGAGTGGCCCTGTATGCTGGGAAGCATCTGTTTTTGTTAGAACATGCTTTATACATTGGCCTAATAATTTAGAATGAATAAAGGGATACAACAAAGCCCTAAATTAAGCTTATTTGATTAAATAACTGAATGCATCTATGCACTCTATTTAATTACTCTATGTTACATTAATCTTTGTTGCATATAGTTTTCTCCATTTACAGATTATGCAAACATTGTTGGTGTCTCTATTAGTAGGATTCTAGTCCAATAATTTTTTTAAAGAACATCATTTGTGGTATTAAATTTTAAAAATTATGAAGCAAAGAATGAAATATTTGCCTCTTTGTGGTTTCAGTTACTTTGCTTAATCAAAAGCTTAAAGGCTTATGAGAGGACATTACCACAAATTTGTGTCATAAATGAATAAATTCGGAAATAATAAAATGAATAAAGAAGATGGACAACCTATTTAAAGATGTTACTTTTCCTTATGGTCTCATAAACTTTCTCATTGGTGACATTATAACAGCATTTTTGATAGTTAAATCTTATTTTGTAATGACCCTTAGAAGTTTGTTCTCTGTTATCTGATTTACAATTATATTCAGTTTCTTCATATGTGTACCATAGTTAAAATGTGACCTATACATCTATGGTGACTGTTTCTGGCTGTCAAGGTTTCCACATCTGGAATAAACTACAGTCCAGAAATATAGAACACACCTGTTTTCCTGAGACTTTTGATTCAGATCTTGACATAGTGGCCATGAAAAGCTTAGGCCCACACAAAATGGGTATACACATTTAATCGCAGGAGATAAAGGCAAGCTAATCTCTGAGTTCAAGGATAGCCTGGGACAGAGCAAGATCCAAGTAAAAATAGCTTAGATCAAGGCATGGTGGTACATATCTTTAATCTGAACCACATACTCTGGAGGAGGCCTACATAATGACAATAGAAGAAGGACAGCCTTCCTTCTTCTCTGCTTGCTAGGTCTTACTTGCAACTACATCTGTCAGAACCTACTTCATCAGGATTCCAGCTTATGCAGAAGACCAGCTGAAACCCTCAGTCTTCTGGGGACTGTGTAACTACTAGATTCTTGAACTTCCCATTCAAAAGTGCCCACTGTTGGGTTAGTTAGATCGAAAACTGAAAGTCATTTCAATACTTTTTAATATATAGAGACATTCCCTAAATTCTGTAACTATAGAGAACCCTGACTAATACATTAACACAACTGCTTACAAATCATTTACCTGCCTTCTTTTAGAGAGGGCATCATGTTTATTGAGTCTGACCAGTACCATGTGGCAACAGTGATGTTGCACATCTCTAGTCTTCCTTTCACCTCTGTTGTATACTTCTCTGAAGCAAACTATGACAAGAAATTCTGATGACTACCATCTCATATGGAATCCCAGTCTTCTCAGTTAAAAAAGAAAAGAAAATGTGCATGACTATGTTAGTCTTGAAATGAATAAACCCCCGGAACCATACATACATGGTGAAGAGAAAGGCAGAATGATGATAGGTATGGAATGGTTTAGCTTGCTTTCAAAATTCTAGTAACAAAAAAATACCAAATAAGAAAATTATTGTTTGAGACTTGTGTTATTAGAATAACAATCACTGTACATAACATATATGTACTTTCATAATCAAGTATAATTATGAAACATGATAAATATGCTAAAACTGTATACATTTTAAATAAAATGATCAGTTGGGCCGGAATAACTTAGTATCTTAGGTCTTAGTTTTTGTAGAATGTGGAAATTTAGATTTTAACACTAACAACACATGGTTCATAATCATTAGGCATCTAATACCCTCTTCTGATCATCTGTAAACATCCACATGTACAGCACACATAAACATATCAATAAATAAAATTGTTTAAAATATAAAATTAAATCCAAGTAATAGCATATTAATGAGAGATGTTTTTCACTCAGTTTATACTTAGAAGATCCCATACTTATACTCACAGTGAAAAACTAAACTGATTATGACACTCGACTACTCAATATTCAAAAGCCCATCTATTGGCATATAATCCCAAAGTGTAGATTTTGATGTTTAATTTAGGAACTTAAAAGTTACATTAGTATATTTGCACGAGATCTAAAGTGCTTGGATTATTCACCAAAATCAGATACCTCAAGTGTCAAGATCACATGTTACTCATATGAAGCTTCCCTGACCTTGCTGAAAACATCATATCATTTATTCATATATGTTTTCTTTAGCATGTATAAGTTCTAAGGAGCAGAGTAGTACATGTGAAATGGCTGTCCAAACACATAGGAGTCATTCAAAATCATTGTCTGTGTAGTTGCACAATAGATTTTCCTCTCGTTCAATTTATTTACCATGAGCCATTTTGAAAAATGTATGAGTTCTCTAGGCTTCAAGGGAATAAAATTATAAATTTTAAAGGCACCTATTTAAATTTCACTTCAATTATCATATGTAATTAAATTGTGTCAACAGTATTAAAGCAATAACTGGGTTCCTGGTTTTCTAGTACAATCAAGTTCAATCCCCATTGTCACTAAAGCAAATACCATAAACATCACCACTATTACCTTGCTGTATACTTTTCTACATATGTTAGGACATGATTCTGAATATTTATAGAGCCATGAATATGAAAAGAGGTTCATTATGGAAGGTGATTTTCCTTTTGATAATTGTATTCAGGGCTCAGAAGTTTCCCTTGTCTTCTGTATTTATATAATGACTCTACTCATAAAAATGATGAGATTCTGTTGGGCTGAGTTTGGAGTCCTGATTCCCAATTGAGACCGGTTGATAGCTCCAGGAGTGCTAATGAGATGGAAGAAGCTTTCTGGGTTCTTCAAAATTCAGAAATCCTCACACTACCATAAACAGTACATGATCTTCATGCTGCCAAAAACAGTGTGGCCCCACAAGGCACTGCCAAGTTGCTCCCCTGCATATAGAAGTGACCACACATAAGGTCTAGGCAGAAGTAGGACTGCCCTAAAATATGTAGACAAGGTCTCCCCATGCCTGAGACCAAGCCAATAGGAAGCTGGTTGTCAGACCCTAAACCATTTCAAAACTGTACTTATACGAAGGCTGAGTGGGAAAGTAAGGAGATTCTTGTAGAAATCATTCTTTAGCCTGGGTTCCTTTGTTCTAAAAGATGTGTTAATACTTCTTATTGGGAGGAGGTTATCTCTCCAGAAGTTCCTGGAGTCCTGCACCAGAGTCTCTCCCTGGCCATTTCAGCTCACTGGATCCCGCCAGGATCAGCATCAGGGCCCCATTCTAACAAGCTCAGGCTAGAGTTCACATGCCCCACTGAGCTTTAATATCACATGCTTCTCTTTATTAGTATCATTCTGGCAGAGCCTCTGAGGAGGCATCCATATCAGGTTCCTTCCATTAGCTAGAGGAAGTACTGAAGGAGCTAAAAAAGTTTGCAACTCCATGGGAAGAACAAAATAGTCTACTGAGCAAAGCTCCCAGCGAATAAAATACTAACCAATGAGTTTGCATGGAGAGAGCCAGGGCCCCAGCAGAGGATAACATTTTCTAGTATCAATGGGAGGAGAGTCCTTAAGTCCAGTGAAGGCTTGTTTTCCCAGTGTAGGGGAATGCCAAGGTGCTGAGGTGGGAGAGAGTGGTTTGGAGAGGGAACACATTCATAGAGGCAATGAGAGGGGGAGGGGAGATAAAATTAGAGGTGGATAATATATGAAATGTAAATGCAGAGAGTATCCAATAAAAAGGTTTTTAAAATGTACTAATTGAAACAAACAAACAAAAAGAAAAGGCTGTGGCCAGAGCTCCCATGCCCCACTGAGCTTTGTTCTCATGCCTCCAAGCCTCAATTCTAGCATGCCAGGCAGACCTAGTGGTGAAGGTAGAAGAGGCTGCTTTTCCCCAAACAAAGAGCTGTGTGGAACTCCTGGAACAAAGTCCCACAAGTTTTCTTTTAGTCTTCAGAATGAAGAAGCTTAAAAGAAGGTGACATACTTTTTCCTCAAGGGCATCTCTCATAAAAATGGAAGCATAACTTGTATACTTCCCTCTAGACATATGAGGTAGTAATTGGCCATGGTCTACATTCTAATGTTTATACTGATTTTTATAATGTGTAACTTTTTAAAAAATATGCTAAGAGAAGAAAAATCTTGCTACAAATGTTAAGTGGAAGTTGTTTATCAGTTATTGTATATGAACATCTAGTAGATAGTTAATGTTATCATGTTTGTCCTTCACAGTAGTCTTAGTTCAGGATGCTAAAGAAATACTAGAAAGCAGTTTATAAATAGAAATATATAACATTTCAGAAGATTTGTATGTTAAGAGGAAGCTACTGTCCACAGACCACACGAAGCTCAAGAAGATGGAAGGCCAAAATGTGGGCACTTCAGTCCTTCTTAGAAGTGGAAACAAAATACTGAGGGGAGGAAATAAAGGCACAAAGAGTGAAGAAGAGACTGAAGAACAGGCCATCCAAAGACTGCCCCACCTGGGGATTCATCTCATGAACAGTCACCAAACCCAGACAATATTGTGGATGTTAAGATGTGCTTGCTGACAGGAGTTCTTGAGAGGCTCTGCCAAAGCCTGAGAAATAGAGTTGACACTCTGAACCAGCAATTGGACTGAGAATGGATGGGGTCTCCAATGGAAGACTTAGAAAAAAGACTGAAAGAGCTGAAGAGGTTTTCAACCCCATAAGAAGAACAACAGTATCAACCAACCAGACCTCCTGTCCAGAGCTCACAGAGACTAGATCGCCAACTGAATAGTACACATAGGGAGATCCATGGCTCCAGATGCATATGTAGTAGAGGATGGCCTTATTGGGCATTAAGGAGAGAAAGGCCCTTGGTCCTCTGAAAGGTTTGGTCCTTGGTCTGTAAGGTAGGTGGGGAGGTAGAAGGAAGTTGGTAGTGGGTGGGTGGGGGAACACTCTCATAGAAGCAAAGGAGGAGGAAGGGGATGGGGGATTCCAGAGGAGAAACCTTAAAAGGGGAAAATATTTGAAATGCAAGTATAGAAAACATTGAATTAAAAAAAAATGAAAGCTACAGTTCTGGTTTTCAGTGAGTACTAAGTGATAGAAAGACATGAAAAATAAGTTTTATTTTCAGACATACATTAGTGGAAATATACATGACAGTAAGATGCAATGCATTTCAAAACCCTGGAAGAGATGATCTTAGTATTTTTGTCAAACGAGTAATGCTTCTAAAGGTAAATATTTAACATCGATTAAACATTAGTGTGTATATCTTCCCCTTTAACTGCTCCTATGTCTGTTCTTTCCAAACCCACCCATGTCTCTTTACTCCCTTTACAATTCATGGCATCCTTTAAATAATTACCATGACACAATCAATCCATGTATATATGTGTATAATATGTAAGTAGTGCTCACTAAGTCTGATTTGTGTTACTTTTACATACATGATTTCCACACTGACCAATTGGTATTACATAGTCATTCTTGGAGAAGATTGATTATCCCTCCTTGTACTAGTTCATTGCCTGAAGCTCTTTGTCCAGCAGTGGGGCCCCTGGGAGTGTCCCCTTCCCTTTTAAAACCCTATTAGTTTTATTATTGTTTAGTCTTTTTTAGGCAACTGCCACTGTTGTCATATCGTGGGTGTCATTTTCTTCTTATTTGTAGCAATCTCAGTAGACTTCCTGATCCTCCGACTCTCACAATCTTTCTGCCCCTGTTCTTCAAAAGTTAAAATATACCTGTCTTTCCCCTATTGAGACTCACTTTTATTCTTTTGTTTGTTTTATTTTTAATTTAGTATCAGAGTCTACAGTTGTACTGTACTTTAAGTCCTAAATTTAATCCTCTTTTCATATTCCTTTATTTGTTGCCAGAAGGTAAAGGGCACTAACATTATCTATTGTCTATACCTTCCAAACAAAGCGATACCCATATTCCCTCACCACAGCTCTGTGGTCCTGTATCATCTGTCTTCTGCTTGAGTTTTCTACATCATGGCCAGATTAAGTTTTAGATAAAAATTTTCCAATGTGAACTGACCACCTCTGCTTAAGGAATGTTATTCCCATCATTCTCCTACCTGAGTCATTAGGATATTTCTGTAGAGAAGTTCCAAGTGGACTTGCATTGTAGATTCTTTAGTCGTTGAGGAGTCAGTTTCCCCACCTTCAAGAATAGTGGACTCTTAGGAGGAGAACTAAACATCTTGAGACCCCTACTATATACAGATGCTGGAGATTTGATGATAAGCTTAGCTTGTGTATAATATGTTTTATTTCTCTCAGCATGACTAAAGGATTTAGTAGTTTTCTATTTACTGTTTTATATATATATATATATATATATATATATATATATACACATATACATGCACTATTACTGTATATGCTATTACTGTAACCTAAAATGCCAAGATGGATAAAGAAAATTTAATTTCCTTTTGGCACACACACACACACACACACACACACACACACACACACACACACATAATGACCAATTAGTCATTACCAATTAGTTTTGTTTATATTTGTTTAATTTGTGCTTTCTACCTTTTTTACCATTGTATCAATTCACCTGACTCCTGTCATCTCAGCTGAATTCTGTCATTTCCACACACATGTTCCACCATTTTAATGCATTTCTTCAATATCTCTTTGGGTATTTATTTGCAATATTTAAATATTTTCTCTGCAATACTTAATTATTTACTCTAAAATTTATATATAACTTTTGAAATATATCATTTACCCCCAAATCTTGCTTTAATCATTTCCAATACAACTAGGTAATCCAGCCTTTAAGTAACTCTAAATATTTGCTGAGTAAAACATTTTATATTATATTTTTAAAAATTGTTCTTACAAAAATCTATTAATTTTCATGTATTTCTATTAGTGTTTCTTTTAATGTTTCTCTTCTCTGTTCATACTTTGCTCATACCTCTTCAGATGTAAGAATGTCTTTTCACACTGTTGAAGCTTTCATGGCAAGTGTAAAATTGTACATTGGAAAAAACACCCTCAATGGTACAAACAAAATGAGAAGAAAGTTTTGTGTTGCAGTAATTCTTAGGATTTTATGTTTTGAGTTGCAAAGAAAATATCAATTAGGGAAGTAAATGTGGCTTGGTGCTTGTCACATTGAAGGTACTAGGTCAGTTTGGTGGCTGGCTTTTCAGTAGAAGTATATTTAACTGAAGTGTCATTTGTCCAAGTGTGACAGAAGTGAATTCTGGAATATTTGACACTGGTTTTAGGATTTCTCTTTATTTCACTAGATTTGGAAGCGCCTTCTATTCAAGTTGAACCTGTCCTTCTTACTGTCAGTCTCCAGTTAGTCAATCAGTTTGTATCTCTGTCTCTCAGTGTGTGTGTGTGTGTGTGTGTGTGTAAGTGTATACACATGTGCATAAATGTAGGGTATGTTAGACAACTAAGACCAATATTACTCATTCTCTGACATTTAAACATGCAAAATTTTCATGAAGTGAAATTATACTAATGAAACTTTTGAATGGAAGGCTTGACATATTTTCTAAATTTTCATCTGTAGAAAATCAGGCATTTTGAGATTATTCCCCTGTGAGCTATTACTTCAACCTAACATGCCAAGACAGATAAAAGAAATTTCCTCTTGGCAACCTTTATTCTGATCCTTTTATAGTTCTGAACAGCAACATAAAGAATGTACTTGAGGGAACATCAGGTTTGTCTGTAATCACATATGTCTGCTTTAAAGAATCTTCACCTTATGTTCTGGAAGATAATCTCCATTGGTTGGGTGGGAGGTTTTCCTTCCATTGTCCCACCACAGATCTCGTGATTGACATTGTTGTATTAAGAATGAGATTGTTTAACTTTATTGTCCTCTTCAGTTGTATAACTAAATTTTTCAAAATCAAAAGTGTCACACTATCTCATTGAAATTATGTTTAGACCTGGTATAAGGTTTTGTGCAATGTTATAAAATTGGGTTTTATATATTTTTAATATTTTCGTTTTTATTTTTACACTCAAGATTGTATTTCCCTCCCACTTTGCCCTCCTACTGTTCCACATCTCTTACCTCCTCCCCACCCCATCTGTCTCCCAGAGGATGCCCTCACCACTCCCAACCTGTTACCCTGTCAGACCTTTATACTCCTTGGGGCCTCCAGTCTCTTGAGGGTTCAGTACATCTTCTCTGTCTGAATGTAGACCTGAGAGTCTTCTATACATTTATGTTGAGGGCCTCATATTAGCTGGTGTATGTTGCCTGGTTGGTGATCCAGTGTGTGAGAAATCTCAGGTGTCTAGGTTAATTGAGACTGCTCTTACAGGGTTGGCCTCCTCCTCAGCTTCTTCCTGATTTTCCCTAATTCAGCCACAGAGGTCAGCAGCTTCTCTTGATTGGTTCGGTGCAAATATCTGTATCTGACTCTTTCCACTGCTTGTTGGGTCTTTCAGAGCACAGTCATAATAAGTCCAATTCTGTGAGCTCTTTATAGCTGCAGTAAATTTGCCACGTCTTGGGGCCTCCCCTTAATCTGGATCCCCTTTTGGGTCTGCCCCTGAATTTTCTTTTCATCGGGCATTCTTCATTTCAAACCCTACAGTTCTTTCAGACAGGAACAATTATGGGTCAGAGTTTTGACCATGGGATAGCAACCCCCATTCTATATTTAATGCCATCTCTGTCTTTCTGTTGGAGGTGAGCACTACAAGACCCATCACCTCACGGAAGGACATTTCATTTAGGGTCACCCCGAACTTTGCGTCCTGACCATCTCTTATATCCCAGGTCTCTGGTGTGTACTGGAAGGTCCTCTGAACTTTTTACCTCCTGAAGCTTCTGTTTCTATTCTTTCTGCTGGCCTTCAGTCTATTTCCACCACCTAATACCAGATCATTTCCCCCTCTTCCTGCCCCTGATCCCCTTTCCTCCTAGAGCCCTCTCTTCCTTCCTCCTTGTGGTTGCTTTCTACTCCCTTCCAAGTGGGACTGAGGCATCCTTACTTGGGCCCTTCAGCTTGTTGACCATTTTGAGTTCTGTGAACTATATCTTGGGTATTCTGTACTTTGTCTGGCTAGTACCTACATATTAGTGAGTATGTACTGTGCATGTCCTTTTGGGTCTGAGTTACCTCACTCAGGATATTTTCTAGTTCCTTCCATTTGCTGCAAAACTCAGGATGTCCTCATTCTTAATGGCTGGCTAGTATTCCATTGTGTAAATAAACCACATTTTCTGTATCCATTCTACTGTCATGGGACATCTGGGGTGTTTCCAGTTTTTGACTATCACAAATAAGGCTACTATGAACATAGTGAAACACAGGCCCCTGTGGCATAATGGGGCATCCTTTGGGAATACTCCCAAGAGTAATATTGCTGGGTCTTTAGGTAGAACTATTTCCAATTTTGTGGTGAACTTCCAAATTGATATCCAGAGTGGTTGTACCAGTTTGCAATTCTACAAACAATGGAGGAGTGTGCCTCTTTCTCGACATCCTCACCAACATATGTTGTTATATTCTTGATTACTGCATACCTGAGCACTAATAACGTCTGAATCTAGGATTATCGAAGATGAGCATAGTGAAAACACCTCTTTTTCCTTGAAAAATTTAGTAAATTGACACTCTGGGATTCCTTAGATAATGTGGTCAACCTTGAGTTCTGATAATTAAGGCATTTAGTAACTTTGGCTTGGTACAGGTTGCCAAAACCTGTAATGTATGCCAGGCTTCCACTGTAGGGTAAGTACAGGCAGCCTCTAGTTATTACCAGGTAATAACTTAAAGGTAGGTAACAGTAGGTCCCATCTGCCTATTATATAATCAGCAAAAATTCTAAAATCCTGCTCCATAAATTTCAGAAAAATATTATGTACTCAGAATAATTTCTATTCTGCCACAAATGTCTTATATGTATATGTATGTATGTATATATATATATAATATATATATATTTGTACACACACACCCACACACACACACACACTCGTGCACACACACATCACTTTCAATCTAGATGTAAAGTTTTGTACTTTTTTTCTTGGAAAATGTAATGGAATTTATTGAATAAAATTTTAAATCATTCTAGTATTAAATTTATTATATCAAATTCACAAACACATACCACCAGAAGCATACTCCACAAACTCAGTCTGCAAACTCCCTAAGAATGTTAGCGAAAATGTTGAGAAAACTTAAAGTGTTCTCTCTGTGCCATGGTAGATTCCCTGCTGCTCCATGTGTTTGCCTAAGGACTTTTCCTGGTCATTCTTTCCCCTGGAGAATTATTTTTTGAGCTTATTATATCTTCATTAAATATTCTCTCATACTAAGTTTCAACATAGCAATCTGTACTTTCTTCTTTTTACACATTAGTGCTCCAAAATTGAATGGTTTTATGATCCTGCATAGTGGCTGGAATGGGGAACAACTGAAATCGTCACTGATTATCTTGTTGGGTGTATAAATTAGTGCACTTAATTATTTCACAGAAGATTTATTGCTTATAAAGTTAACATATACTTTCTCTAAGAAAATTTAAGTCTAAAAAAGACACAAACAAGTAGGTTTTATAGTAGCTCTTTACAAAATAGTAAAAGACTATAAACACAATTGTGCAAAAGATAGGACTCATTTGTATGGTATTTTAGGAGCTTCTGTGGTATCCAGGTGCTCCAAACTGACTGGGTTAAGTATATGAATTTAATGCAGTTATCAAAAATCTATTAAACACTAAGTTGAAATATTTGTCCATTATTTTATAGAAATTAAGGGTAATATTTTCTTTCAAATACTACATTTGTTTCTATAATGTTATCAGTTCTTAAAAAACACTTCTCCCTTTGCTAGGTGCTCAAAGCAAATGGAAATAAAGTTATTACTTTTTTCATTTATTTAATACATTAGGATATTGTGTCTGCATGTAGATCTCTGCACCATAATATGGTACTGGGTTTTAATGTGGATACTTGGAATCAAACCCAGGTTCTTCTAAGAGCAGACAGTGTTCTTAGTCACTGAACCAACTTTCCAGTCCTGAATATTATTAAGTAATATTTTATGAAATAAGCAACTGTTGATATACATAATTATGAGGTGATAAAGATATTCTCACTTAGGATTTCAAAAAAGTAAAAAAATAATTTCCACTGAGAAAGCATTTGAATGTTGAAAAAAATAATGGTTTCAAAAATGTTAATTTTGATAGAAATTTCATGACAGTTAATAAAAATTAACACAAATTACACCTTTAATTAGTTGTAAGTTAGAAACAAAAAAGTACAGAGAATTCTGATGTATGGCCTATATAAACAATGAGTGAGAAGAAAATATGTGCACACAAATCAAACTTGTATGATAAGTAAATTTTCATGACATATAATGGATCCATACAAGATTATTTAGAACAACCATGCATTTTTAATGTTGAAGGCACTGAAAAATATTCGACTCAAGGTATTTGTTAGATGTTTAAACAATTTCAAAGTGTGCCATGAATCAATTTGTGCCTTTATGGCAGCAATAGAGAAAATGGGGTCTTCATTGAGAAAAAGCTGTAAGGAACTGACTTTACCAGAAACATTCTAGAAGATGTTGAAAAATCAATAGGCAGCCTCTGTCTCTCTAAATTCTTAGACCATGATTATAAGCAGCACTGAAGGCTGAGCCAGGCATTTCTCATTAAGGAAGCTATGCGTCAAAAATTACTGAGGAAATAAAATAAAATCAGGTCTGGGCCACACATCAACAAGATGAATTACACTTGGGTTGCTTTGGATTAGCTTTAAAAACATTCAAGCTACAATAACCTTGAGACCATTCAAGCTGTGTGTCTATAGTTACTTTCTGCACATAAACCAAGGCAGTACCAACCAATCAAACAAACAACCAACCAACCAACCAACCAACCAACCAACAAACCAACCAAATAAAATCTCTGCATTCTTAATAGCAAAAGCATATGGCAGTTTCAAAAGAGCTTATTACATTGTGTGTGTGTGCGTGTGTGCGTGTGTGTGTGTGTGTGTGTGTGTGTGTGTGTGTTTTGTGTGTGTGTGTGTATACTCATGCTATAAGGTCTAAGTGGAGGTCATGACAAAATGTGGAAGTCAAATCTCTTTTCTCCCCTGTAAGGGTCAAACCCAGGTCTTTGAGCTTTGTGGCAAAGCACTTTGTACCCTCTGAGTCATTTCATAAGTCTCAACACAAAATTTAAAATGTTAAGAAACTGTAAAGATTTGTGAGAAGTATGTGCCAAATGGAAAATATATGGTAACATTCTGTTAAATTCTACAGCAAAAATGGCAAAAAAGATTAAGGATGTCTGTACATTAGAAGGAATGAATAAAGATCAGCAATAAATAAAATACTAGTTTCTCATATGAAACAGTAATGTTGAAGTAGCTACACTCAATACATGTGTAAAATGACATGAATCATTTGAGAATGCTATTCAGGTTCTAAGATATCCATCACAAGTAAGATTTTGAAAGTTTTAATGTATGTACTACTTACTCAAATAGGAAACTGCAAAGGTTCCAAACATGCAGCTCTCTAAGGAAATAGAAATGTATTTGAAAGACTTTAAGCTAATTCATAAAATGTAATATGAAATTCCATAACTTGATAAATAAAAAGTTAGGCATAAAGCATGATAGATTCTAGGAGCTATATTAAAATAAAAATAATTGGCAATGAATGTCCATTCATATCAGTGTTAATTTGAAATGGAAATTACAAATAAACTATCATGTAGGTATTTCTGTCCATTCTAAAGTTCCTGTACAGTACTATCATTAGCCTTGAAAACAGAAAAATTTGCATGAATTATTAGTGGAGATGCTGCTTTATTCCTTGCCTTCCTAAGAAGACAAATAAAGGAATTAGCAAGAAATTAAGTTAGATCACATATTCTTCAATTTCCTTAATTGTAAAAGCATAATTTAAGAGGATTCAAAGACCATTTCAATCATTTATTGCATATGCAATAATCTATATTTTAAATGCATTAAAAGTTTATATTTTAAAATCTCAAATGACAAACTGTATTTTTGGCTTTATAGAGAGATGTTATTGGTGAATTAATCTGGTGACATTGACCATGATATTATGAAATAAACAAAGAAAAGATCTCAAGCAAAACAACTTTTAGAAACAATGGTGTTTCCATTTGCTTTATTCAAATTGAGAAGATGACATTGTTTACTGAAATGTGCTTAATTTTATAGCTTAGAAGTCAAGACAATCTAGTCATTCAAATCCAGTAATTTGTTTATGCTGGATGTCTTAAAACAAATAACTCTTATTTTATATAATACGTGCCTGAGGGATGTATGTTGGTCTCTTTACATAGACATGAAGCCAAGGATCAATACTTGACATAGTATGTTGTAAGAGTTAAATAAAATGCCACGTTCCTCAAAAGACCCACAGATTGACAGACACCAGTCATGTCCAGCAGATTACAGCTGCTGATATTACATATTTTTTGCATCAGAGGACTTAAAATTATAAACCAATAGATATTCTCAAAAGTGGATATTAATAAAAATACTATCTATCATTTTCATAGAACTCTCCTAGACACCTTTTAAAGCACATCCTTCTGAATATTTCAACAAGTTCTCAAACTTTGTGGTCTCTTAGATTTTAAACACGTGTCATAGCATATTTTTCTCCACTAATTTTAAAGTAAATTACTTGGTTCTGGTGTCACTGTTGTTTAAAAATGAGCCAAGATCTTTCATTAACTGATTAATTACATCCTCTTGAGCCCTGGTTTCATCTCTTTTAAGATGAGATCTGGTTTTTTTTTTTTTTTTACTAAATTTCCTCTGACTCAAAAATTTCACAAAGTCATGTTTATCTCTTCAATTAGAAATTCTTCACCTAAGATTTAGTTTAATAATTTTATTTTTCTAATATTTTTCAGAACATATGCTGCGAGTTATGTTATCTACATACATTAGTAGACGAAGCTATCTCTGAGCAGGTATTATAGAAACATTCAATGTTTTCAAGTTTTGCATTGTCTCTTCAGAGTTATAATTTAGTCAATCAAGTTATACAAGTTTGTGGATTTGAATTTTTAATTATCATATTAGGTATAAGTTAAATGTTCTGCATCATACTTATTTCTGGTTTTCCAAGTCAAAGCAAATTTGATGTTCAGCTTTCCAAGGAGTTTTGTCTTGCATCCCTTTCTGCATAACTGGATGTTCTAAAGAACACATCCATGGAGGGAGGAATAAGTATCACTGTCACAAAAATATTTCAATAAGCAAAAACTTACACAACAAATTTGAATATGAGGTATGGGGAGATAAAGCACATGTTGTCTTTATTGCTTGGTTCATAGATACATCCTGTAAGAACAGCTTTGAATTGGGGATGAAAGTGGGTAACTTAAGCAGCAGGACAATTCTTTGACTAAAATGTTACCTTCAATTCCAAGGCAGAATTAACTGTTATGAGGTTAAGAAGTTCTTAATTTCAATTATAAACTTATATCATTGTTTTCTTCCACATTGTCCAGACATAATATTACTGTATGGAAGACATACCTGTGGTTTAACAGGATCGTATCCCAAGAACTATACCATTGTTTACACAGAGAAGTAAAAACAGTTCTTAGGTACTCAAATTACTCATTGTTTTGACTAACATTTAGAAGACTCTTCCCAAATTTTCTCAGATTAATTCAATTCACCAAGCAGAATTCCAACAATCCATGTAATGAGTAGTAATTCTCACTTGGTTGGTTTCCTTGGTAATTTTTGAAGGAACTTCAGGTTTCAGTATGGTGCAACACTTACAGTAAAAGCATTCCTTATTTTTTTTTGCATAATATAAAGATCTCATATGGAATTATTACATACTATATGGATGATAATCCTGTGTAATAATTGGCACTCCCTGGAACATTATTTGAAGTGTTTTAGTTATTTGGAACTATTATTGGATTGTAGGTAAGCTTTTTGCTATTTTATATCTTTGTTGATATTTAAAGTTTTAGAATCCCAAACTTCTTCAAAGTTTTTCAAACCAGGGAATTTTGATAAATCATAATGAGCATTATAATGTCACCATTTGCTGTTAGATCAACCTGTGGAAATTTATCATAATGATGGCTTTTCAGAAAATAGTGTCTGAAATAATATAATGTACTTGGCCAAAAACCACAAGCCAGCCCTTGATGAATGATGCTTTAATGTTATAATGCTAATTTATTGTCCCTGAAAATTAACAGACACTTTATTACAATGGGCTTTACACTATCAGTAAATTACTTTGCCAGCATATTTATTACTGTGGGAGCTTTTCATAATATATTCCATTTCTTATCTATATTATGCATGATATAAAAGTGGAATAATATAACCAAACGTGCATGAGTAACAGTCATTTTATCATCATCAGCTAATCTCGATTGGATGATTAATGCAACCATTTCTGGTTTTGTCTCATAGCCACTGGACCAAGTAGAACTTCAACAGACCTAAAATTAGTTCCAGGATCAAGGTTAAGTGAAGTTATCAAAATTCTCTCATTCTTCATGCATTCATGATGCATGCATGCATGTATTTATGTATGTATGTATGTGCCAAGAAACCACAGGGTGAATTCCATTTTCTATATTATTTCAATAAAGTCTTTTAGAGAGTGGAGGTAAAGGGAACAGACAACATCAGCAAAATCCTATTCAGTGTTTGACCTTCATGCAGAGAACTTTCTCCAAGAAGGCATTGCAAGCACACGATGACAATTTTAATGTAACCAACTCATCATCTCATGATGATCCAGTTAGTCATGCTTACGCTAAAAGAGTCACTGAAGCACAACTACACACAAAACTATTACTGCTAATGACAGAATCATTCACTATCAGTTCACTTGATTTTCTTTTTTCTCCTAAATTTATTGCATATAAAAATAACTTACATAACATACAAACATATTCATCTTTGAGAAAACTTATTTTCCAAAAAAAAAAAGTTTTCATTTGCTCACAAAGAAAATATTCGTACTGAAAAATCTGGAAACATTCTAAGCATACCAGATTTACATCATTAATTGTTGCTCTGAGTACTAGAGCAGCATTGCTAGACACACACTCATTTCCTTTCCAGATGTTTATAATTAGTAGCTGAACAAGAACAACACATTTACGTGTTGAGTAGCAAATCTATTGATGACCTCAGGGATAAAATCTAGGCACAAGACCATATATTTTCCATGACTTTTTGTTTAATTATGTAGAGGGTAGGGTTTACCACCACAGCTATAGAAAGTAGTACATGGATGCCCCAGCCCACCCATGATCTTCTGGTAGATTAGGTTTCCATTCTCCCTTGTAGTTATGTATAAGATTTTATTAAAACATTTTATTGTATGTGAGTGTGATTTACAGTTTAAATTCTTATAGTTTATGAAAATAATAGAAAATTTAACCAAAAATACCTTCAAATAATATAAAGATCACTACTTGTCAAAGAAAATTAATAAAACTAGCTGATAGAACACTTCTTTTAATTTTTTCCAGTATATTTGTACCAGAGGAAAATATTGGTGTGCAAGTCACATTGACTCATACATGCATGCACACACACACATATACACATGTGCATGTACACACGCACACACAAACAATTCTACACAACTATTCAGAGTACAAACCAATTTATCAATAAAATAGAATGCAGTTTATTAGCACAAATTTAGGAAAGACCATAATTAAAGGTATTCCTTATGTTGTGTATACTTGTGTATGTACATGTGTATGCATGTGTCCGTGCATATAGTTAGCTTAACTATTGTATCAGGTATTAGGAAACTTAAGACATCTTAAATGGTGATTTCAGTTTCTACTTGATTCAACACTGGCATATGTAATCTGCCTGATGTTTTCTTTTTTTTTCTCCCACCAAAGGCCTCTATTCCCATTGATGTCAGAAATTGCTATCCACTGCTGCATTTGTACCTCAGTTGTTTTAGTCCCTGGAAGTTTTGGTGGGTTTGTATAGTTGATCATTTAGTTCTTCCATTGGGGTTGCAGACCCTTTCAGCTCCTTCAGTCCTTTCTCTAGCTCCTCCATTGGGGTCCTTGTGTTCAGTCTGATGGTTAGCTGCAAGCATCCTCCCCTGTATCAGTATGGCTCTAGCAGAGCCTCTAAAATTTCCAAAGATGTACAGTCATGATATCCCTGTTTGTCAAAGCAAAGAAAAAGAAAACAAAACAAGAAACAACTTCACATGTGAGAACCTGTATCATGAAGTATCTTTCATATCTCAATGCCTGTAATCTTGGTCGCTTGAGAACTGGTCCTTTCCGTTAGAGAACATTTTTCTTTGCACTTCTAATAAAGTCAACAAATATACTCTTGGGAAACAGAAGCCCTTTCCCATCCACTCAATGTTAAAATCAGCTTATGAAACTTCAATTTCTTCAGAATAAGAAAAAGTTATATGTACCATTTTTTGTGTCTGATAGAAAATTAGAAACTACTGAAGTAAGCATTAATCTGATGTTTGAATAAAAAAAAAGAGAATTCTAGTGTTTGAAAATATCAAAATACTGGTTTATTTCTGGTTTATAGAACTCCATGAATCAAAATTGTTGAATTATTTTTCTGCTTTTCTTCTTTTTTACTTAGATTAGTTGTTGTTGTTGTTGTTGTTTTTTTTTTTTTTTTTTTCTCTAGACCTTTGACCTATCTAGTGTCAGAGCCTGTAAATAATGGAGTATAAAGTGTGGATTCTTCTTCATCGGGAGGGCCATAAATCCCATGAAAAATTGCTTGATTGCTCCCTTAACATTTGTGCCATTGGTGTACTAATATATATTCTAGGCAGGTCACTCTTGCATGTCACAGAATTAGCAGATGGGTAAAAAAGATAATTGCTTTCTTCTCTGGCACCATAAAGAGCATCTCCCAACAGTATAAACACTAATATATAATGATGCAGCTTTTATGTGGATACAAACTTGATTTATTCAGTGCTTAATGAAATAAGCAAGTGTTGTCTTTGGCAGTAGCACCCTGAAGCTAGGTTGTGGGGGGTAACCAATTGCCTTGGCAATAACCTGTAACTTCTAAGGCTATGTTTGGTACTCCTATGTTCAAGTATTCAAAAAGATATAACTCTTTCTGAAACTAGAGGTTTAACTTAATAACATAGGAGGTATAGTTAGGGTATTGTCTCTTCCATTATATTATAACTCCCTTTAAATTCTATGTATTTTAGAATGTCTCTATAATAGTAGGGTTCCATATGGTGTTGCTTGCCTCCTTACATTTTCTCCTTCACCGTACCCTTATATCCCATTGCCCATTTAATCTTCCTTTTTGAGTTTCTTCTTTATCTCTTCAGTACACTATGCTCTACTGTGCCTTTTATGGAATGTGCCATCACCCACATTAGTCCTTATGCACTACCTAACCTCTCTGTCTTTATTCTAAGTATATATACATATATATTCTAATATATATATATATATATATATATATATATACATATATATATATATATTAGCTAATAACTATTTCTTTTTAAAAATTCAGTGTACATTATTATGTCTTGGACCAAACTCATTATGGTGATTATTTCTAGCCAGTACCCATTTACCTTCAAAATTCATCATTTTATTTTATTTAAAATTCAATAATATCGCATTGTGTAAATATGCCATCTTTATTCATTCATCAGATGGTTCGCATCTACCTAAGCTGTTTCCAATTTCTGGGCACTACAAATAGGGAATCAATGAACATGGATAGTGAAATATTTTGTATTATGATATAGAGTCCTTTATCTTCATGCCCAAGATTGGTATAGCCAAGACTGGTGCTGTAGATCCACTTTTATATTTTTGAAAAATATCCACAGTTACTGTATAGTGGCTGTGTCAATTTTCAGTCAAAAACATTAATAAGTTTTCAGCTTCACCCATTAGTGTGTTTTCATTTGAATACATCAATTTCCCCATAAAATTGTCAGCAGGATTTATTCTACTGAAAGCATCACCTTGATGCATATAATGAAATTTTATTTTACCCCCTTTTATTGAAAATAGACTCTTTTCATACAATTTAAGAAGAGAATCCCTCCTTTTACTCCTCCCATCTCCTCAACACCTTCCTTCTCATTCAGACCCACTTCTGTGTTGTCTAATGTAAGCAAAGAATAAAGATAGCAATATCATATAACAAAATAAAAATGTAACAAGACAAGACAAAACCTATCACATCAGACTTGGACCAGGCAACCCCACAGGAGAAAAATGAACCCAAGAGAAGGCACAAGAATAAGAGACCCTGTCAGTCCCATGAGAATACTGAACTTAAAGCTATAATATGTACATCTAGAGGTCTGATTCAGACCTGTGCAAGCTCTGTGCCTGCTGCTTCAGCCTCGGCAGGTTCATACAAATTTTGTTCAGTTGACTTTGAAAGCCTTGTTCTCATTGTGTTCTCCTTCCTCTCTGTTATTTTCTTCCTTGAGGTTTCCTGAGCTCTAAATGGAGCAATTTTCAAGTGGCATTTGAAAATAATGTGTTGGGTAGGGCAGTAAAGTTAAGTCATTTTGGTGGTTAGTCTCCCAAGTTAGAACATATCTTTCCCTAGAAATGGATGAGCTATGTCAGCAGTGATCTTATTGTTCATATTTCCTTACTACTCCACTAATTTACATACCTGATAATCATGTTTTTGATGTCTATGAGTTCCTTAGTACAAGGTAACAGCAATGGCAGTCAGATATTAATCAGAAATGGTCTTGCTTTCAAATAGCTTCGAGGAAGATATAGTAAACAAGAGGATAGATAATCTCAGTGCAGTCAAAAGTTTGCAGTATGAATGAATCTTTTAGAAACATTGAGTATATAAATGAAACCTGTGATTCACAGAGCATGTGAAACTTTCAGAAGAACCTTTAGGGCTGATGACAACATGAAGAAAAGAGAATGAGTTGAGATGTGAAGAAACCAGGATGGAAGTTATTTAAAATTATTTGGCTTAAAATTAGATCGTGCTTAGTACCCTATTTTCATTAGATGTTGGGAAGAAAGTGCATAATCAAATAAACTATGGAAACAACATGAAAAAAAAAAAAAAAACTCAAGAATTCTTTTTTTCCAGTCACAGAATCTGGCAATGATCCACCATTCTGTTTAATATAATTGCATATTTTATAATACATTCTAAAGACTATATAGTTCCTGTTATTAGGTATGGTTATGACAAGAGGATATAAATGACAAGCATATTTTCTATAGTGTTTTTAACATAGATGAGTAATATCAGCTAGTATAGTGTTCTCTCCAAACAAACACATCACAAAGTGTTTGTGCGGAGTTTATAAAACAACCCATAGACCTGGCCTAGAACACGCTCACATTTCTTTTACCAAATTATATCTCACTGATATGTTGCCACTCATGGAAGAAATTATGAGAGATTTTCTAAATTTCTGCAGTCTAAATTGGGTCATGTTTTACTTTAAATAAATCCTCTGAAAATTAAGGTTATTTTTATATTGTTAGATTAAAATTAACAGTACACATAATTCCTCCTAATCAGTTTTAAATCCAACAAAGCCAGAAGTTATGTTTGGTATCTTTTATGAAATTTCTGCTTAGCCATCACAAGTCAAGCTGGGCCCAGTTATCTTTAAGAAACAAAGATATTGTTATCTTCTTTTAAAAAGTACAGTTATAAACTACTATCTTAATTACACAGCAAATTTCAGAATCATAATAACTATATATTTTCATATATAGACCCTTGTGGGAAATAGTGTATTTAATGTAAGGGGTTTGATTGCCCTAAAGAGGGAAAAATTCACCTCTAATTCCATTTACACTTTTTTTTTCTTATTCTAATGAGAGGGTACAAACTCTCATTTACAAATAAAGTTTTTAGGTTTTATGCCACTATTTATGTAGCACTAATATTTCATGTATGTATGGGCAGTCCTTTAAAATGTCTGTTTAGGATTTCTAACATCAAATATCAAATTTAAAAAATGGTTATGATACATAAATCATAACAGGGAACCATTTCATTCCCCAGTATATGTTAATAGCATGACATGTTTATCATTGTACTGTCACCTTTGTAAGACAGATATTTTGGTTTTGGTTTTGGATCATTGAATCAAACCCAAGTACATAAAATGAACTCCTGTTCATATGAATATTTCATTTACCTGAATAACAGAATCCTCCAGAATCATGATTTACATATTTCAACTAAAAGGCATATTGTGAAAACACATGAACAATAATATCAGAGAGATATTATTTTATTCTCATTACTCTTATTTTATTCTCACTGCGTACAAGTTAGGAAGAAAATGAGCTGGCCACCTACTTTGTTCTGTTCTATTTCCAAGATAGCACCTTCCTAGACTGCCTCCGGAAACCTGTAGATTGACATGCTCGTGGTTTAATAAAAGTGAGGAAGAAGCAGAACCCTGTTTGGTAGGGCTCTGCCTCATCACGTAGCTTTCCTCCTGCATTTTCTTCCTCTTTAGGTCTATTTTCATGCAATGCTTACTGCTGGTTTAGTTCTCTCCTATGAAATTTAGCTGTCCTTATCTGATTGGGTTCATGTCTTGGTAGAAGTGATGTTATTTTCTTCCAGCCAATTTGAGATCTAATTTGGTGGCAACAGGAAATAACCTAAGAGTTTGGTCACAATACTGAAAATCTTTCCTTCTACAGGAAGACAAAACTTAAAAAAAAAAAATACCTAGTATTTATTTCAAATCCTATGCACTTACATTTTATATTAACTATTAAAGTATAATTTTATAGTTGAACACATTTGGAAATCTACTTGTATTGCCTTAGTATTACTTGTAATTTTCTAAACAGTGCAATGGATAATTTTGTGACCAAGATGTAAAGAGAGGGAATCAGGATAGGGCTCGTTTGGTTAATTGCCTACCTAATACACCTGAAGCAATGGTTTTATTCAACAGTACTGCATCAATTTTTAGAGGTGGTTCAAACCTACAAGCCATAACTCTAGAAGTAGAAATTAGATGATCTTCAGTTAAAATTGATCCTTGTATCTTACAAAATTCAAGGACAACTTAATCTTTAATCAACCCATCAAAATCAATAGATATAAAGATCCAAAGTAACTTGGACATTGCTTCATAAATTATCTGGAATTTCAAATGACAAATTATGGTATTAATGTTGAACTTATGTCCATTTGATCCAGGGAACCTGGTGAAGATCTTACAGTAAATACAAAGTTTAGCACTTCTAAACCAAGAATAAATTATTTTTGTAATTGTTTATTCTTTCTCCTATTGTTTACTTATGTTGCATTGGGGACTAGAGTGATGCATTATGGTTAAGAGCTCATTGTATTCTTGCACAGATCCTGCTTTAAGTTCTTAGCGCCCATGCAAGGAGGCTCACAAGTCACTACAGGTCATTCGATAACTTCGTCTTCCAGGGTCACTTCTGTGTGCATATACATATGCAAACATGGACACACACAGATATAAACACACACATACACAAATCCTCTTTCTGAAGACCACATAATTCAAGACAATACAATGAATTAAATAATGTAGATTTGCTGGATTTTAAGCTCTCTTGTCCTGATAGTTATAGATATAGCAGATGCTTTGTACATCTCCATAATGGTTGAACTCATAGATAGTAAATTGGCTGCCTGCTTACATATTAAAACGATGACATTGTTTTAAAATGTAGAATATCAATATAAAATTAGTTTTATATTACTCATAACTATTTATTCATATCTTTAACACACTTAATGTTAATAATGTGTTAATAGTGGCAATTATCCTGAGCCCTCCATATATACTACTTGAGTTTTCTGTTTATAACATGCTTTAGTCACACGTATACACATACACACACACACACACACACACACACACACACACACACAGAGAGAGAGAGAGAGAGAGAGAGAGAGAGAGAGAGAGAGAGAGAGAGAGAGAGAACCTGCCAATTTTCCTTCTAAATGTTCTATTATAGAACTTTCTTTTCACAAACATCTAAGTCCCTTATTAGAGTGATTAAAATCAGTTTCATGTAGTGCCAGCAGAAGAATCATCTCTCTTCCCTCAAAGAGCTATTGTAAACACTTAACCTCCTTTATTTATGTTATTTCTACTGCAGAAGGTCTCTTTTATGATTTCTTGTCTTAGAGTCACACTGTCATGTCCCTGATCTTTATAGGTACACACACTGCTTCTTTCATCTTGCTCCAATATTTGGTTCAGACACGGATGAGATTTGATTTTGACTTGGGTAACCCATACTAAAGCAGTAACTGTCTTATCAGGATCCAAGCCCTCTCCCTTCCATCTGTGGAGAGCTGACACATCCAAATGATACAGCAGATGAAATTATGATGTATCTGACCACATGGATAAGAAAAGAGAGCCTTAGGTCCTTTCATCACTTTAGGGAAATTGAGAACATGCTGCCTTCTAGCCTTCTCTCCATTTACTTGAACTGTTTAGAAACAGTTCTAAGATACTTTATTGAGCTTCCTAAGATGCAATGAATAGACTCCGGCATGGCACTAACTTATCAGCAAGAAATCTCAGTTAAAGCTTCTCCTATAACTCCTATCATCCAAAACCTTAGAGGCCACCGTGTGTCACAAGGGTATTGAATTACGATGAAGAACTGCCCAGCAATTTCAGACTATCATGCTCCCTGTCAGCAGCCTTGAAATAGATGTAAACTTAAAATCTGAATCATACTTTCTACTGAATGGCCATCACTTTTGCTATAATGTTAGATTGGAAAATTATAAGTTGAGCCACTGTGGCTCACCTACATTTCTATTTGCATACATACACAATTGTGATGTAGTTTCATTTAAATATTAGACCCAGTAAGAGATCATAGTGATTCATAATAAGATCAGACAAGTATAACAATAAGTATAATTTGTAAAGGAATTTTAATCGAGCAGGATGGGCTGCTCGGGCAAGGGAGCTCATCCAAAGACCTTCTAGTTCTGAAATGGCACACCTTTAATCCTTCTGGAGAATACAGAGATACCCTTAGCACATACCTTTAATCTCTAGTGAGGATAAAGGTAATTTGTAGGTGGAAGCAGCCATGGGTGAAAATGATGTCAAATTGGGGGGCAGAAAAAGTGGGAAATCAGAAAAGAATTAGACAGAATTAGTCAAAAATAGGATATGCTGAACTCTCATGAGAAGAGAGAGGCAAGAGATGACTTAAGAGAGCACCACAGGGACAGCAAGAGAGGGGGAGGAAGGGGAAAAGGGGAAAGGAGAGACAGATAGACAGACAGACAGACAGAGGGAGAGAGACAGAGAGAGATAGAGAACAGAGATGAGGAATGAGAGACAGAGGGAAAGGAGGTAATTTTACTGGGCCAGTTTTATAGAGACAGGTTTCAGGTAAAGATAGAATAAGCCAGAGAATGAGAAGGAGTTAGGAGATTAGAATAGATTGTCAGGGCCAAGCAGTAAAAAGCTGAGAGAAGCCAGTTTGAATGAGTAAACTTGGAGAGGAGTTTGGATCAGAACAGCTGAGTTGAACCAGCTAGCCAGAGTTCAGAAATATCTAGGTGAGCTTATTCAGCATTAAACCTCCAAAATGACAATTAAGTCTGGTGAATAAAAGTTGCTTTTACAATAAGTATGTAAAGATGTTTCCCCAATGTATCTTATTGTTCTTATCTTTCAATTACCAGGACATGACTCAGACCTTCAAGAGATATCTAAATTGCTAACATGATTGTTTTCCTACTTTGCAACTATGATTAACTAAAATTCGAACAATTTTGATATAGCATAACAATTGTTACTAAGTGACTAATGAGTGAATCACATACAGAGCATGGGTGTGTTGCCTGTGGAACTAGTTCACATCCTGAGGAGAACAAGCATGATAGAGAAATATATCTCATCATGGAGATTGGTATGCAATTTAAATCACAATTATTTTCAGTCTTTAGCTATGTCTAGTTAATGTTTTGGAGCTGTAAATAGATCATAAATAACTGATGTTTTAAATTTCAACACATTAGGAAAGAAAGTACTACTGTATTATTTTAAAATAAACTTTAATTTTGAGAGAGAATTTCTTGAATAATTTTGGAAACTTGAAAGAGTTAAGAACTGGGAAATGTTCATACAGGTAGAAAAATAGTCAAATATGAGTACTATTTCTTAAGACTGAGAAATTTTAGGTTTCAGTGGGGGTTTGTGTGTCCATGTGTTCCTGTGTGTGTATGTTCACCTGGTTCACCTGTGAAGGAACAGATGAAAACCTAGAGGTTAGCTCTAACTATATTTTTTCTCACTCTTCAAAAGTAGTTTTTTTTTTTTTTTTTTTTTTTTTTTTGAGATGACATAGCTCACTGACTCTGGCATGCCCATTTTTACTATGACGGCATCAAATAGCTATAGGCTATTCACTAAGACTATATTTTATATGGGTTCTTGGATTCATATTTATATCCTCATGTTTGCTCATCAAGCATGTAGTTCATTGAACTATGACTTTAGCCCTGGGAAATGTTGATAAATGTGTGCTACCATGCATACTTAATTTAGCATCAAATGTCTCCTGTGTTTGAGAGATTCTTTCTGTAGGATACAAAGGGAAGCATAGGAAGATACAAAGGGAAACATAGGAAGATACAAAGGGGAACATAGGAAGATACAAAGGGAAGCATAGAAAGATACAAAGGGGAACATAGAAAGATACAAAGGGAAGCATAGGAAGATACAAAGGGAAGCATAGGAAGCAAGTTATCATACATACATTTTTTTCTGTTAAAAGCATTTTTTTTTTTTTTAGGTTTTAGAAACATGTACTGTTTTTGCTTCTATGGACTCATTGCATAAATATTTAAACAAAACAAATATGATGTTCTTAATTTTTGCTTGAATGTTATTAAGCACATGTAACTATATGCATACATAACATTCTCAAACACAAGTTAACAATTATTTGCAGACTCCTGCTCATTTAGCCCTGTAGTTTAGGCATGCTGTTGGATTCTTGTGTTGTTCTGCTCTCTACTACTCGAACACCTGTGTATAGAATTTGAAAATTTCTTGTTCTAAAAATAGTTATCTCCAGAAAAGATCTCAACTCTTCCTACTTTCTCTGTTACACATTTTCCATGGCTGGTAAATTTATAATGTCTTGTTTCAAATACATAAAGCTTTCCAAACTTTTGGGGGAAAATGTCATATATCATGGATTAATATTCTGCTCATGATCTCCCTACTACTATACACAAAGTCTGCTCTTGTGGTTAGTGATACTGAATCCATTCCTGTGGTTTTGCAGTTAAGGAGAATATAGTGTAGTGGGCCCCTTGGGTTAAAAGACTTATGGTGTACTTTGACTCTATGTTCCCAAAGGCTTTCTTCAGAAACCAGCATCCTTGAGAGGGATTTGCTTTGTTTTTCTAATTAGCAGCAGCTGGGTGAAACAGCATCCAAAAGAGAGGAAACAGCGGAAAGAACTGAAAGTCTTCTTAGCAGCAGGTGTTCTTAAGGATCAAGTTCTTTAAGAGCCCATGGGTAAGAAGAGATGACCTTTGCAGATGAATTGTCCCAGGCGCTTGAAGGAATATATCAGGAATTTGCATACAATTGGGATTTGGTTTCTTTCCCAGTGTCCCAAAAGATTTAACTTTTTTTTTTTTTTTTTTTTTTTTGGAATGTAATTTTGAATAAAGTGAGGGTGTGCTTGCATGGATTATCTACATAGCAGAATTCTATTTCCACACTTATTTTTGGTGTTAGAAATCTCATTCTGCAGCTCAGGCTACCCTAAATCTAATGTACCCAATAATAGCCATAAACTAGGATGAATCCTTTAGTTTCAGTTGACTGAGAACTGTGATTACAAATATGAGTGAGTACACCAGAAACTATTTAAATTTTTTTATTAATCATAATTTTATCTCTAACATACACAAAAACATACTCATATACAGATATTCACTAATGCACATATACTCATGCACATATATTCACTAATAATGTTATGTTTCTTTTATGAATCCCAAAAGACCAGTTAGGAGTGGATCTGATGCAATCACACCAGGGTTTTTATTTGAGCTGGAGCTTAGGCTCAGGCCACCACTAACAAGTAGGATACAAGGTGGTTTTGGTGGAGAAGACCCCAAACACTCATAGAGGCAATGAAAAAATCAAGCAAGGAGTGAGTGTAGCCTGGCAAGCATTTAATTGGAGAGTTGTTATGGCCTTTAGCATTAATGGCTCCTGCTGGGAGTCAGAGCATAAACTTAATTTCCACTTCCCTTTGCATTGGTGGTTGTTAGGCAAGGTTCAGGCTTTTGAGGGATTAACCTGAGCACAATGGTTTGTTGGGGGAGATTAACCTGGAAACACTGGTCTTGTTGGAGTTAACCTAGAAAGAGGAGGTAGGCTCAGGTTTTGTTGGGAGGTAACTTGGAAACTGATGCTAAATACCGGTCTGTTAGCTTACCTGAGTTCAAACATAGGTCAGGTACTCTAAACTGGAATATGGAGCCCCCCCCCCCTTAAAAAATCGGTCTCTCAATTCAAGGGCAGGAACTTGGAATGTTATACATTAAATATAATTCACAAAAGTGAAGGACTACATCCTTCATTGTTGCTGTTCAATTCAGAACAATCAGGGAATAGAATCAATCCAGATGCCCACCCACTGCTGAATAGACAAGAAAATGTGATATAATTACACCATGGAATATTTCTCAGCTGTAAAGAAAAACAAATTTATAAAATTTACAAGGGAATGGATGGAAATGTGGTTATCCAGGCAAAGAAGATGTGCACTCCATATTCTCTCTCATACTGATCCCAGTTTAAAGTCTTTCATATTCTTAAATTGGAGTGCATAAGAAACCAAGGGAACTACAAATTATTCCATGGAAAGGCACCTTAAAAGAGAGGGGACAGTAAAATACAAATTATTGAAAACAGGGAGGAAGACTGTAGGGATAATAAAGTTTCAAGCATGTAGAGGTATGGGAAATGGTTAAGTGAGGTACTGTTGGAAGGTTTGCCAAAAAGGAAGTCTGTGGTGTCTCGGGTTTATCATCTACTGTCATGAAGCTCAACAACCAAAAGGTACTTTAGAAAGATAAGTTTTATTTGGATTACATTTCTACATCTTAGTTCATCACTGAGGTAAGTCAGAATAGGAACTGAAAACATGGCAGGAGCTTGGAGGTAGGAGCTGATGCAGATGCCATTGGAGGAATGCTGGTTACTGGCTTGTTCTTTATGAATACCTCAACCAACTTTTTTATAGAGTCCAGGACCCTAGCTCAGGAGTGGCCCCACTCACAATGAACTGGGCCTTCCCATATTGATCTTTATTAAGAAAAAAAAATTCTACTGGCTTGCCTTTGTCTCAAAATACTAAAGTTTGTGTCAATTTGACATAAATCTATCAAGTGCAGATAAAAATGCTATATGGAAACTTATGGTCTTCCAACTCAAGGAAAACAAATCTAATTACAGGATGTAGTAGACCCTAGGAGAAATGAAAGGACAAGGCAAAAACTTGTGGTCAAGGATATAGAATGGGGGATAGGAGAGGGTAAGGAATGAGTAAGCCAAAACCAAAGAAGAAGCTTTGTGAAAATCTACTACTTTATATATATGAGTTATATCGGTCTTAGAAACTTCCCAGGAGAAGCATCAAAACACAACTCAGACTACTGCAATTGCTCTTGACTGCCTTCTATAACTAGATAGTGAGCCCGTTGCTGAAAATACTGCACACTTTGGATGTAGAACATATAAACACTTAGAAAACTTGGAATCTTGATGTACAGCCAATGAGATAAATAATGACATGGGTTCAGATCTATGCAACAAGTAACAGTGATCTTACAAACAAATTTTTATATGTTTCAAAAAAACAAAGTTTTTTTTTTCTTTTTCATTTATGTTAAAGATAATAAAGGGGAAGGGTTATTTTATAAAAGTTTCAAGACTTCTGAGTTTATTGTGTAGAGAGCTTAAGGTTACCTAAAGATTTTATCCCCTTCTAATGAGAAACTTCTTTACCCATGTTCAGGGCTTCTTTATTTGCATATCTATGAAATGGAAACAGCCTGGGTGTCCATCAGTAAATGAATTTATAATCAAAACAAGTTTTATGCCCCAAATCACAAACTTCTACCAACCTTTACTGTAAGAGGGTTGCATATGAACAAATTATTAATATTATTATCTTGTGTAAGGACATGTGGCCTTTAGAAAGCCTCCATTGACTGTTTTTGCTTGTAAACTAAGTTCTCTACTATTTACCAGTTATGCTGAAGTTTACACCACCACCACCACCACCAACAAAAACACAAGCTAAACATGATGTTTAGTTAGAGCAACTATTAAAAGATAGGAGGATTTTTTTTTTGTTGTTACTATAGAATTGAAAAAAAAAAAGGTGATTCTTTGAGTCTTCTCTTGACTATTTGATGGTTTTTTAACTATTATTTTATTTATGTATATTCCAGCTGTTAACACCCACCTGTATCGTCCCTTTTCTCACAGTTTTTCTTTCCATTTCCCCTTCCCCCTTGCATCCGAGAGTGTGCTCTCCCTCTACCCAACCTCCATCTTCCTCGGGGTCTCAATTATCTTAGGATCAACTGCATCTTCTACCACCACGGCCTGACCAGGCAGATGCTGCTATATTTGTGCCAGGGGCATTAGACAGGCCTGTGTATGCTCCTGGTTGGTGACTCACTCTCTGGGAGCTCCCTGAAACTGGATTAGTAGAGATTGTTGGTCTTCATGTGTGATTGCTCTCCCCTTCAGCTTCTTCAATCCTTCCCCTTAATTCAACCATATGGATCCTCAACTTCAGTCCAATGATTGGGTGTAAGTATCTTTGTCTCAATCAGCTTCTGTTAGAGTCTCTCATCTGTAAGCACATCATATTATCAACAACAGTATCAATCCTTGGTGTATCCCCTGAGATGGATCTCAAGGTGAGCTGGTCATTGAACTGTCTTTTCTTTAGTCTTTCCTCCATTTTTTTTCCCCTGCAGTTCCTTTAGACAGGACTAGTATTCCATTAAATGAATCACATTTTCTGTATTTGTTCTTCAGTTGAGGGGCATCTTAGTTGTTTCCCGTTTCTGGCTATTACAAATAAGGCTGCTATGATCATGATAGAGCATGTGCCCCTGGGGTATGGTGGGGTGTCTTCTGGGTATATGTCCAAGAGTGGTATAGCTAGGTCTTCAGGTAGAACTATTTCTAATTTTCTGAGGAATCGCAGAATGGTTGTACCAGTTTGCAATCCCACTGGCAATGGATGAGTGTTCCTCTTTCCTGCTGGCATGTGCTGTCACTTAGTTTTTAATCTTAGCCATTCTGATTGGTAGGAGCTGGAATCTCAGGGTTGTTTTCATTTATATTTCTCTGATTACTAAGGAATTTTTGGCCATTCAAGATTCTGTTCTGAATTTTCTGTTTATGTCTGTACTCCATTTTTAAATTGGATCATTCATTCATTCATTCATTCATTCATTTTGGAGGTTAACTTCTTGAGATTTTTACATATCTTGAATATTATCCCTCTGTCTAATGTAAGGTTAGTAACTATGTTTTCCAAACCACAGGCTGCGAATTTGTCCTACCCGCAGTGTCTTTTGCCTTATAGGAGCTTTGCACTTTTATGAGGTCCCATTTATCAATTGTTGATTTTAGAGCCTGAGCCACTGGTATTTTTTTTTCCTGAAAATTTTCCCCTGTGCCAATGAGTTTGGGACTCTTTCCTACTTTCTCTTCTATTAAACTCAGTGTATCTGGTTTTATGGTGAGGCCCTTGATCTACTTTGACTTGAGTTTTGTGAAAGGTGATAAATATGAATATCTCCTTTATTCTCCTACATGGAGACGGTTAGTTAGACCAGCATCTTTTATTTAAGATTTTTTCTTTTTTTCCACTCTATGCGTTTGGTCAAAGATCAAGTCTCCATAGGTGTGTGGGTCTTCTGGGTCTTTTATTCTATTTCATTGATCGACCTATCTGTCTCTGTATCCATACCGTACAGTTTATGTCACTATTGCTTTGTAGTATAGCTTGAGGTCACAGATGGTGATCCCCTCAAAAGTTCTTTTATTGTGAAGAATTTTATTGTCTGTCTTTTTCTTCTTCTTTTTCCATATTAAGTTGAGAATTGCTGAACTTGTCTTAAACCAGCAGGCTCCCACTCTCAGAGTTGTAGGTCTCTCAGTGTTCTTCAATTTAAATTATTTTCTTCTTCACATTAGCGCCTTATCTTCTCTGAAGACGAACGTGTTATGTCTAAGCAAATAGCCATATAAGTATTTTGAGTCTGTACTTCAGTTGTTCACCGAACATTAACCTAAGCAATTCTGAGGTCCGATGAGTCATATTACATTTTCATTTGTGCAGAAGATGGCAGAGCTGGCAAATCCTATTTACACTTAGATTCCTATCTGTGTCATAGAAAGATTTTACATGGTGAGTATTCCCGTTTTCCCTGGTTTCTCCTTCTGCAGTTTGCTTACTCGGATAGCTCTGCTTCCTAACATGACCATTCCCAACACTCCCTTAGAGCTGTCCACCATCTGTGATTATTTGTTCCTGTTTCTAAGTCATTACCTCTTATCTGAAATCTTTTTCTCAAAGCACAGATTTTTTTTCCACTTATTTGTAGTTTCATTTTCTTTGGAGTCCTGGTCTCTGTGTGGCTGTTTTTCAAGCTAAAAACCTCAGTGGTTAGTTAACCAGGGTAATTACGCTTGTAGATTTAGAATTTTCTTGGATAGTGAACTGAATGACCACTATGTTTTCTTTACCTCAGTCCTAAAAACTTGACTTAAACTGTTTTCGTTATTGTTGTTGTTTTGTTTTTTGCTTTCCCTCACTTTGGCTGTGAATTTTTCCCTTGAAAAGACAACTATTACTTAGAATTCTGGTTAATCAAAATGTTACTGTACTTGAAAATGCTCTAACATAAATGAATCAGGCACTCAAAAAAAAAAAAAAAAAAAAAACACACACAATTATCTTTTCAATTTGACTTTTATAGAATTTTAAAATAAGAAAATAAAGGCTACATTGTTTTTTTAAAGAAATCCAGTCACCCAAATCAAGGCTGTTCTTTCTTTCTTTCTTTCTTTCTTTCTTTCTTTCTTTCTTTCTTTCTTTCTTTCTTCCTTCCATTCTTTCTTCCTTCCTTCCTTCCTTCCTTCCTTCATTCCTTTCTTCCTTCCCTCCTTCCTTCCTTTCTTCCTTTTTTTCAAAAGACTTGAGCTCAATAAAATACACATGGTTGTTTGCCAAGAATTTCTTGCTTTTTTTTTCCTTATTTATTTATTTTTTAAAATTTTTAAGCCCATGGGTATTTCAACTGAAATTCAACCCACATGTTTCTGATTCATTTACACTTAATTCATTAAAATTGTGTTTTGTAAGAGTCATTTGATGTCCAAAAGCCTTATGAGTCTCTTTTAATGGCTTTTTATGCCATTTTCTCCTTAAAAACAGGAAGTGTTATTTTGCTAAAATCTGAAACCCGAACAGAGTTGAACAGAGGTGCACTTATAGTGCACGATGATGACTATGTCTCTCTTGGGCTGTCTTTACTAGACCAGAACACCTGAAGTAGTTATCAGAAGAAAAGAATGCATTTCCAATGACATTCCAAAACCCTTAACTCCAGTCCAAAAAAGATATCCCTAGGGAAGACTTCCAAAATTAAGCTTCCAAACAACTTGCAAAATCTGTTCATAATCACATGAGCACATGAACACAATCCTCTTAAATACAACTATTAGTAGGTCAGACTTCTAATGTATACAAGTCTCAGGAAATCTGAAAGTTTTATTGCTTAATTCTCTGCCTTCCTTCCTTTGATTATCTGACCCTAAGCAAGGAATATCAGATAACAAAACCACTACTACTACCACCACCAACAAAAAACAGGGTTATTGAACTTTTATGAGATCTAAGTAAGTGTTAAACACTTGCTCAACTACAAGGGAATACACTTTGTTCCTTGGTCATATTTTTTTAAATTGAGGATAAAACATTTTAAACTAAACAGCATTTTAGTAGTAGATATTTTAGTACCCATGTTCTGTGTGCCAAGGGTTGAGGAAAAGTTGTAGTGCCTGTATAATAGTATAGACTTCATTGGACATGCTTGTCCTGCTTGTGTGGCATTAAAGGGTATATTGTAGAACCCTTAAGGTCAAGACCAAATCTTCAGTTCTGTCTTAAAGCCCATCTCATAAGCTATGAAAAACTGTGCTGTCAGTCTAATCCCTCTTTGCAGGAAAATCCCCTGAAGCAATCTGAATACCACCAAGGAATCCTGCAGCCTCATTTTAGATCAGGTCTTTATCCCAAATCAAAACCATTAAAACTATGAAATTTATATAACATTCATAATCAGAGGACTCTGGTTATTTATGGTTAGTTTATAACCATATGTAAAAACATATGCAAAATCTATATAGGATTTGAGGGTTTTATTAGCCTCTAGGAGATGTTTAAGACAGTTACTTATATTTTTTTCTTGAATAGTTGAATAGTAAACATGAGGATAACAACATCCTTATTGAGATCGTATGAATACTTTGTTGTATGCAGCCTTTCAAAGTAGACAATATGCTATAGCTTTGAGACTCACTGGAGGCTTAGAAAAGTAATTTAAGCATTTTAATCAAGGAGGCTTAATAAAAAGTACTGACATCGTATTTACCATTTGCATTGGAAGAAAAAGTTACTCATTATTGGAGGGAAAATGCTGAATTGATTCCCTCTTGTAGGACACATTCAGTAACACTGACATCTAAAATTGTCATGTGGGGTGGAGCAATGACTTAGTGAAATGCTTACTGTGCAAATGTAAGGGGCTTGGGCTCTAGTCCTAAGTGCGCGCGCGCCCACACACACACACACACACACACACACACATATAAAGATTTCCAGGGTTTGCTGGCCAGCTCGACTTGCTGAACCACAAAGTTTCAGGAGACAGCCTGCCTCAAACAATAATGTAGAGAACAGTAGAGGAAGACATATCTGATGTTGACCTTTGGTCTCCATAGACTCATTCCCACATGTATGCATATCACCTACATACAAACACAAACACAGACACAACACAAACACAATAAACAAAAAGCAAAAAGCATATTACTTGGGAATCACACAGTGCCTTGTTTAAAGGTCTTATTCTATATAGATGTTATGTACCTTGGCTGTGCTTATATTATTACATCATTTATCTGTCCTTGGAACAGCAAACAGAAATTAAGTGCTTAAAGCATTATGAAGTTTTTATTTGCTCACATATCATTATTTATGTCAAGGACCAAGTTCCTAAAACTCTGATACAATGTCTGTGGATTGGCTTCTGTGACTGAACTCAGCTGTCCAGCTGGGCTAGATGACTTTGGCTGGCATAATTGAAATCTCCTCCATAGCGTCTCTCAGCCTCCAGCACGTTAGCCTTAATTTTATCTGACAAAAGCAGGAAAACATGGAGGGAATCCAGAACCACAAGGAGGGTTTCTAAGGTTCTACTTGCATTATAGTCACTAAATTGTTATCAGACCAAATAAATTTTATGGAATGTGTGAAGTCATGAGGAATGGGCAAATTGAGAAGCAGACAGTTGGTTGCTGAAAACACAAAGTGGCAAAATATCTCATCAGTCAGGTGTATTGATCAATAATTTTACAAAACAATTAATTTAAAGCATAAATGTAGAAATGGGTATATCAATTAAAGTTGTTCCTGTTTCATATAACTGCATTAATTAATGGAAAAAAGAAGCCATGAGTTTGTGATAAAACAAGGATAGTTTGTGGGTATGTTTGTAGGGAAGAAGGAAATTATGGAGTTATAGCCTTAAATTAAAAAAGTGCAGTTTAACAAAAAATATCTAGTATGAATTTGTTGAATTTTTATCATCTAAAAAGGTACCATTATAATGGAAAGAACTACGAAAATATAGTAGATGTGGAACATCTTAACAGCAAATTTCTCAATATTCTAGTTTCTTGCTACATTCACAAGTGTGATAGATGTTTGTTAATATTTTAAAATGCAATTTTCAAAAACCAGACATGATAAATAAACCACATGCCACCCTAAGCACATTTGAAATTGTGAGTTATAAATTTACAAAATGTATTAATTTTGAACGTGTTTAAAATGTATGGCTAATGGTTTATGAATTTGTATACTACAAATTTTAACCATTAAAGATATAAAAATAGAATAATTTTTATTTTTAATGGTATGCAAAGTGTTACTTTTTGCACATTGTAAGTCTAACATGAGTGATGTGAAAGATATATTGGCTCTTTAAACTATCAGTAATGCATTTGGCTGTCTAAAAGAAGACATTGATAGATAAGTTTTGACATCATTTGCTTTGTGGTTAATTATATATATTATTAAGTTTATATTCATATAAAATTTATTATATATAATATATAGAAATTAATTATATTTAAAATTAATATATATTTGTATATATATATATATATATATATATATATATATATATGAAATGTTTTATGTAAAAACATTATTTATTTAGTAGAAATCTCAGTTGAGTCCTGGCTGACCTCAGACCTTCAGCGATCCTTTAGCCTGAGTCTTGTAAGTGTTGATAGTATAGGCTTGCGCCAGTAATCCAGCATCTCCTCTTGCTTTTAGCTGGACTATACACCTCTGTATTATGGCATAGTAAGAGTCACTTATTCATTAGTACATTTTAACAATATAGTTTACATTCAAGTTCTCCATTTTCAAGTATTTCCTGTTGCTTTGTTAATTGTGTTTTTACCATTGGGAGCATGATCTGATTTTTTAAAAAGTTGACTTTCACCTTCAGGATCAGATGTAAAGATTCATTATTGGGCTGTGAGGTGGCTCACATTATAAACATGAGGACCTGAGTTTGAATCCTTGAGGCTGTTGTAAAAGGACAATGATTTTAAACATCATTACTGTCTGCTCCTTCCATTGGCTGTCACAGCCTCATTCTGACCCATAGCTGCTTTTTATCCATTGCATTCCTTGGTCACTGTCTATGGATTGGTAACATCAACTCCTACTTTTCAGTCCTAGGCTTCATGCATCACTTTCCCATTTCATGATCTCTTCTGAATTGAAGTTTTACTTTCTGAAATGGAGAGAGGACTGTGACAACGTAGCAGAGGAATCTGCAGCATTTACATGCTATGATTCTCTTCCAAAGCCCACTATGGGGAAACTTAAGTATTTGGAGGTTGAATCAGAAACTGTTGCAAGTTTGCATTGTCCTTTAGCATTCAAAAGCACCCATTCAACAATGTAGTGACAGGCGGGTGACCTACCATATCCAAGGCCCTAAGTTCAATAAAACTGAAAAACAAATAACACTCAGAAATATTTATAAAATGACAACAAAAGGCAGCATTTGTAAATTCTACAAATAAGCCACATTGCAAAAAAATGTCTTATATAATGCACATCTAGAATTTAGAAACCACAAAACAATAAAGGCAAAGCTAATTTGATTTTTCAAAGATTCTTTTGGTTTATATAGGAATACAACAGACTATAGCATTATGAAAAACTGTTCTTCTGAAAATTACATATTAGCAGCATATTGAATTCACTCAGGTATTCTAATTTTCTTTGGGTGTTCAAAATATTAGATTTGGCCAACCATTAGTGAGTCTCGTATCAAATAAATTTTTACAGTACTATTATGTGTGTAGCAATATCCACAAATATGTCAGTATCTTGTATTGTCAAAATATAGCTTATGACAAATCATCATTAAAAAAATAAACAAGGAAAGTACAATTATTCAGTTCTTACTATGCCTAGTGTATTAGACATAAGCTGGCTATTCAATCTGATGTGAAAGACAAAAATGCAGTCTTTATAAACATCACTTGAGGTAGGAAAACTACAGATTTTAATTCAAAAATATGGTGCTTACATTTTAATTACTAATATTTTTCATTTTTAAACCACAAGACTATCACTTATTAATGATAGAGCAGGAAAGAATAAATGTATTTTTTTTCCTATAAGATGACTGAGTTCGGGCCTTTTGTTGCAGTTCTGCATAATAGTGGCAGCCTTGCAACACGTGTATGCTTTATGGGGTTAACTACAGTTTTTCACTGTTCAGTTTTCCTCTGTGGCTCCCATACCTCAGCCTGTAAATATGGTTCTGGCTTGTGGAGTATTACTCATTCACATCCACAACTGCTAGTACAGGATCTGCATCATTATTACTTTGATTTTCTCTGGCTGTAAGACTGCCAGCATTATTGAGAAATGTTTAAGGAATATCTTAGATTATGGATAATTTTACCCCTTTGCATGATGAATTACTGTTCACAGAATTAAAAAGGTGGGGGCACATGAAATATTTATTTATCATAGGCAGGTTATGGACCCATACCTAATCTTTATCTGTGTATAATCGTGAATACACAGACATGGTAGCTTCCCAAATGGGTTCTAGAAAACACCATTTTTCTATGCTGTCCACTGTTCTTGTCTAAGCTCATAGATGAATTTACAAAAACCTCTGCAATGACTCACAGGCATTTTCATTCCCACCATCCTGAAATCAAAGGCTAGAACAGCGATCAAAGATGTTCCCCAGATGCAACTACTCTCATGCTATCTTTGTATCTGAGCTATTGCATATGGAAAAAGACAGAGCCAATTAGGACTCCTTTACTGTGAAGAAATATAGTTTGCTGGTCATGCGACTCCTCCATCTCCATGTGGGTAAAAAAAAAGGGGGGGGCATTTCCCCAGTAGCTTTAGTAAGGTAATAGTAAAGGCAATTTCAACAAAATGAAGGTAGACTCCAATCTGGATTTTTTATTTGACCCTTGATTTTTAGAGCTAATAAATACAGTGTAGGTTTCCAGGCATGATAGTTTGCATATGCTTGGCCCAGAGAGTGGTACTATTTGGAGGCGTGGCCCTGTTGGAGGAGGTGTGCCACTGTGGGCATGGTCTTAAGACCTTCACCCACTCTCTTACTTTTTCTTGCTCTTGCTCTCCCACCCTTAGTCTTCCTCTCCCCCTTACCCTCCCCTTTTCTCTCCAAGTGTTCATGGCCGGCCTCTACTTTTCTACTTCTCTATTCCTCTCTTCTCTCTTCTCTCTCTCTCTCTCTCTCTCTCTCTCTCTCTCTCTCTCTCTCTGTCTCTCTCTCTCTCTCTCTCTCTCTCTCTCTCTCTCTCTCTCTCTCTCTCTCTGCCTCGTAACTACCTTCTTAACTCCCCCATGACCTGAATAAACTCTATTCTGTACTTAAAAAATGACCTTCACCCAGTTGCATGGAAGTCACTCTTTCACTAGCAACCTTCAGATGAAGATGTAGCATTCTCAGCTCTGCCTGCACCATGCTGGCCTGGATACCACCAAGTTCCCACCTGGATGGTAATGGACTGAACCTCTGAACTTGTAAGCTAGCCCAAATTAAATGTCATCCTTTATAAGACTTGCTTTGGTCATGGTGTCTGTTCACAGCAGTAATACCCTAAACTAAGATAATGCAAATTATTTCTTTTCTAAAATGAAACTAACATATTTTGCAGGAATACAACATACTGGCTTATGTTACTCTAAAATATATTTTACAAAGAAAAATATCTTAAACCAACCAACCAAACAAACAAACAAACAAATTCTAAGAAAAGGTACAGTTGGGCTGCATTTTAATGATCTGCTTTAAAGAATAGTTGCTCAAGGTCTCAGATGATTTTCAAATAATGTAGTAGAAGGAAATATGACAGTCTTATCAATGTCTCCTACTCATAAGCGTATGCTTCTTCTCGACATCCATTAGCCTGGGATTTACTTAAGAGTGGCTTATGTAGAAGAGAGGTAGGGAGCCAGAAAAATAAAAATAAGCCACTGGCCTTTGTGCTATGAGTCCTAAAATAGGGCAAGTTCAAGAAAAGGATGCTATAGGCCATTCAAAGTAAACATTTGTAATGTGGATCTTTTTTACTGCCTTATTTGATAAGTTAGAATTATACCTGCATGGCTGTGGCTTCATACATTTGCAGTAGAGATTAAACCTATAGTAGAAAGAATGATAACTAAGTTCATGTTATAACTTAACCCTCGAATTTTTAATATTCTGGAAACATCAGTACCAATATCTCACATTTTATGTCAGGCTTGGTGAAAGTTTTATTTAACAAGCCAGAACAAATCATATGTAGGTATTCAAATTAACTCCTGTGAACCCACTACACATAGTTACCAGACAGCATAAGAGGTGCTTTTGTATGCATAAGAATTTCCTACCCATCCCTTTGTAAATACTATGTATAGTTTTTAGAGATTTTATTTTAACTATGCATATTTACCTATTTATGGAAGTGGGTTGGGTACCTGAATGCAGCACCCATTAAAGGTAGAGGATGGCATAGAATTTCCTGGAACATGAGGTATAGGCAGTTGTGAGCCACTTGATTTGGGTGCTGGGAACCAAACCTAAATCCTCTGAAAGGACAGTGTGCATTCTTAACTGCTGAGGACCTCTACAGATCCTCATTATACATCTAATGATACCTCAACCAATCCCAGATCAACTCTTCAATGTCACATATGGCAAATGTATATGCTGGGTCAGCACACTCTTCTAATCATTGTGTGCCTTTCATGAAATAATAGTTTTCATGCATCTGTGGTTTCAGTGTGATCAAAATTTACACATTATTAAAATGCTAGAGATTCAAGCTTTATTATATAACTTATTTTTAAATGAAAGTTTTATTGTTAACATAGTAGAAAAATGGAGAAGATACTAAAGTAAGTTCTATAGAATACAGTATCATCTGGAAACAAAGTCTCTGAATGTTTTCTCTCCTCTGACCCCTTTCTGTGTCTTTCTTATCTGCTCCCCTATCCTCCCTCTCCACATGTTCCTGGCTGGTCTCTTACCTTCCCTTTTTATCTCTGTCCTGTTGCCCGTCTCTACTCCCTTCTCAAATCCCCGTCCCATGACCCCAAATAAACTTTATTCTATACTAAAAAAAAAAAAAAAAAAAAAAAAAAAAGGACAAAGAAAACATTGATCTTGGCTAATATGACTTACAAGTTATGACAATTTATTTTAAAGATTAGGAAGCTCAAAGGATTGATGGAATTGCTGGCAGTTGCTACTGGGTGCTTACAAATATGTTTCCAGCTACTTGAGAGAATGAAGAGGTTTTTACAAAGTAGCAACCAAAGAAAGGAAGAAGAGATAAAATTTCAAGAAGCATAGAGACCAAGTCCAATTAATATAATTGTGTTGCTCAAATTTAAGATTATATCACATATTTCAACTAAATATGTAAGTTATTAATTGCAAATGTGTTCTACTTTTAGAGCAACCAATATGTTTCTCAGGATTCTACTTATTTCTATTTATATGACATGTGTTTAGTCTACATGTACCTGGGAAGGCCAGAAGAGGACACTGGATCATGTTGGACTGGAGTTACAGATAGTTGTTTACTACTTTGTAGGTGCTAGGATTTTAACTAACGTCCTCTGGAAGTGTAGTGAGGGTTCTTAACCATTGAGCCATCCCTCCAGGCCATCAGGAAAAGCTGTCCTAAACCAGACAGGACATTAACACTATAATTATTTCAGTATTTGAAATAAGGTTTAACCAGAAAGTTTGCATGGAGTTAAAAAGTGACTAAATGTTTCAAATGAGTCAAACTGAGTGTGCTTTGTTCAGTTCAGGTCTGTTAAGTATCAAGGGTGGACATGCCAACCTTGCATAAGATCAGCACTTAAATTGGTCATCTATCTCATGCTGATAAGTAACAGAGAGGCAGAGACTGCCTTTTAAAACTAAATGATCCCAAGAAGTCAAAAGTTGAGCCCTCCTGAATCATACCCATGAACACATACACATGTGTTTCCATCTGTTTGCCTGTCTATTTTTTATGTTAAAACTTGCAAAACACCCAATTCATTCTCATAACTTCAGTGACCAACACATACATTACTGGGGTTAAAAAAGGATAAGGTTAAAAAATGGAAGGATAGAAGAGAGTCTGTTTTTGTGGCAACCAGACATGCCTTTACTACTTCTCTCTTTATAGTGGAGATAGTTGAATTGGGAACAAAGACTGTTAGGTAGGGAGCTTAATAATCATCAACCATCTCAAACCAAAGGACAAAACACCCATTGTAGGAGTTTGATCTGTCAGCAATCTCTCTTTTATTTCGTTCATCACAAGGTCCCTAGATTTAACAAGAACCAACTTCAAAGACTGTGGGAAACCCACCTCTTCAACAAAAGTTCTCTTTGAGCCTTTACAGATTGATTTCTTCTTTTACTCTTTACCCAATACATGAATTTCAGGTTTTCTCATATCATAATCCAGAACAATGGGCTATGAAATATTAAATAATTATTGCTTACTTTTCCCCATTGCAACATTGCTGCAATTCCCATAATATCATATTATTGGGATTTGTTTATATTAAAAAAAAAACAAATTCAGGAAACGCAATGCATAGTTTTACTATTTCACAGTAAAAAAAAGAATATTTCAGAATTACAGAATATTAAAAGATGGTGTTTAGATATGGTGAGATGATTCTTGCTGCCAAGACTGCTCTGGGGTTCACAGGGTGAAAAGAGAGAAAACCAACTTGAGCAAATTGTCCTCTGACCTCCTCATGTGTGTCAAGGCATGAGCTCCAAATACAACGACAAAGGAAATAAATACGATGCATCACATGACCCTATAAGCTCAGGTAGGGCACTGGAGAGATGGGTCAGAGGCTAAGAGCACTTAAACTCTTGCAGATGACTCAGTTGGATTTGATTTCTAGCACCTGTGTCAACTGACTCCAGAGGGTCCAATGTTCTCCTCTTCCCTCCAAAGACTCTTTCAAACTTGTAGTGCATATATATTGAGTAGCTCAGACATACTTACATACAAAAGCTTGCTTCAAGTCACTCATTCTCTGGGACCATGCCTTTGACTTCAGATACTTGGCTGCTTCCCACAGCACTGGTGTGCCAATCACTTGGACACAAGCATGTCATGTGCCACTTTATGCTGTCAGTCATCTAAGCTGACTCAAAGTTACTGGAAGCCCTTTCTAAATCTTATATCAGAAGATCAAAAACAAGGGACATTCATATGACTCAAAATTTAGAAATTGCTTGTTTATAACATTTTGGGAAGATCAAAACAGATGTACATAACACTTGGAAAATCTGAAATAAAGTCAGCAGTGTTATCTGCATGCAGGTTACATAAAGCTTCTCTGTAGCCACAGAGGATTTGTTGTGGCACAGAGTTGAAGAAACAGAACTGAAAGGATTTGTTCATTTTTGCATGTGATAATGATTACCAAAGTCGTAGCCATCAGAAGCGAGTACCAACTACAGGCAAATGAAGTTTCACAAGCCCCAGTGAGCAAAGATTGCTCAACACAAAGGCAGAATCCTGTGATCTGACACATGGAGCAAGAAGTGAAAAGGATGAAGATTTCCCTCTCTGTAGATTTTAGAAGTAAGAGAGCTCCGTGTCACTCTTCTTTTTTATGTGAAGCCTGAGGATTCTCAATTAACATCGTTTTCTGGCACAAGATCATTTCCTTAAATATTCCAACTCCAACCACTAGATGTCATGCAGAGATCATAGAGTAAACCGTCTTGGCTGTTTATTACATTAATCACAGCCAGTTTTGTAACTTCAGAATTTAAGGTAGTCTGGGTAGTCTGGTTGGTATTAAAGAGGCAGTACAGTAATGCTTTATCTCATGTTTGATGTTTGCAAACACTTCTGGCAAATATGAAAGACTCCCCCTAAGTGTTACAAAATCCTATTTCACAAGCCTGAAAAAAATATAGATTTGGGAGTTAAAATAATTTGAAACGGTGTCAAATCAATAATATTAAAATGTAATATTATATGGCAAGAAACTATGAATTTAAAAAAAAAACTTGAATGAAGGTGTCCTAGATTTATATTTAAGAATTTGGATGCAGGAGGCATTTGGGTGAAAAATTAGCTTGGCCATGTTCTAAATGAGTAAACGCTTAGATTCTGGTGTAACACTTAAGTTCTCCGAGTCAACTATGAGCAACTAAAATGGACTGATTGTGAAAATTTAGTGAAACCCTGGACATAGATCATTTGGTAGATTTATTGACATGTAGGTGTTCAGTCAATCATGTTAATTGTTCCTATTATGCCTCCTCCATAATTAAAACTACTGTATAACATAATTATGGAACTAGATTAGAAAACATAATGTAGTAATGGAATGAGAAGTCATACACAGAATCAGAGGTAAGGTTAATCTTAAAGGACTGGTAGTTCTTTAGGAAGACAGAAAATAGGAGTCTGGTCCATAGAAGATCTTTAAACATATCTTGACAGGGAAAAAAAATGAAGAAAGTTTGACTCAGTTGTTATATAATAAGATGTGCTTGGTAAGCAGTGCTGGGTACCAGGCTAACCTACCCATATAGGGTATGTGGCTTCAAACTTTTGCTTTTTAATATTACCTTTTAATTCACCCACCAAGGATCAGGCTTTCTTGTGGCTTCTTCTTCAGTCCAAAGTTTTGAAGCCAGAGGTTATTATTGTAGCTATAAGTTTACAAGTTGTTGCGTGGGGAGGTCCCTGAGAAGCTCAGGACAATATAAGCAATTGACACTGTTGTAGCCTGCCCACCAGAAACACATACTAGCACTCTAGTGTTCTAGGCACCACATGGATTTGTCACAGGATAAAGAGAACACAAGCTGAATCTGAGCTGGAATTTTCTTCCTTGGTGTCTAGCCCTCATAGTACCAAAGGATGCTATAAAGGCTGGTGGGGGAATTGCTATCAATACTTTTACCCAAGATTTATGAAAAACAAAACCAGTCAAAAGAAACAAAGAAAGAAACCAAATTAAGAGTGGCATTGTATGATATGCCATATTTGTAAAGTTTGTTATGATCTTTCTGATCAAATCTGAGGCCTGATTCACAGTACGGAAGTCATGTAAACTTGATAAGCATTTTTAGCTAGGGAGTTTATAGTCTATAGGAGGAAAAAAAATACTGCTGATGTTTTTGTGCTAAGTGGACATGATTCCCCCCCTCCAAAAAGCATTCCAAACAATTATATCTATTCCCAGAGGTTAGTACTGCTGTTAGTTCTGGATACAGATGCTTGTATTCACAGTGGGTAGTAGTTAGCTGCAGAGACCCATAACTGACCAGAGTGTGGAAATAGAGAATTATTCAAAACTGGGATGCCTATATCTACTCTGAGGCCCAAAGAACACTGTGTAAGAGAGGAAAACTATGAGGGAAAGTCAATAAGAAGATGGATATTATGGCATTGTGGTTTTTAAGGCACAACAAATCTGTGTTATCATGGTCAAAATATATTGCATATATTTGTGAGTTTACAATGAAATTGTAAATAAATAATATATGTTAATAAAATATAAGGAAAGATGACAAGAATCTACTAGCATTATTATGCTAATAAATAACTATTAAACCAAACCTTAATGACCTATGATTATAACAATAGATCAAGGCATTGCTCAAATAACAATGGAGACACTCCTGCTTATAGTGGGTGAAGATCTACACAGAGAACCACAATGGTCAAAGTGCAGAAGATAAGAGATTTCCAGTGTTCATCTGTAAACATATGTACATTTTCTACTCCAAAGGTTCAGGACAACAGAGGAGTTATTCTTATTTACTGGGAAAAGACAGGCCAGGTTTCTCTATAAGTATAACCCACTGATAAATAGACCACTCTACAGTAGAAGGCAGAAAATTCAAAAATTTTTAGGCAGTACAAGTTGTCCTTCATTGTGGACAAGAGGATGCAAAATGAGGTGAAAAGGGAAGGTGATAGGTTTGGGAAGAGTTTAGAGGAAGATGATAATGATCAAGACACACAGTATGAAGGAAGCTCTCAAGGAAAGTTTAAAAATTGCTAAGGTACATGTAGAATTACAAGCTCATCGATTAAAGGGGTATTTTGCTGTACGAGCAATATAAGTTGATAAAGTTTATTCCAAGGAACTTGGCATATTTTTTTCTCCAATTTCTGTCAATAATTTGGCAGGGCTAAACTTAAAAAAAAGTCATGTAGATAGATACATATTTTATCAATGTTCCTTTACCTTTGTTGTTCATGTTGTATGTCAAAAATCATCTTCCTTAAGGAGCTACTTAATAGATCAAAATGATGGCTTAGGGTATGGGGATGATTGGAGAAGCAGAGGGATCAGGGGTTGGGTTTGACATTGTGCCTCCTAAAAATATGAAGAGTTATACTCACCAGTATGGCTGTCTGAACATGAACTGATAAATATGCTAACAATATTAATAGAGATGCTAACATAAGTGTGGGGGTGCTCATAAGACTTCACGCTACAAAAAAAACACAGAAAACTAAAAAATGCTAAATAAAGAAACACACACACACATACACATACACTAACACACTGCATACAACTTTTGGAGAATAAAATAAAAATTTTGACATATTTAAACAACCTTTTCTTACATAAAAATATTTTTTTCAAAAAGCAAGTTACAACAGGGCAGGGGCAGGTGTTTTGTTTTATTTTTTTCAAACTCAGCAATGCTATATCTAAGTCATTTATTTTGAAACAATTGAATTTAGTCTTATTTTTCTGAATATTGAAAGAAAATTTTATGATGAAGTAATTTTGAAATACCAATATATAGAACAGCATTGAGATTATAGTCTAGAAAACAAACTGAATACATCATGACTATTCAGTAATTTGTGGAGACATGACACACTGTAGTTTGGCAGGCAGAAAAGAAGCATAAGGTATAATATACAGGTTTTCACAAGGACTTGCTTGAAGTATCAAGTTAGGTATATCCCTCAGTTCACTGGGATGTTGAGCCATTATTTCAAAGACTCCTTTCAAGTCCTTAAACATATCTAATGTTTTTATAACTCATTCAATTCACTAAACTGTTTTATATACCAGCTTAGTTATATATTTCTTAGAAGTATTTTCATATCAAATGCACATGCTAGAATTTTAAATTATTGTTGAAAAGGATTCCTGTGACTGAGATTAGGAAGTAAAGAATATAAGACCATTTTATTTAATGAACTAAAGGATTATGTCTATTAAAACTTTTTTATTGGATGGATTATGTATTTACATTTCAAATGCTATCCCGCTGTCCTAGTGTCCCCCTTCCCATTCTGTCTCCCACTGCTTCTATGAGGATGCTTCCCCTCCCACCACCCCACTCCTGTAATCCTTCACAGGACCAAGGGCTTCTCCTCCTATTGATGCCAGGCAACTCCATCCTTTGCTACAAAAACAGGTGGAGCCACAGGTTCCACCCATGTTTACTCTTTGGTTAGTGGTTTAATACCAGAGAACTCTTGGGGGTCTGGTTGGTTGATATTGTTGTTCTTCATATGAGGTTGCAATCTCCTTAAGCCCCTTTGGTCCTTTCTCTTACTCCTCAATTGGGGTCCCTGTGCTCAGTTTGGTTAGCTGCAAGCTCTCTCAGAGTCTCTCAGGAGACATCCATATCAGCCTCCTGTCAGCAAGCACTTCTTGACATCATAGTGGTCTTGGGTGTTCAGAACTTTTAGGGTAATACTCACTTATCAGTGAGTGAATACCATGTCTATTATTTTGTGTTTGGGATACCTCACTCAGAATATTTTCTAGTTCCATCCATTTGCATAAGAATTTCATGAAGCCATTGTTTTTAATAGCTGAATAGTACTCCACTGTGTAAATGTACCACATTTTTTATCCATTCCTCTGTTTATGGACATTTGAGTTCTTTCCAGTGTCTGGCTATTATAAATACGGCTGCTATGAACATGGTGGAGTGTGTGTCCTTATTATATATTGGTGAATCTTTTGGGTATATGCCCAGGAGTGGTAAAACTGGGTCCTCAGGTAGTACTATGTCCAGTTTTTTGAGGAACCTCCAGACTGATTTCCAGAGTGGTGTATCAGCTTGCAATCCCATCAAAAATAAGGAGTGTTCCTCTTTCTCCACATCCTTGCCAGCATCTTTTGTCACCTAAGTGTTTGATATTAGCCATTCTGACTGGTGTGAGGTGGAATCTCAGGGTTGTTTTGATTTGCATTTCCCTGATGACTAATGGTGCTGAACATTTCTTTAGGTGCTTCATGAACATTCGATATTCCTTATTTGAGAATTCTTTGTTTAGTTCTGTACCCCATTTTAAATAGGACAAGACCAATTTTTATTGTTACAGATAGCACAGCTTGATTTCAAATGTGAATGTTATTCTTTCTCATTGTTTACTCATCAGACTACTGCTTTATTCATCTGTAGAGCTTGTTTGGTAAGATGAATGATAAATAAGCTATTTAATGTTTTTCTTTTTTAAATTTGTGCATGTGTGTGTGTGTGTGTGTGTGTGTGTTTATGTTTGTACATATGTTCTAATATCAAGTGGTGTGGAAGGAGGTGTCAATCATGTAGGCATGTCATTTCTTGTGGGAGTTTTCTTATACTCTAGGATGGAGAAGAATAACTATGTTCCTATGGTCACTTTGGACATTTTTATACTCTTAGTATTGCCAAGTGACTTCAGTTGCTTTACTCTTTTTTTCTCCCATATTCTTGTTCTGCAAAAAAAAAAAAAAAAAAAAAAAAAAAAACCATTTAAGTGTAATTTGGATGTATTTGTGAATAAACAACGCTCAATTTCAAGTTTTTGAATGTCATTAGAGGGAGATCCCTCTGCTTTGTAAGTTTCCACAATAAAACATTTACTTGAGTAAGCTCTGTGCATCTAGATGGTGATGTTATTGTTAGGAGAAAAAATGAGGGCATTTAGTAACTATGGCAACAGGGAGGTTTCAAAGGAAATATGAAGTCTTTTTCCTTGAAGAAATCAGATATTTTCCTTGACTGGCCCTTACCAATCCAAGTCTAGTGGAGTAATGGGATTTTTTTTTTTTTTTTTTTTTTTAGGCTCACTATTTTAGTCTTAGTTTTTTGGAAATTGCTTGAACAGCCACATCTGAAAAAATAAAATATTTGAGGTTTCAGAAATAAAATTGCTGTTTCTAACTGCCAGCACATCATTCACTTTCAGATAAGAAGACACAGTTAACCCAAATTTAGTTAACACAAGGATGTAAATGCACAAAACTCGTTTCTCTATTTGCACTATTTTTCTTTTTTCATTAACATAATATTAAAATAAATATTATGATACTATATAATATAACTTTTGTTTTACTCTCACTTTTATTTATTAAACCATCATTCATTCTCATTTCTACTGATAATCTTGAATAAATTCTTTTTTCATAATTATTTGGATTTTGTATAATTGTCAATTACCAATGAAATAAAAATTATAGCATTGACTGAAAACTGTTTATGTATGGAGTTCTAGAAAAGAATGATAGTTAACAGCCCTCCCTCAAAGAGATAAAAGCCATGAAAAAAATCTCAAGATATCTATGATTTCTATAGTTTATTTTAAAATGAATTATCTGATAATGAAACAAAATCCTGGTATAAAGATGCACATGGTAATTAAGATTATATATGTGCTTAAACATATATAACCATGCTGTGTTTTATATTTTAAAAAAGGTTGGGGAAGAGAGACCAAGATATGTTTCTTAGAACTGGGTATGGTAAGGGGAGAGGGTTATCTAGGCTTACCAGGCATCTATAAAACATATATAGTATAGAATAGAGTATTTTTAGGACATGAGAAAGAGAGTTGAGAAAAAAAGGGGATTAGAGAAAGAGCAAGACAGAAACAGAAAGAGAGAGGGGGAGAAAGAATAGGGTCATTGTGATCTTTAGCTACTTTTTGCTCTCTTTGAGGTGCTATGTCACCGCAAAACATAAGAAAATGGGGACAAGGATATAGGTCTAATCTTAGTAGAATTTGCAGTTTCCTTGCTGACTAAGATCTGTGGAACCATCTGTATGTAGAAAGAGCAGGTCCAGTAGAAGCATCTGTGTCTGTGAGCATAGGCTGGAACATCTGTGGGTTGCTTCTCTGGAGTTGTCCTGAATATAGATTTTGAGTAAACACCTCGACTTGTCAAGGTGCTGAATCACACACTATATATACTAAAGGTAGAGAATAAATTTAAGTACATTTTGGAAAACAAAAAATAAATTTAAGTACATTTGGGAGTAAGTTTTATGTGTACATTTGAAACTCTTAGGTCTTGGTGATTAGGGTGAGGGGTGTCTGAATACCAGGGAATAGGAGAGGAATAGTATTCTTTGGAATAGGTGACAGGTAGAAACTTAAGCTATTGATTGTCAGGTATACTTATCTGGATGAAATCTATTTAGTTCATAGGACGCAGAGCTGAATGTTTCTCTGGGAGCTTGTAAGTTTACAAAAGAGATAAGTTAGATTGCATAGTAGAATGTTTTATTAGAGTTATGCTAATTTATAAGAACTCTATAAAAAATAAGATTTTTAAACTCTTGGAGTCTAAATGTAACAGTGACATAATAGGGGATGAAACATTTATTCATTGGAGACTGAGTTAAGACAATAAAGTAACAGAAAGTTATAACTGTAGAAGGTTATATCAGAACTTGTGGTTTTTTTAAAATCAGGAAGTCTGTGAGTAAGGCAAACCTGTCTCTCTTTGGAAAGAGATCTGGCAGTCTTACCTAGTTGATGAATTGACTAATGAGCTTCTTCTGTGGTAGATTACCTTGCGGTAAGGAGTTAGAGGCCTGTTTTCTAGCTGTCAAGTTGTAATTAGTTTTGGTGCCAATGTGGTCAGAAATGTGGAAAGAATAAATTATAATCAGATCTCATGTGTTAATTAAAATGACATAGGTTGGTCTATAGTCCATGACCTTGACAGTTTCTAAGTCCTTGTAGTTCCCATCACAACTCAGGGAGTCAATCTGGCCATCAAGACCAGAAGAAGAGATGCTTTTAACTGTGTGGGAAGTATGTGGGAGAAATGACTCACCTTGACTTAGGGAATATGAGCCATTTAATTCTCTAAATATCCTCTCTCCACAGCATTGGCCAAGCCCTGGCACCAGGCAGGACAATGAAGCAGTGTTCTCAGTGGGTATCATACCACAATCCACACAGTCTTGTCTCCCTGCCCATATCTTCTTAGAGACCTTGGTCAGAGGGTCACTATTAGGCTTTGGGAGTCTCTGCCTATCATAATAAAAAGCTTAAACATTTAATGTTACATTTAGCAGAGGTGCCCTGTGGCTACACTATATATATATATATAGACACATTAGATGACATTTCATGGGCTTCATATTTGGTATATTGCTTAATCTTTTCCGTACCCCTTATAAATTATCACTTCTATTGTAGACTCAGGATTCGGAAATAAGCATTTATGTGCATTTATTTCCGAATAGAGTATAATTAACAAAGCTTCAATTTCTGAAATCCCTCAAACATCACTGCATCTCTGGGATCCAAATGCCTTAACTTCTCAAAGGCAGTGCAGAAAGACTGTTCCAATCTTCATATGGAAAAGAAGAAAAAGAGCTCAGAACAAGCAAGCCCACATTTTTACATTATTCACAAATTAGAGTTTAAGACTTGAAGTAAATTAATGTATCCACACAAAGTCATATTTTATTACTGTCTGGTGAAACCTAAAATGTGACATGTTAAATATCTGTTCTACCTGAGGCCACATAAGTAGAAAAGAAATCATGTTTAATTCTCCTGTTAAATACGAGAAGATGTAAATGGTACTAAGTAATGAAGGACACTGCATTTCTCTTTATTTATCATTTGCATTTAGGTGTAATTGTTTCCTGAGACCAAGGACACTTTTAGGCCAAGTGTGCATTGCAGACAGTTGACACACAGAAATATAACACCTATTCTGTTTTTCTTTTTTGTAGGTTTTCCTCGTTGTAAGAGGAAAGACAAGCACCAACTTAGAAGGGTTTTAGAGATGCAGAGAAGTTGTAAAGCGAGCAATGCTCCTGCAATCATTGAGTATAGTTTACTGTCTCAAGGCTCTTGTGTTAGAGTCTTTAACTACCATGAGTTATATTGAGGTAGGGGACCCTTTAAAGAATGTTCAGAAAATTTCATGGTATTTGGAAGAGGATAATATATTTATATAGAAACCAGGTTATTTCCCACTGAGAGTACATGCTGTTAGGAAGAAAGTGACTTTGACATTAGGAAGAAAGTGACTTTGACACTTCCCAACTCTTCTGCCTTCTGATATGTCTTTCTGCAAGAAGAACTACCCCTCCCTTTTATATAGAACTTGCCCTTGGAAATGTTTTATAGCTATAGAAAATAAACTAAGAAATTTCTGATGCAGTATGACCCTAGATATCTCTTATCATAGGTCATATGCTAAAGTATGTTGGATAATGCATAGATAATAATGTGCCACTACTGTATCTGGAGACTTTGGGTTAATCCAATGAGCCATTACTTTTATATGCTCTACTTGGGATGTAATATCACATTTAGTTGTCATGTCTTTTTAAACTGTGACAGTTTTGGGACTCATTTTGTTGGTTAGGTTGCCAGTTTGGAAGGGTAGCTGTCATGGATTTATAAGAAGTGCCTCTATTGCAATGTACCAGATGTTTCTCACTACTGCAGATTAGGTATGGAGAAAGAAGGATGGGCCGAGTGTTCAGATGCCACAGAATCATGTCAAGCTTTGCTAATTTCACTGACTTAAACTACCAAATATGGAATCCTTGATAATCTGGATAATGTAGTATTATACAGGCTGCAAATTATTACTTTTTACAAACTTTCATTTTCACATTGTTTTGAAGAAATTCACCATGTGTAGGACACAAGTAGTTATTAAGGTAGAAATGAAAATTCTTCTGAATGAGGTCTTTGTTTCTGCATCTTCATTTCTATATTTGTTCGTTTATTTATTTGTATCTGTCTGGGCTCATGGTTATTTATTTTATATTTTTGTTTATAAACCAATATTACTTTATTTATTCTGTTGCTCAGGGCGTTTTAGCCACTGGGCTTCTTTTCTGGTCTAAATTTATAGTTCACTAGTAATAAGGGAGGTTCAGGTCTTTCTGTATGCTTATTTCTACTTGTATATCTTTGTTGATACAGTGACTGCTCAGAGATCGCTCTCCAAATTTTACATTGTGATTTTCTTATTATGTTTTCAATTTATTGAATATTTTGAATACAAAATTTATTATTTTCTATTTATTCTTCTCTCATATATTACATTCCAACCTAAGTTTTCTCTCTTCTCTCCTCTCAAACCCTCCCCCTCTCTACCAGTTCCATGCCTCTTCTTTTTGATTTTGTTCAAAAATAGTGTGCCTCCCATGCATACCAAATATACATGGTATAACATTATAATAACATGATATTTTCTCATATTAAGAGTTAATAAGATAACCCAGTATAAGGAAAAGAGTCCTAAAAGTAGTCCTAAAAGAGTCCCACACAGTCCTGGCTCTCACTGTCCTACCAGAACACCAAGGCACACCACTATCACAAGTATACAGATGGCCGGACAGACCCTTGCATGCTCCTTGATTTTACTTTAGTGTCTATATAAACCCTACAAGTCCTGGTTACTTGTTTCTGTAGTTTTTCTTTTGGTGTCATTGACCTATCTGGCTTTTAGAATCCTTGCTTCCCCTCTTTCATGGGATATCCGAAGCCCTGCCTAATGTTGATCTATGGGTCTCTTCATTTGGAGCTATCAGTTTCTGGATGAAGTCACTCTGATGATAATTATGCTAGGTTCTCCTTTATCAGTGTATCAGAATATTATTAAAAATTATTTCATTGACATTGTGTATATATATGCATGTGTATGTGTATATATATGTGTATGTCTGTATATTATATGTGTATGTGTATATATATGTGCATGTGTGTTTCTGTGTGTTGTATGTGTGTGTGTTTGTATGTGTATATGTGTATATATGTGTGCATGTGTGTGTCTGTATATTGTATGTGTGTGTTTGTATGTGTATGTGTGAATATGTTTGTGTGTATGTTTGTATGTGTGTGTGTGTGTGTGTGTGTGTGTGTGTGTGTGTGTGTGCGTGTTTGTGTGTGTTTAGTTCAATACGAGATCTCTGAGATATCTATCCTCTGATTCCTAGCAAACCAGAGAGGCATGGCTTCCCTCTTGTTGCATGAGTCCCAAGTTGGACTAGTGAAGGTTTTGATTGTAATTTCATTACAATTATTTTTATTTTACCAAGAGTATTTTTATAATAACATCTTGGGTCAGTACTGTCAAATGGTATGTTCACATTGATTTTTCTACTCTACACTAAACAAACAATATTTAGAGTTAAAAATATATAAAATAAATAATATATAATAAAATAAAAAGCAAGTTTAAGAACAAGCAAAAGTCCTGACATGACATTATGGGACAAGAAAACTGCAGAGATGCCACTGGATTTGTTTTCTGTTGTCCATCTATGGCTGGTCTTGCAGCTTATAATTAGGAGTACTTTTTCAAAAAGAAAAAAAGAAAAAAAAAGGAAAAACAGGAAAAACAAAGAGTACTTTGCCTTTATAGTGAGACTCCCTTGGAGAAATTAAATTTTCATTTGCAAATGATTCTGAAATGAAGATTGCTTTTGGTTCGGAATTGGGAGATATATCCAATTCTCACTTTAGCTCTATGGCCCTGTCTGATGCTGACTTTATAGGTCCTATGTACAAAGATCCTCTTGGTTTACAGGGTCTTGTTTCTTTGGTGTCCTTCACATATTGTGGCTCCCACATAGGGCTGAGTGTTTGAAGTTCTCTCTGCCCTTTCCATAATATCTGGCTGTGAATCTCTATGCTTGTTCTATCTGCTGTAGGAGGAAGGTGCTCGAATAGTCACTGATCAATGAGCAAAACGGGATGTTGTTAGAAGTCATTTTATTGCTGTACTCTTGAAGTAAAACAGTAGTATTTCATTGTGTTCTGAATCCATATCTTAAGTTGTTGGAACTTAGTCTTAGATTGTTGATATTCCATGTAGTGTTGCATATGGGTTCCATACTGTGGAAGGGGCTCTAAAACAAAGGAAGATACTGGTTGCTTACTCCAAACAAGCTTGGTGCCAACATTGCTTGGGCATATTTTTCAGGCAGGACAATATGGTACCTTCTGGAAGAGAGGAGAAATTGATGATATGAAGCTCTTAGCTGATTTGCTTTGCTGGCCTACTTACTTGTATGTCAGACTTGTCTGGAGAGCCCCTTGGGAATGCCAACTTGAGTTAAGGGCTGGGACACCAAGATGAGTGGGGGAAGAAGTTGGAGGAGAAAACGTTGTGATCTTTGTGAGAAGAGAAGGGGGCTCAAAGCAGGTGTGAGTCTGGGGGATTGAGTTTAAAAAAAAGAGATGAACCTCCCCAATTTGGCTACCTGCTTTTCCAGTTGAGAACCTTGAAGCTTGCCAGGGAATTCTGGTGAAGTTGGAGGCAGAATTCCTGAGAAGGGTACAGGAACTTTGGAGGAGAACATCCATTGGTGTGAAGGACACTGGGCTGGGGAGCTACGGGAAGCAACAGCAGGTGGTCTGCTACAGAGTTGGCAGTGAGAGTGGTTTTTTGAATGACAGAAAAGGACGAGAGGCTGGTGATCTGTGGCTAGACCACTCCCTTTCCTCTACTGAGTTGTCATATTAAAGGTTGACCAATTGACTCTATCTGTATACATTTATTTTTCTATGCACTTTAACCTGGTCAATTGGTTTTTGCCTCTTTTGTTTGAGACTATCATAGGCTTCACATCATAATTAGCCTTTAAGTTCAGTAATCGGCACTCTCAGAGGTCTTTTCTCTTCGATATTCTATTGACTATTTGCATTCTAAGCAAATTTTAAACATGACTTTGGTGCCATTTACAAGGAGCTGTTTAAGTATTTCAAGTGCAGTGAATCCAGTGCACCAAACACAGAATTTCAATACTTTACCTGGAACCTTTCCTATACACGGGGCTTGAACTTTAGATTCTGGCATAAACAAAGATACTTAGAACAAAGATACATTCAGATAGTCATCAATGATTGGATTATAAAAAGTGTTAAGAAGACAGCCTTGTGCCATTTTTTGGTAGTTAAAATCATTACATTTACTCTTTACACACCAAGAAAACATTTACTATTTCCATGTTACATTTTGCTTTACATGTACTTTATGATCTTTGTAAATAGTAAGATTTCAATGCATACTATCAAACCTTTAAAAAAATCAAGTACTGACAAAATATATTTGTATATATTTACACTTAGATGCTTTTAATAATCTGTACATGGATCTCTGTTTTTATTTTTAAATAAAGCTGTAAGGAAAAAAGTGTTAAATCCCATGTGTGTGTGGTTTGTGTGTGTGTGTGTGTGTGTGTGTGTGTGTGTGTGTGTGTGTGTGTGCTGTGAATGGTGGCATTGATTAGAGAGGAATGAGAGCATGTTCCTTGGACTAAGCTGTTTCTACGTCTACACATCCTCTGAGGCACAATGTTTTCCACATGGACCCAGAATAAAAACAAAACAAAATAAAACCCATCAAGCCCCCTGATACTATGTGAGAAGAAAAAGCTTTACTGACTTTCTCAACATGGTTGATTTATGGGTTCATCTTCCAACATTTGACCTTTGGGGAACTCATTCTCATCATAGCAGAAGAGTCAATAATGTTCCTTTAGTGCCCTCTTGATTGTCTACAGGATGGGTACAGATAATCCTTATTCCAAATTCTAATAATTTGTGTCTGCCTTTTTTCTTTGTCTTGGCTAACCTTGCTAAAGTTTTATCAATTTTATTGGCATTACAAATGTCAGCATTTGGCTTTTCTTAGTTTTCTACTTTCAAATTCATATGCTTATACTTTGTTTCTAACTTTTTTATGGTGTTTGCAGAACATGTTTGACTTTCTCAGTTTTCTAAGATGGGGCTTTTATACCGTAAGTATTGCTCTTTTCTTGCATGTATTTAATGTCATTTACTTTTAAGCACTCCCAATTTTGTACACTTCATTTTCAATTTCCAAGATATTTTAAAAATGACTTTTTGAATCTTTTGACCTTTATGATGATTTAACTTGAGAGTTTCAATTTTCAAATATTTGGAATTTTACTTAAGTGGAATTTTGAGTTCTCCACCCATAAGTGTACTTTGCCTATTTCACCTTGGTCCTCTGTCATGTTGCACAATTATTATGAGGTACTTGAGTAAATGCCAAGTAAATAGTACTATCTCAAACTTTATTATTAGTGTCTACTTATAGAATTATAAAACCATTATTTTATATTTATTATCTCTGGAAAAATTTCCTTCATTCAGAGTTGTGTTTTGTTTGAAAGATAATTTGGATTCTTTTCCTTGTGAAACATTTTAATTATTCTTGTGTGTATAAATATGTACACATGTTTGCATACTCATACATGTGTGTATGTGTTCACACAAACTTCTCTCCCTCTCTCTCTCTCTCTCTCTCTCTCTCTCTCTCTCACACACACACACACACACACACACACACACACACACACACACTTTGCAGGCCTAGGCTAGATATCTTCCAGAACTATTCTCCACCTTTCTTTTGTGTCAGAATCTCACACTGAACCTGTAGCTCACTGTTCTCCTAAAGTTACTGCCATTTTAGCCTCAGGGAACCTTTTATCTCTGACTCCCTAGTGTATAAACTACAGATGCCCAGCTAGCTAGGAGTAGCTTTTCACACAATTACTGATTGCATTTTCTTATGTTTGATAAGCAAGCATTTTACCAACTGAATCATTTCATTATTAAGCTAAATGTTTTATGCTGTGTTTTTTTTAAGATTGAATTTGAGTCTTTAAGTGCATCTCTCATAGGCAATATGCATTTAATCTCATAACAATATTATTTTAACATTACTATATAGATCATTCATATTTAAAATTATATATATATGTATATGTATATGTATATGTGTAATACATATAAATGTATATGGAGAACCTTCTACCGTGCTTGGAATATTCATAAACTATATTTAATCTTTTTAATGGTTTTAAACTTAATTTCAAAGAATTAGCAAATAAAAAAAGTGAAATTATCTGCTGTTCATTTTTTGTACCTTTATGCTTTTTGTGTTTTTGTTGTTTCTTGAATATCTCCTTAGTTGTGTTTTATCTTTCTCCTCATCAGTTAACTTATATTCATATTTATTGATAAAATCCACACTATATAAAAATGAAGTTCAAAATAAAGGCCACATTAAACATGTGATACACAGGTACAGTATACCTACATTGGATAATTGGCTTGCAATGTCAACCAGAAATCTAACAGCAAAAATAAGACGGACATAAAAAACAAACAAAGTTTAGAGTTCATTTGAAAGAATACACTGAAAACTATTATCATCCTTACAAATCCTTTATTTTTTTGGTTTTAGTAGATCATATAATATGTAACATGTAATTTTTAATAAAAAGATATTAAATATGAGATAAGTAAATGTGGGAATGGGTTGAATCCAGTTCTGAAGTTAAGCAAGCTGACAGTACTGCAGCAAGCACGGGGGCAGATTAGAGAGTGCACAGAGAGAGATAGGCGTGACCTTAGTGCAAAGAAGGAAGAACACAATAAACCATGTAAATACATGCCAGTACACACCCCTACTACAGTCTGCATATTTATCAAAGTTGTAGGTAATTGACACGTCTGAATTACAAGCTTACCAATGAACTTTAAAAAGTGTTATGTAATAGTGAGGAGATTTAGGAAATTAAAAACAATACTCATAAATGAAAAGGTATACCTACCTCAAAAATTCTTCAGAAGAACCAATTCATGACATTCTGTTAAAGTGATTGAATTTCAAGGATAAAAAAGGAATTCTCTCAGCTCGCCAGAATTTTACAAAGGATATGTCTGGCTCATATCAAATGTCTCTGCGGAAAAATGAAGTGCCAGAGGAAAATGGGGCAATGTTTACAAAATTCTACAGCGGAAAGCAAAGTATGTCTCAAGAATATTATAAGCAGGTAAGTTATATCCACATGCAAAAATGAAGACCTTGGCATATTAATAATGCAAGAACTCAAGGGACATTTCACCCTTCTTCTGCCTGACAATGAAGCTACAGCAGAGCAAACTGAAGAAAGCATCGTCAAAGTGGTACAATGTCATTATCAAGGGATGGACTGTGGCTTGAGTGTGCAGTGCTCCCATGTGCACTCAGGCTGGGAAGCTGCAGAAGGTAGAGTCTGGCTGGGAGAAGTAACTCTCCCAAGGCCAGCCTTAAGGGTTTATAGTCCGACCCCATTTCTCTTCTGCTCTTGGCTTTCTGTTTCACCAACGTTACAAGGAGTGACAACGTCACAGCTCTGCCACCATAGTGTCACCTGCATCTGTGCCTCATCTCTGATGTACCGCATCCCTTCTAACACTTAAGTCAAAGTAACCTCTTCTTCATGTAAGTATTGTTTCATGGACATCTTGTGATAATTATGCACAATAGAGAGTTACCGTGTCAATATATCATATACCACAATGCAGAGTACACTATCGCTTGTAAGTTAACAAAGGCATTCGTATAGAAAATATTATATTAAAAATCACCTCAATTGCCAAGGCTTAGATTAGTACTCTGTAACATTTGAAAAAATGCTACATTGTTTGCTTTCTGTCAGAATATCATAATTTCATTTTGTTGAAAAAAAAGCTGTTTATATTATAACTTTATTTTATTTCATAAAATGCACTTTTAAAAATGAATGCTATAATATACTCTAGAACCCAATTCAGTGATCATTTCCAATCTAGTTACTTACTTTTATGATCAAATTAATAAAAATACATAGAGGACACAAAAAGGTAAAATAAAACTAAAAAAAAATACTAATTACTGCTGTCATTGTTATTCCTTATCCTGTGAAGTGTAGTTTATAGTAGCTCGTAATGAATGAATGGTGACGAGGAAGTTAAATTACAGGTTTCAGTCTGTCACACTGAGAGCAGTTGTCTTTTGTAATGAGGTAACCAAATGTGATGCCTAATTTGGAATGTCAGGAGTCCCTCATATAGAAAAAAATTCAAATCAGCATAAAATATAAAAACAAAACAATCCCTGATTTACCTGAAAGTTTCCTTATTTGTTATAAAACCAGAAGAATTTCTGGATTCATCCATCATATTTTGAGGTAACTTACATTGAATCACTTCTAATGTAATGATCGGGTTGCTATGAAGAAAAGTAGGAAAGAACAAGATCCAGAAAATATCTCATCAGGAAGTTTGAAAAATAAAGTTAAGGTAGTAACTATTTTCATAATTATATATCCTCTTAAGAAAAGACTGCAAACAAACACTCTGTAGGATTTATGTACTGAGTCAACATGGCAGTAGTTTTCTTATGGGACATATGTGTTGAATACATTCAAAATGGCTTCCTGTCTCAAAAGTAATTGATGTCAGAATAGAGAAAAATTCACTGAATACATGATAAAATTTTAATACAACTTTGATCAATTTAAGATAAATTTAATAGTAACTGAATATATTTAAAAGTTTAATGATATCTCCCCTTTCTTTGCTGCTTAAAAAATGGAAACCTGAAAATAGGAAAGATTGTGGGCCCTAGGGTGATAGCAACTCTAAAGTAAGACCAATAGAGTTATCTAACCTAGACCCTTAGGTCTCTCAGAATCTGAATTACCAATCAAGAACATACACAAGCTGGACATAGCTCCTACCCGCAAGTATATGTAGCCAATGTACAGCTTGGTCTTCATGTGACTCTGGAACAACTGGAGCTGGGCCTATTCCCAAGACCTGCTGCCCATATGTGGAACATGTTCTTTGAGCTGGGCTGCTGTATTTGGTTCCAGTGGCAGAGAAAATGTCTATCTCCTAGAGACTTGAAGTGCAAAGGTGGGAGTATATCCAGGGGAAGGGCACTTGCTCATAGGAGAAAAGATAGGAGGAGGGGGTGGGGATGGGTCAAGGATTGTGGAAGTAGATGGTCTAGAGGGGACAGTGAGTAGGATGGAAATGAATAAGAAAAAATTAAATAAAAAATGGAATCTGGAAATAGTTTTGGATAGGAAACTAAAGAAGCCAACTGGGAGCCATTTGTTTTTTGGGAAGAAATCTGTCCACTTGTCCATTTCTGTGTCATTTGGAAAGCACAGTCAGTGCTCAATAAAGGCATCAGCTAAAATGGCCATCATGCTGCCCAAATTGATACCTCATGCAGAAATAAACTGTCCATGAGCTTATTGGGAGTTTATAATCTTAGTTCCCATTCCCTTTTCCTGGAATCTAAACTTTAAACATATGTCTGGTTGCTTTTAAAGGGTGACTGTATCTTTTCATTGATGGGTACATTACTAGAAATGGTGAAAAAAAATGATGATGATGATGACTGCTCAAATGAGAGTTCCTTGTTAAGAGAACATGAAGTACAGAATCAGGATGGTGACGACTCCAAGCTTGAATTGGAGGTGTATTGGCTGGTTATGTGTTAACTTGACACAAGCTGGAGTTATCACAGAAAGAGGAACCTCAGTTGAGAAAATGCCTCCATGAGATCCAGCTGCAAGCCATTTTCTCAACTAGTGAGCAAGGGGAGGGCCTGGGCCACTGTGGGTGTTGCCATCCCTGGGCTGGTAGACCTGGATTCTATAAGAAAGCAGGCTGAGCAAGCCAGGGGAAGCAAGCCAGTAAGTAACATCCCTCCATGGCCTCTGCATCAGCTCCTGCTTCCAATTTTGCTAGAGTTTCAGTCCTGACTTCCTGTGGTGATGAACAGCAATGTGGAAGTGTAAGCTGAATACCTTTTCTCCTCAACTTGCTTTTTGGCCTTGATGTTGTGTGCAGGAATAGAAACTCTGACTAAGACAGGAGGGCAGATGACAAAACTACGTAGTTGGCATTGGCCACATATTTTTTTGTCAAGCTCAGGTGCTTAGGCAGTTTTAAGTCTTTATTTCCAAATAAGATGTGTCCTTCCAGGTATCTAGGGAAACAGGAAAGCCATTATTTCCTCAGAAGTAGTTGGGAGCTTACATCTTTCAATCTCATTTAGCTAAAGAAGACAATTTCTATGCAGTTTATTTCCAGCTTGAGAACCTTCACACCTATTATCATTTGATATAAGCTAAGTCTCATTAGTGGGAAAAATTTATGACCAATATTATGCAGTTCAGGAAATTATTAAAATGTTAAAGAAAATATAAGAGTTATGCCTGGTTCATGTGTATCATATTTCAGCCACTATTTTATGAAGTACCAATATAGAATTAATCTCTCCAAAGATGCCAAGTTTTGCACATGAAGAGAAAAATATAAATTAAGATGTACTTACTATGAATTAAGAATTATTATCAACAGAATATGAAATATTTATCTTATGAGAATTAAGTTTTTATATCACCACATATTTATAATTCAGTTCATATATATCACTATATATATTTATAATTATTTTATCTGTTTATATACAAAGCAACTTTTCTATAAAGTTTAACATGTTAACACTGCCCTAGTAATTTTCACACCCATATTTCATTCTCTTGAAGTTCCATGTGTAACGTATCCAAAGTAAACATAACTAGAACCAATATCGAGAAATCTGATTTTTTGTTCTTAGCCATTCTGACTGGTGTGAGGTGGAATCTCAGGGTTGTTTTGATTTGCATGTCACTGATGACTAAGGATGTCGACCACTTCCTTAGATGCTTCTCAGCCATTTGATATTCCTCAATTGAGAATTTTTTGTTTAGCTCTGTACCCCATTTTTAATAGGATTGTTTGATTCTCTGGTGTCTAATTTCTGAAGTTCTTTGTATACCTTGGATATTAGGCCTCTATCAGATATGGGATTGGTAAAGCTCTTTTTCCAATCTATTGTCTGCCATTTTGTTTTCTTGACAGTGTCCTTAGCCTTACAGAATCTTTGCAATCTCATTAAGTTACATTTGTTGATCTTTGAAATTAGAGCACAAGCCATTGGTGTTCTGTTCAGGAAATTTTCTCCTGTGCCTATGTGTTCTAATGTTTTCCCTACTTTCTCTTCTAATAGTTTCAGTGTACCTGGTTTAATGTGGAGAGCTTTGATCCACTTGCACTTGAGCTTTGTACAAGGAGATAAGAAAGGGTCTATTTTCATTCTTCTGCATGCTGAGTGCCAGTTGAACCAACACCATTTGTTGAACAGGCTGTCCTTTTTCCATTGAATGTTTACAGCTCCTTTGTCAAAAATCAAGTGACCATATGGGTGAGGGTTCATTTATGGATATTCTATTCTAGTCCATTTATCCACGTGCCTATCTCTGTACCAGTACCATGCTGTTTTTAACACAATTGCCTTGTAATATAGCTTGAAGTCAGAGATGGTGATTCCCTCAAATGTTTTCCTGTTGTTGAAGATGGATTTTGATGTTCTAGGTTTTTTGTTATTCCAGATGAATTTGCACATTGCTCTTTCCAACTCTATGAAGAATTAAGTTGGAATTTTTATGGTGATTGCATTGAATCTGTAGATTTCTTTGGGTAAAATGGCCATTTTTACAGTGTTGATCCTTCCAATCCATGAGCATGGGAGATCTTTCCATCATGAAGACTTCCTTAATTGAAAGACACATTAAGTAGTTTTTCCAATAACTTACAAAAAAAGAAAAAAAGAAAAAATTACAGTTTTTCAGTGCAGAATACTCAGGGTTCGAAAAAAGCATTACATTTTTCCTCAAAAAATTTTTATTAAAAATTCTCTGCATTTACATTTCAGATGTTATTCATTTCCTATAATCCCATACCTCCTTCCCATGCCTTTGCCTCCATGGAGGTGCTCCCTCTCCCAACTACCCTCTCCCACCTCAGCACTTTGGCATTTCCCTACACTGGAAAAACTGAGCTTGCACTGAACTCAAGGCCTCTCCTCCTGTTGATGTCAGAAAATACTGTCCTCTGCTGCATCTGCATCTGGGGCCATGGGTTTTTTCACATGAACTCATTGGTTGATGTTTTAGTCCCTGGGAGCTGTGATGGGTTTGGATAGTTCATAATTTTCTTCTTCCTATTGGTTTTGCATTTGCTTTCATCTCCTTCAGTCTTTTTTCTATCTCCTTCACTGGGGTCCTCATGTTCAGTCTGATGACTAGCTGCAAGCATCCTCCTCTGTATCAGTATGGCTCTGGCAGAGCCTCTGAGAAGGCATCTATATCAGGTTCTTGCCAGTAAGCACTACTTCGTATCAGCAATAGTACTTGGGATATTGGGCACATATGGCGTGGATCCCAGGGTGAGGCAGTCTCTGTTTGATCTGAAGAAAAGCATTCTTTATTAGGATCCTACAGTATGAAAAACCTCCTCTGCCACATCCCTTCCAAATGATATATTTTGTCAAACTGTGACAGCAGGCATGAGAGAAGAGTTAACCATGAGAAGCAGCTGGTAATATTCATCTCACTCACATGGCTTAGATTGCTTGCAATGAATACTCAGCCCCCAGTGGGATGTGAACCTGGCGATGTACATGTGTGTGAGAGACTGTTCTTGAGAGACTGTTCTTCAGTGTGTCTGTCTCTCTTGCCATTTCTCCCTCATTCACTTTTAATTAAAAGATTAGTGGGGAGTCTTGGGAGAAATGGAGGAAGTTCCTCTCCTTCTGTGGGGTCAGGTAGCAGGATTACTGAAAGAAGTTGGACAGAACACAAATTGCATCTTATGCTTCATGTGAATTTTTCCTGACCTGTGTCAACTGATATGATTAATTAGTTAAAAAAACAATGAGAGTAAAGTGATATTTAATGCTTGTGTCTGGTAAGACTTTAGCTGGCTCTGTTTGTGTGCCTTTGGGAGTACATTTTCTTATTTTTGCATTTACTGTCAATTTCTTGATTGATCTAAGTTTATACTTAGATTTCTAAGTTGGAGAGGGTTAGAATCCTTCCCAAAACTCCTGGGATGTGTATAACCTTTAAACAGTCTTTCATTTCTGTTGTTCAAGTCTACTTTTGGATGCAGATTATTTTATAGGTTAACTGATTATCTTAATTTACAACATGACTAGATTGAGATATACATATATTAGTAATACTTAACTCAGAGATGTCTATAAAGGCATTAACAGAAACAATCACATTCCTAGAGCTCTGACCTAAATAAATGGGTAAATCCCTTGATATGTTACTAATATAATGACATTTGGGGAGTAAGTGCAAGCCTATGGAGCATAATTGGAAGAAGTAAGACTGAGTGACAAGTCATACTGTGCCCTGCTTGATTACTTTCCATGATGTCTTTGCATTACTGGGCCTTCTCTGTCATAAGGAACATGGCCCTCTGAAGGTTGTATACTCTGATGGACTTTTTACTTTTTGAAGTTTTTTATATCAGTCAACTTGCTGCAGTCATAAGATTAGGAGTTTCAGGCTATTGGCTTCTGATTAAAGAATCTGAAATAAAGCCACTACAGATTTACAAAAGCCATAGAGAAATTTTCTATTATTTTATTTTTTATTTAAAGCAAAACAAATCAGATACAATACAAGGGAGAAATCCATATGACTGAAAATATCCTAGATGCCCAGGTATTGTCGAAAACTTCCTCTTAGTGTTTCCTCTAGAGTTCACTTAATGGAGGGCTTTGGATGCTACAGGTGTAGTTTAGATGCTTCCCTATGTTGATTGAAAGGTTATATTCTTTGCTAAGGATGTCCATACCCATAAGGCCTCTGAACTTAAATGCATACACACCAAGTGACAATGTCAGATGATTTTGTTTCCTCAGAAGAGCATGACCAAGTTCTCTTTACAGAACATAAGCTTCTAAGGCCACTAAATGTAAGACATTTAGGTCTAGATGATACCACGTTTAGTTTCTCAAAACTTACAGTGTTGTCTATTTACTTCGTAATAGAAGAAATATACTAACTGATTTATTCTAGGGTTTATAACTTTCCTACATCATCTCTGCTTGTATCAAGTCACTAGCACCAAAAATAGCAAAGAAATTCTTCTAGCATATTAACCTAAACTTCTAAGGAAATTAATGCATCTCAAAATAGATTAGTATTGTTTACACAGAAAGATGTTTCAGGACATGATTTATCCCCAACAATAATTTTGCAAATTGAATAGATCTCAAAAGTGAGTAGCTTGTGCTAAGTTACCATTTTAGGGCAATAATTGCGCATGGCTAAACAAACAGATCTTTGCAGCACATAATGAGTGTTTCCCTTCCCAAGCACTTTCTTCTCAGATTTGGATCACTGTACCATCATTAAGCAGGCATCATTCTCAAAGAGCAGAGAAGGTTGCTGGCCTGGAGCCATGTTGGCCCGCTCCCCCATGTTGTGGTCTATTTGGTTCATCCACAAAGAAGTGGATTAAGATAGAATTATAGGAAATCCTATTGAGTAGAAGCTTACTGGATGGGAACAGGGAAAATTAATTTAAGCCTCTCTACTTCTTCAACATAGCCTTTTAAAATACTAGGTTACAGTGGTTCATTTCACTTGTGATCTGATATAAGATACTAATGGGCATGACATTTGGAAAGAGACTTACTTTTGTGTATAAGCTGTCATTGGCATGTCCTAAAAGTACCATTCCATGTTGACTGTCAGTATAATACTATTTTCTTGGCTTGGGATATAAATTAGAATTTATTAAATTCTTAGCCTGAAAAGGTAACCATATTGAATTTCCACCTCAGAAGGTCAAAGATTCTGATAGGATTGACAGAATAGAAATGCTAACCAGGACATAGTCACAGATACCCTCTTTTCTCGTCACCAGTGTCATATAGGAGTTGACACCATGGTTAAAAGACACCATGACTTGCATTGGATTTTAATAGATTAGTTGTATTATACCCTTGAAATTATAGTCCCATTAGCTTATATTCCATGTGCTGCATTTGGATTTGAAGATTTCCTCATAGGGACTCTTGTGATGACTATAGAATCTCCAGTTGAAGGTACTATTGAGAATCAGTTTAATTCCAAGGGCTTTGACTTCATCAATAAACGTCTCCCTCAATGGCTTCCTAATAAGCTATTATTGACAATAGAGCCCTGCTTGAGGTAGTATGTCAGTAAAGAGATAATATGTAAGGATATACTGGGCCTTGGCTCCAGACCGTCCACTCTGCTGTCAGGTGAGCAATCTGTATCTCTAATACTCTCCTACCATGGTGGTCTGCCTCACTTCAGTCCAGGAACAACAAGCCTAACAAGAGCTTAATCGAAGCTCTTAAACCACCAGTAAAAGTGGATCACCATTTTTCCTTTAAAATGTTCCACTCAGGGACTTGTCCCTGTGAAAGATTATGACTCATACAACACACGTTTTGGTCAGTAGACTGAGAGGCCACTAATAATAGTGACACATTATTCATTTAAATCTACTGTTCCTCTACGAACCATCAACCATACAGATGAGCACATAAGTATGGAAGTATTCATGTGAATCCTTCAAAATAAAAACTGGTCAAACTAGGAGACAAAATGAGCCCATTCAAAGCCATTCCTGCTAATGTTATTATTAATTTTTTATTCAGAAGTGTCAGCTGTCATTCAGGTAAATGCACAGGTACCACTATCACGGCTTGATAACAAAATGTAAAGGAAAACAGTAAAAAAGATAATGACAGAAAAGAATGAAACATCTGGAGTTTTGAGAACAAATATTTAGTGTTATATGATGAAGGTGAAGTTCCAGATTATGAGGACAGGGATGTGTGACAATCAGTGAGGTGACTGCCAGCAGGCAACCTAGTCCTCTTCTAGGGAATGCTCTGTCCTGTGCTACAAGAAACAAGGGCAGGGAAGAAAGAATCTCAGCTCCATGCCCAACAACATGGAAAGGTCAACGGCTGACTGCTCAGTTTGACTTATGATTTTAACCAAATTTTGGAAGCCATAGACAACAAAGGCACCCAAAAAACGTTTTAAAACTTGTTTGTCACAGAGTGGAAAGTAAGAGTGGGAAGGTAAACACAGAGATTGATACTGGATCCATGTGTGTCCTGTACAGAGACGTACTGTTTGCAGGAAACTTCTGGAGAGTACGCGCACTTCAGAATCAGAAGCAATTTATGGGATTATTTTTATGTGTGTCTGTATTTTGACAAGCTGACATACTTCACTATAACAGTGCAACAATAAATATTATAATTAATATTTTAAGGGCTAAGTATGCTCCCCACTGCTTTAGCAGTGCCTTATAATAAACAATATACAATGGCTTTAGACCTGATGGTAAGCACAGTTGTCCTCACTTTAAATTCATTTGCATTTTCTCCCTCTCTTCATTATTTATGTATTCAGTCATGGTCCAGGCAGAAGGAAGAGAAAACCACTTGTATCTAAGTGTTTAAGTCTAATTTCTCTTAGTTTCTTTTTTATTTATTTTATAAAATATTATTATAGCTCACAAAATTTGTTACATACATAATAATATATGATGAATACACGGTTTTTTAATTTTTTTCTAAGAAGGAACAAGGCTTACACATGTTGACTTTCCTTCCTTTTGAGATTCATAAGGTCTGTGAGTTGTTTCTTGGGTATTCAGATCTTTCTGGGGCTAGTATCCACTTATCACTGAGTGTATACTATGAGTGTTCTTTTGTGACTGGATTACCTCCCTCAGGATGATAGTCTCTAGTTTCATCCATTTGCCTAGGAATTGGTAAAGTCATACTTTCTTTTATAATATGTAAAATATTACTGTGAAACTAATAAGACTATGTAACTTGTAAAATAAAAATTTGGTAGTTGTATGTGCAAATTATATAGAATGTTAAAGAAGATATATAAAGCAAGCAAACAAAAATTGTAGATAATTCTTGTAGACTATATATACATATATAAATTCATATATATATATATAAATTGCTATAACTTAATATTTTTCTAATTATCTGAGCAGTAGATTAGTGAGCTTTAGACATCAATGTTGGGATTCATTTACATACCTTACAGAGATTCTTGAATAATCTACACTTGGTTTGCTGTGTGTAAGGCCTTTGTAAATTTTTTTCAGATTTATGTGCATTAGTTATTTGTTTTTGTTTGGTTTTTTGTTGTTGTTTTGTTTTTGATGTGTGTTTGTGTATGACTGGGATCTACAGAGGTAAGAAGTGATGTCAGATTTTCTAGAGCTGTAGTTTCAAACCTGCCTTTCCCACTCTGTGGGTGCCTGCAAGTGAAACTTTGTCCTTTGCAAGAGCAAGTGCTCTCAACCTCTGAGCAATGTCTCCAGCCTGAACCAGACTTATCTTGAATGTGGGGTTGTGACTTCCAAGGGGTAGAGTAATCTTATTTCTAGGCACAAGCCTGGAATATGCCCTATATTAATGAAACAGTGCTTTCAAATTTTGACCACCATTTCCACAGTATGAAAAAGAGCAGTGCCTTCTATTCATGATCAGGAATAAATGTAGAATTATTTGATACACACACACATATATACTTAGAGAACCCCAACACACATATTACATGAACACTATATATGCACACAGACACAAACATACAAAGAGGAAGATACACAGACACAAACATATGCCATAAAAATACATATAGAAACTTTCTAATATTTCATGTACACACATATGAATATATTCATAACCTTTCACCCCACACATATACATAGAGGTACACTGTATACACACATACATGCACACAAACAAACACACAGATACACACAGGCACACACACATCTGCACATACACACACACACACACACACACACACACACACACACACACCACGCACTCTTGGTTACTGCAGCATCCTGTGGTTTATTCAACACTTTAGAGTTGTGCATATGTGAGTGTGTGTGTGTGTGTGTGTGTGTGTGTGTGTGTGCTTCTGTGTGTGTTGTTATTGAAAATGATGTTGTATGAAGTTTTAACTTTAATGCTTGGAATCACTGAACTTAAATGTCATTTGAGAAAATACAGAAAGCATTTCTAATTTCATGATCTCTAGTGGTAGACCGAATTTTGCTCTTAAACAATCCATCTGAAGGTCCAATTCACATTTATTCTACACATACATTAAATGAATATGTTTGCTTAACTACAAACAACAAACGTTACATGGTAAAAATTTATGATTTACAACTACCTGCAAATATTCACAATTGAAGTTATTAAGAATTTTGTATTTCCTAGCTTCTTCAACTCTACAGGGAAAACTAACTCCAGGACAAACTTTGCTGCCTTACTGCTTTACATTTATGGTAAATATGCAACTTAAATATGCTGCATCAAATTTATGTGAAATATCTCCCAGCTAATGAACATGATATTTATACTTCCTAAATATAATGCTTAATATTTAATGCTTAAATATTAATGTTTATTGCTTTAATTATAAATCCTTACTAATTTTCTAACAGCTTTCCTTGAACTGAATGAACCAAGGAGACATGACTATTAGGAAAATTTTGGTACTCACCATGACTAGTGGTGCAAGGTAGAGGAAAGTGGAACCTTCAGAATGTACATTTATATCCTTCTCACAGTGGTGCTCCGCTTCATTCCTCCATGTAAATCATGAGGTAACATTCAGTTTACTGTGAAGAAACAGCTACTTATATTGAAACCAGTGCTTGAAGTTCTGCCTTATATTTTTTTCCACTAATTAGTAAATTGCTACATTGAAGCTCAATTGTTCTGTTATTATTCCCTTTATGGGAAAATACTGAGTGAATTTGATTCACACACACACACACACACACACACACACACACACATACACACATATATATATATATCTTTTTTTTTTGCTGGTGAAAATACATTTTGCTAAATTTTAAATTTATCTCTGAGATTTTTACTGCCCTTATCTGTGGTTGTGAAAGTCAAGGATGTGATTTTTTTTAAATGATTGTGTTTCATCACTATGAAAGAACAAAGCAGTGAAGGAGTGTAGAAAGACCCTAGTACAAAATGGATCTTCCTGTGTTTCAGTACGAAGCTAGAAATTGCCCTGTCAAGGTTTGCGAATATTTGTATTGGAATTTCGAAGGTTATTGCATTTAATCTGTAGTTTGCTTTTGGTAGATTGTAAAGTTTTACTATATTAATCTTACCAATTCATGAACTTAAGAATCTTTTTTTTTCATTTTCTGATATCTTCTTTAATTTATTTCTTCAGAGATGAAATTTTTGTTATACAAACCATTAACTTGTTTTATTAAGTTATCTGAAGATATATTTTTTTGAAAAAAGAATGCTAAATTATTTATTTATTTACATTCCAAACTTTGCCCTCTTCCTGATCTGCCTTCCCAATTCTTCACTCCATTCTCCCTCCACTTTGCTTCTGAGAGGGTTGCTTCCCCACCCACCCATCCCCTCCTTACCCTCTACCAGCACTCTCCTTCCCTGGGACATCAAGTTTCTGCAGGATTGGCCAAATCCCCTCCCACTGAGGCCAGGCAAGGCAGTCTTCTATTACATATGTGCCAGGGTCATGGGTCAGCCAATGCATGCTCTGTGGCTGGTGACTTAGTGTCTGGGAGCTCTGAGAGATTCAGAGTCATTGGTACTGTTAATCTTATGGAGTTGTAATCCCCTTCAGGTCTTTCCCTTAAGTCTTTCATAGGGGGTTCCCAACCTCATTCCAATAGTTGGCTGTAAGTATTTGCGAATGTCTAAGTTAGCTGTTGGTAGATTCTCTCAGAGGACTGCATGCCAGGCTCCTGTGTGCATGCAGAACATGACATCAGTAATAGTGTCTGGGTTTAGTGCCTTCACATGGGATGGATCCCAATGTACTGGTCACTGGATGGCCTCTTCTTCAATCTCTGCTTTTTCTTTCTTTCTTTCTTTCTTTCTTTCTTTCTTTCTTTCTTTCTTTCTTTCTTTTTGTTTTTCTTTTTTTTCTTTTTTTCTTTTTGGTCCCTGCATTTCATTTAGAAGGGAAAACTTCTGGTTCAAAAATGTTGAAGATGGTTGGGTGGCCCCATGCACTAGGGACCATGTCTAACTACTGGATGTGGTCTCTTTAGGGTCTATCTCCCCTCTGTTGGGTATTTCAGCTAGTCATCCCCACTGAGTCCTTGGAGTGTCTCACATCCTGAGTCTCTGGGAATTCTTAGAAGTTGCCCCTTACCCCCTACCATCACCTGTGGATGTGTATTTCCATTCATTCTCCTGGCCTTTTGGGATTCTCTCCTGTCTCCCCTCATACTTCACCCTGCCTACCACTTCCCTTTTCCCTCTCCTCTCCCATCTCAGTCCTTCCCTTCCTTTGTCTCCCATTATTGTTTTGTTCCCCCTTCTAAGTGGAATTGAGGTATCCACACTTGAACTTTCCTTCTTGTTAAGCTGCATGTAGTCTTTGAGTTGTCTTGTGGGTATCTGTACTTTGTGGTGTGAGTACATACGATGCACGTCCTTTTGTTTCTGGATTACTCCATTTATCCTAAATGAGGTGATCTGATAATATGCTAGTTGAAGAGACTGTGGAAGGCATTGTTTCTATGATTTCTTCCTCAGGCTTTTGTCATTTGTATACAGGAGGATTACTGAGTTTTGTGAGTTAACCTCATATCCAGCCACATTGCTGAGAGTGTTTATCAGCTGTAGGAGAATAGAATTTTTAGGATCACATATGTATACAATCATTTCATCAGCACCTAGGAATACTGTGATGTTTTCCTTTCTAACTTGTAACACGCTGATCTCTGTAGATTGTCTTATTACCCTAGCTAAGACTTTCTTTCTTTTTTTTATTTTGGTAACAATTATTTTATTTTTAAAAAGTGCCAATTGCATGGCATATTACAGGGAAGAGTATGTGGTGTGGGTGAAATGTCCTGATTCACATGGCCCCTGTGGCCTCCCATCATCATCTCCCCTCCATTCACCTAAGGGATTAACATTACAGAGACCATTCAGCAGTACAGTCAACCTGAAAGCTACAACCTTAAACAGAGTATGTACTCAAATGTCATACAATCAAGACACTTTAGAGACATTTACACCTTAGGGTGAAATTAACAGTACTAAGTAATGTGATAATGGCTTATGAAATTATAATCTTATCCAAGAATTTATTGTACTCTCTTATAGTATTATTTTCCTTTTCAATACTTGATTGAAAATATAGAAAAGTACACCACAGATACACAATCTGTGCTGTTCTGGGTTAAGATTGGACCGCAAGCTAACCACCATGTTTTATTTCCGAACCTG